>NW_017728947.1:60074693-60080168 GCF_001723895.1 Crocodylus porosus | reverse complement strand
GGGCGGCCGCGGCGAGAGACGCCCGTGACGAGCGGAGGCGAAGATCTTATCGGCAGGAGGAAGTAGCGAGCCCCGGGGCCGCTCTTCTCTGAAGCCGCGCGCTTTACCAGGTAGCGAGGCGCGCCCCGCTGCGCGCAGCTGCTCCCTCGTCCGCCCGCGCCGAGATGCTTTCCCTTTTGGGGGGGTCAATCCCACCGGCGGGGCGTGTTTCTTTTTCGTTAAAAGTGATCCTTTTGCAGCTCCATTTGTTTTAAACACGCTTGTTTCAGGCCAGCACGCGGTGGTCGTACTGACAAGATCCCAAACGCTTCAAGGAGACAAACAAACAAAAAAAAAGGAATCAACGCTGGTGACAGAGCCTTTTATTAGACCAACCAGATATTTGCAACAACAACAACAAAAGGCTTTATTTGCAAGCTTGCGGGCACAGGCACCCTTCGTCGGTCATAGGGGATGGCAAAGATTGTAAAAGTTCTCCCAGGTAGGAATGAAAATTCATATTACAAGGCAAAAAAGAAAACAGTAATCCCCCCACCCCCCTACTCCAAAAAAAATAATTAAAACATTCTGAGGAATAAGGGTTTTTTCTGGGAAGAAAAGTTTCTCTCTGCCACAGCTGGACTATCCAGACCCTCTGTTACTTGGGAAACTGACTTCAGTACAGCCCTGCTGCGGGTATTCCCTGCACCTCGCTTCCATCACTGGTGACACGGGAATAAAAGCTCCTGAGCAGAGGCTTTGAGATCTGTGGGTGGTGAGCCCCTCTCTGTTTACTAAGAATTGGTCCTACCTATACCTATAGAGAGAGGCTCATTTGGTGTATTTGCCAAGTGGGACGGTTGTCTTCCACCAGCTCAACTCCTGGGAGCCGACCGCCTTTTAAATCTCTCGTCTTTTTTGTAATCTGTAGTGAAGCCTTGTGTGACATTTGCCACCACCTTGCTCTCCTTCTCACTCCTCTTTTTTCTTTACAATAAAGCACGTTCATGCTGCCCGCAGGAAAGTGAAACGCAAAGTAAAAAAGCAACCTTTTTTAAGAAAGGGAATGTGGAAGAAAATGCCACATGCCTGCCAGGAAATCAATGAATATCGTGGTCTTATAGAGTTGAAGTAGATGCGTCCCCTAACCCCTAGGGTAGGGGTTTTCAACCTTTTTCAAGGAGTCTACCGCTTCTGGGTATACCTCTGGCAGAGTCGGGGGCGTGTGGCGGCAGCTGGATGCAGAGCAGCGGGGCTTGCATGCGGTAGTGGTGCCAGTTGGTGGATGGCCAGGTGCAAGTTCCCTCCCTCTCCCACATCCAGCTGGCCAGGCGGCCTGCAGAGGGGAGGCACTGCTCTCGCCCCACCCCCGGCCCTGCTTCTGGGAGGCGGTGGTGTGGGGTAGTGGGTGGCAGCGCTCTGTCCCCATCTGCCCACACATCCCCTAGTCCCTTTCCAAGTACCCCTGGGGGTACATGTACTCCTGGTTGACAACCCCTACCCTAGGATACAGTCTTTTTTCTCCTGTTTTCTCTCCCAGCCAGTCTCCCAATGCCTGGACATGTGCTATAAGCATTTAGCTATTACCTACATGGTGGATAGGGACCACTTCCTTACTTCTCATGTCCTCTGGCCATATGTAAAAGTGTTCTTTTTCAAAACCAGATGTAGGCTCCTACCTTTGAAAAGGATTCTGGAGCTCTACTGGACAGAGTCACCTGCCTACAGTCCTGAGCCGTGGACATTCCAGAAAGAAGCCATACCTCTGTGCTCAGTGTTTCCTATGAGCTAGCTCTAGATAGCTCCCTGCACAGCATTCAGGTTTCTTAGACCCCACGTGCCTAACTCAGATTCCAGATTTGCCTCTGGGGACAGGCACCTAAATGGTATTATCCTTTATTGGATCTAGAGCTAAATCACACTAGTTTCCTGCAGCCTACCCAAGAAGTCAGACACATGCTCCTCTCCTGTTAGGAGGGCTGGATGAGCTGAGGAACTGTGTAATGCAATGATTTAGAATCATTTCTCTAATTGAAAAAACCCTGCTTTTAGGTTCATGTTTTTTATGGGACAGAGTAAAACGGGAGACTGATTAGTTTTCATTGACACTTTATCTTAGATACATGGGTCTAAAAATCCTTGGATTAAGAAAAGTGACAATCCCTCTAATCCCCAACAGGGAATGATCAGATAGAAAACCGGTATGTACAGAATTTGCTTTTTTCACTATTTAAGGCACTTAACAGATATGCACAGCTTTACAGCACTTCAAAACCACTGTTAAATGAGGTATTACATTTGAACTGCTGTTTTTTACAAAACTGTAATAACCTACAGTGCTTTAAATAACTTCTGTATGCTGGTCAGTGGAGAAGCGCCAGGCGGCTATGGAGTGCCTAGGCTGGAAAGCGCAGGAAGGTTCATAAGTCATCCCCACCCCCACCCCACCAAACACTGTACTTCTGTCATGTGTAAGAGTGCTGTAACTTTGTAGTGCTATAAAAAGTGCTCTAAATTACAGTGCTGTAAACAGTGCACGGAGCACTTCTGTACACACTGTAGGAACCCAAACTTACTGCATTTCCATTACTTACTCATGTAGAGACCAATTTGATCCTGGGTTCCTTACTTTGAGAGATTTATGATCTAAACGGGGGTGTTGAAGGTGGAACAGATCCGTTCAGCCCACTAGTAGTCCAGGCTATGGGAAGATGTGGGTGGCTATGAACGCAGCCCCACACCACCATATGCATCTGGAAATGTGCTGCTGTGCAGGCCCAAACCTGCGTTGCCGCCCAAACGCAGCTCTGCATTGCTGCTTGGATGTGGCCCCACCACAGCCTTGGAGTTGGTCACACTGCCTCCCTCTCCTTCCTCCAAAAATCCTTTATTCTTTACCACAGTCAGAGGGTTTTAGCACAAAACAGCATCCCTTTACAGAGTTGCTTTGCCTTTACAGGACCTAATGTTAAAGTGAAATGGCTTGTTACGGCACCTTTAATTACCAAATAAAACTTCATTTTCTTAACTTCTATGAAAATATTGTTAGATTCAGTAGAGATTTGTGTCTCAAATTCAGCCCAGTGTAGTCACAGTCTAGAGATAAGAAAGGTGCCATACAGTAAATCATTGTTTACAACTGGACAAAAGACTACTGATAAGGACTGGCCTACTTCATATCTGTATTCAGTTTCAGCTGAAAGGACAAACATTAGTCATACTAGCAAAACTATATGCCTGAAAACACAAGGCATGTACAATTTCCTATGCTTTATTAGGGACTCTCTAGCTGTAAGTGTTGCTAGAACATTCTTGATTGGGTGCTGTTCTCCTTTCTCAATTTCCCTTTCCTCCTTCTCCCTTCCCTTTGCTAAATGCTGCATGAACCTGAAGTGGCTTGAAAAACTAAGCAATCCTTTCTGAAGCCCTATCTATAAAGCCATAAGAATTACAAACCTTAATTACAAACCTTTGCTATTCCACATGAAGTATATGTGATTATACTGTCAAAAGGAACTCAGTCATCACAATACTATGCTACCTATGGTTGGGAATCCATCAGCTTTCATAAACCAGGCATGACTGACCTTGAACTGTAAGGTTTAGATTTTTTTCAAGGGATTTCTGTGCCTACAATAAGGATTGTTTGTTGAAGATAAGCAATAACGGACAGATTTTCAAAAAGACCAGAGCATCTTTTTTTTCTCAGACCTTGTAATAACTGCCCCAACGAGGGGGTCCTTGGAGGTGTTCACTTTCATAAATCTGATTTTCTGTTTGCAGAAGCCTGACATTAAGTGCTGCTGCAATGGCATTAATGACTCAATAAGAGATATTATTCCATATCACTAGTGAGCCAGTTCCCAGCATATGTGAAGGCCTGTGTGGTTCACAAGATAACATACACCCAAAAATAAAAATCAAATGTCCTGACCAGATGTGACCATTAAGAGAGCTTGTGACATTTTCTGTAAAAATTAGGCTATTAACTCCATGACCTGGCCAAACTCTACTCTGGCTTGTTGTTTGTCTTCCAGTTTCACAATTGTTCCTGAGCAGTTTACAAACTAGCATACACAATAATATACAAAAATCTTTGGTGACAAGAATATAATCCATCTTTGTGGTCAGATACAACACAGTGATATGCGGATTACATATCACTGTGATATGCAGATTTACAAACCAGTGATATGCAGATTTACAAAAAAACCCCCATGACTTCTCTTTCCTTGGCATTCTCACTCATTGGAGCTAAAGAATCCTACAGGATACGATAGCCAAGATGTACACATGTTGAGTGAAATCCACCCCCACTACACTGTTCCCCTACCCTACAAGTGCTGCAGATATTATCCCCTGTATCTGGCCATGTCAGAGAGGTTGAACCAGCAGAGAGGGGAAAATAATAGTACAGCAACCTGCTTTCTACAGGATTTCTCTCTTCTCCTACCTTCACCATCTGTAGAAAGGCTGCTGCTGCCACTGCTGTATAGGAGTCAGGAATGGAACTTCCTGGCCTTGAGCCACTATGGTCTGTACTAGTGCCCACATATGGGGCCCTGATCCTGGAGTCAGGAGATTATTTATTTATTTATTTATTGAAACCTCAAGTTCCATTAAAAAGTAAGTTTCTTGTTCTTGTGGTTATGGCAGGAAAAGCCCCAAAATGCAAAACACTCATACTGACAAGGCTCGGAGCCCTGCAGACCAATAAAGCAATGTATTTTTTTTAAAATAATGATTTTTCAGTTAGTCATATGGGGTGCCTGACTCACACTGTTGGAGTGTTTGGGGTTGCTGACATTGTGCCTGTGAGGTCCCAGTTGCTGTTTGGAGGGAAAGTTCTGGAAATGTTCTGCTACCTCCTGCATTTGTGAGCTGCATGGAAACCATGAGCTGCATATAAGGGGTCACCTGCAGTACAACATTACAGAGTTTATTGCCCCTAAAAAACTTAGACACTATGCTTCATATTCTTGATTTCACCTTATTTATGTGTATAGACAGATAGATATGTATATGAAAGCACATGTGTATATCTATCTAGATATATCTATATATAGAGAGAGAGAGATCTATATAGATATAAATATATCTATATAGATATAGATCTCTACATATATATAATTCTAACCTTTAATTTGAATCTATCTATATAGATATATCTATCTATAGAGATATAGATAGATATATCTATATAAATAGATGTATTCAAATCCTATATATATATAGAGAGAGAGAGCAAGAGAGATCTCTATCTATATAGAGAGATCTCTCTCTATATATACAGCAGCATCAAGGACAATAAAAAGTCCTCTTACAGATATGTGGGGAGCCGGAGGAAAAGCAAAGGCAACATTGGACCCCTGCTGAATCAGATGGGACAACTGACAACTGACGCCCAGGAAAAAGCCAACCTATTAAATGGGTACTTTGCATCGGTCTTTCATCAGTCCCATGGGATGCCCATGCCCGCTACAGGACAGGGAGGTC
>NW_017728947.1:60066323-60074593 GCF_001723895.1 Crocodylus porosus | reverse complement strand
TGACCCCAGCTGACTTCCTGCCCTTTGGGCAGGGGGCTGGACTCGATGATCTTCCAAGGTCCCTTCCAGCCCTAATGTCTATGAAATCTATGAAACCCTCACTATTTGTGGGTTCGGCATTCACGGTTTCAAATATTTGCGAATGCCGAACCTGCTTCTTAAATACACTTAAAAGAGCTCCTCAGGAGCTCCACGCTTGCTGCTGCAGGGCTTGTATCACCACTGGACTCCCGCCATCACCAGAGCAGCCATGCCTCTCCTCAGCCGCTGAGTTCATGAATCCAGATGGCATTCATGAATGCAGTGCCTTTTTCGCGGATTTTGCCATCCCTGTGCTCCCCCTTAATTTGCACCGTGTGTGTATGTATATGTTTATATGTGGGGGGGGTGTATATGTATGTATTCAAGTGTGTGTGTAGATATAGATATATGTGTATACACACACCTCTTTTATAGAGTACTCCTGTTATACTCTTCAGTGTAACCCTGAACTGCTGAAGTTGGTTCATCTCTGAACTTCACCCTACCCCATCTTTGCTGCTACCGTTATTCATATGTGACAGGGCCCTGAGATCTTTGGGGATATTGCTATAGAAAATTAAAGGACTCATGGTGCAATCCTTGAAAATTCAGGGTGAGAGCAAACTCCAAGAAAGAATAAAGTGGAACAGTAAGGCCTGAGTTGGGAACCACATTTCTGCAGATGCCTGTGCTTCAGCTCTCCTATTCAGAGAGGGTAGGTAGAGACACTTGCTGTCAAGTGGCAGAGACAGTTTGAAATACCTGAAAGAATGAGCCAAAAGGAACACTGTTTTATTTGGACTCCTGTTGTATCTTGGAATGGGACTGTATTGGTGTAGTAGGATAGATATTACCAGCACAGGAACAGCAGAAAGAAGTTGTTGACAGCTGATGATGGAGACGTAAGCTGTATCTTCACACCCACTATCTCAGCCCTTGACCACTTTCTAAATTTACAACAATCAATAGACATACACTCTGTCCAAATGTGTCAGGAGATATTGAAAATATCTGGATAATAAATTTCAGATAAAAGGTATATTGAAGCTAGGAGATAGAAACACAGTTGAGAGTAGAAAGTGTCACTGAAAGTTGCTGAGATAATCTTTGTTTAGTATGCGTGAGAATTCAAATGAAGGTGTGAGAAGATGCCCCAGTTTAATGTACAAGTCTTTTTTGATGCTGAAAATTATGGATGAAGAATGGAGCAAAAATCTTTCAAAAAGCTCATAGGGCCTCCAATGCAAATTCACATTCTTACTCCACTTAAAATTCTGCAAAGAGTTTGTGCATATTCTCTATATCTCCCTATTAATTTGATTTAACGTTATGAAATTAATTGCAATTCTGATATAAAAACTATTCTCATACTTGCTAAATGAAAGGTTCTATATATATTTAAGTCATTATTAATGTCAATTCTAATGATAAGTAACAAAGAATCACAGAGAAGTAGGGCTAGAAGGGACCTCCAGAGGTCATCTAGTGCAACCCCCCTGCCTGAGGCAGGATCAACTCTATCCAAACCATCCCATACAATCCATAATCTAAACTCTACATAAGACTACTGTCAACACTGACACAGCACCCTAACCTGCCACATCCTGTTGGTTAAAGACACCTTTTTCAATTAAAATAGCATCTATGTCAAGTTTTTTGACAGTATTCAGACTTACAGTAAATGGTAACTGTCATGACTTCTTCCTTATCTCATTGAAGTCAAGTGTACACATGGACAAATATATATATATAGTCTGAAAATTACCATGTCCACAAAGTAAATGGATGATACTTATTGTGAACAACGTGCTCAGTGTCTCACTCAGTGAATGAATAATATGATATGCTTCAGTGTCTCTAAGAGCTTTCGACTCTTACACATATTCAAGGAAGTCTCTGGGGCTCTTTTAAAAGCAGTAGGAGTAATTATCTAAAGTGATTCTTACTTCCCATGAAAATACTCCTGGGGTAATGTTCAGCACTAGCAGCCAACTAAGCAGTAAATAAAGCCTGCTCCTTATAGGCTTTATTCTGTAGGATCCCAAACATGTTCTCTTTAGGGTTTGGGTGTCTTTTGTTTTGTTTTGTTTTTAAACATACTTACTCTATACATGGTTGCATTTATATCATATTATTTAGGAGTCTTACATGACAGAATGTCATATTGCAGTAGTGTACCAGCTTTTACATTTCCTGAAAATAACAGCAGCTGAAAGGGGATGCTGCATGTGTATTGCATATGTCTTTTCAGCAAAGTTGAAAATTAGAGCCAAAATTACTTCAGGATGCTTCTTTGAATAGGTTATGATATTCTATTGAAGCACAGATAATAAGCACAAATACAACTTTCATTGATCTATAATATGCTAGCTAAATAACTTGGCCATAGTTCATGAAATAATGTTTAATGATGTACATGCATTAAAATTGCTGAAGTTTTATGAGGTTTTCATTTTTCTAACAATTTCCAATATCAATATATCCAGGTAATGAATGCTTTTCACAGTCTCTAAAAACAAAATCTATATACTGGAAAAATTTGGAACTCAGCTTTTTCTTAGGGATTGACTTTATTAGTGAAAAAAATAACATTAAGATAAAAAGGTCAAGCCTTTATTTTGTAAGTTTTCCTACCTGTGGACTGCTCAGCTCATACCTTATGTTGTCTTAAAAGTCTAGACAATCATTGCACTATAAATCCAAGTAGGCTAATGAGTCATCTGCCTAAGTGAGTCAGTTAAACCTGCTTAACCCTCTCCTAACTGGATCAACACATGCTAAAAGAGTTTCAGGTAAAGGCTGCCAGTGTCTTACATACTTCTTTTTTTTTGTTTTTCTTTAGACTTTTAAAGACAATACAGATTAATTATAGCTGTCTCTGAACAAGGTGGCTCAATATTTCCTATCACAAGACCCTGTTTTCAGTTGTTCATGACCTGAAGACTCACTTTGTCCTAAAAACTGAAAGATGCTTTTAATTCTGGTTTCAGTGAGCAACAGTCTTGTATTTGATATCAGATTACTTGAAAAATGGGTACATTTTGTCTCTGATCTGTCATCATGGATCAATAGCGAGATACATATTTTTTTCTTTTCTTTATGGCCTTTCAACTATGTAATCAGTGTGGCTTGGTCTACATGAGGAAGCTTGTACTATTTATATATAGGTATAATTTAGGAGCTGATTTTATTTGGGAGAAAGAAACACCAGCCATACCATGTTTTTTCAAACACAGATCTATAAAACAGGGGAAGAGGAGGTGGAATAGTTATATGCATGGAATACCTATCGGCCTGAGAGGGTGGGACTCAAGACTGTGAAGGGAAAAGGGTAACAATTCTACTAAAGATACTTGTTTTGGGATTATCATCCACAGGAGTAGATAACACCATCCTAAATACCCACTGTAAACATTTTCCAAATTCAGGAGCCAGTGATAAGCTATTTCCTCACCAGCAAGAGGCAAAACATAGCTGACTTGGAATAAAACGTGTATTGTTTTAACCTTTTAAAAGTGCTTTCTTAGATAAAGGTGATAAATTAGTGTGATAGGAGGCCTTTGAGGATATGGCAGGGTGAAAAAGGAGGCCTCAGAAGTTTTATTTTCTGGCTTTAATGTTGACTCAAATATTTACAAGATAATTTATTTCTAGTGAGCAAATAACAAGTAAAATGACAGTCAATGATGCTCTGTGTTGTAGGAAAGTGTTTGGTTTCTTTCAGATCGAATTCGAGGGGAATCCTGTAATTATCCACTACTGGAGGTCTGCTATAAGGTTAGTTAGATGTTAAAGATTATGTAAAAGGAAAAGAATCACACAGTATATAAATATCTAGTTCTGGGCTTGGTGATGGTAAGCAGCCCATCAGTTCAGCAACATATGTCTACATAAAGAGAGAGAGAGAGAGAGAGGAAGAGAGAAAGTTCTGTAAATATAGGGCTTCATTTGGCTATTGTATGTACTCTTTCCATTATAAACTGGTATGTACAGTTAGGGCCTGATTCAAACATGCCAACTTTAATGGTTTTTTTATTTGTCCCCTAAACAGCTGCTGTGATACAGGCAAGAAATGAAGTGACTAACTGGGGAGTCTATATTTTAGCCATTCATTTGACACACATATCACCGGAACTGGTAGGAAAAACTGAATTGTTTTGCAAAATGGTTCCAAATTCCCTTTCCCCACTTTTTTCTTCTCTTTTGGATCAAAATTTGATATTTCCAACCATGTCTCACTATAATCCAAGATGAAGAATGATCTTTCCCATCAAACTTATGCAAAAATTTACTTGCTAGAAAGGCTTAAACTTTGTCCCTGAAAAAAAACACACTGAGGGTGCTGGTAGCTCAATGCTTGTTTGAATGAATGTAATTTGGAGGGAGAACAAAAACATACTTTCTGGGCTTTGGGAGCCTTTTCAATTGGGATTTTTTTTTTTATTCGTATCTGTCATTTGGTATGGCAGTCCAAGGGAAACAGTTTTGTTCTCCAGAAGCATTTTTATAAATGCTGGTGATAAGCTCTCTCTGGCAGGGATGATTAAGATAGGGGATGACCTCTGCATAAAAGGGAAAGAAATTATCTCAACTTCTCTTTCAGTCTGAAAACAGAATTTTAATAAAGAGCTGCTAAATCCCAGGGTCCCTGATTGATTTGCACATCATAATAGAAACACTTTCATTCTCATTAGTTTGGTCAAAGCATATGCTATCAAGTTGTCAGAAAGGTTCATCTTCTGAAGCAGCTCTAATTATATAGAGAGCTACAGAGGATTCTTTTTTCAAAGGAGGTAAGGCTAGACTAAGGATAAGGTTAGAGCAATATTAATTAATAGGCCTATGAGGCCTAGGACTAAATAGTTTGGTCTGTGCTGTTTTGGAAAGGCAGATGCCCAAGGGAACAGTGGTAGCAAGTGAAGTCTGGTAAGCAAGGAAACCTGATGATTAATTGGGCAATGAACATATTTACCATCTGCTGCTGTACCATCTGACCTAGAGGAGGAGGAGTTGAACTTGCTTGCATAATGAGCGAGTGGTGTTCTAGCGGGCAATGGTACTGGGGGTGGGTAGATGAGTACCAGGGGCAAAAGTTGTGGAAGTATCTGAAAAGAAAGTGTTGTAACACTAGAGAGTGCTGTGTGCAGTAGATTTCTCATGATGCCATATTAGTGGAAAACAAGAGTTTTCAGCTACATATTGAGGCCTCAGTGTTAAGAAATGAAAGAATGTAAGTAATTATAACAAAAAATCTCAAACATCTGAAAAATCTTTTTTAATAGAAGAGATCTAATCTAAGGTAAAGGGACTTCAGAAAAAAAAGTTTTAATACCCATTAAAATGTGTTGCTACTTTTAAAAAATATTTTGAAATGGGGTGTCACTAAATACAGAACTTTGTGGTGGAATGCTTCAAGTCTAAAACCTGCACTCATCGTCTGGGAGCTGCATCTAATTGTGAAAACTGACATAAAAAAGGCATTAAATACTTCAGCCTTTTCTGCATCATTCATAACTAGATTGCTTTCTGTAGTCTTTAATGGACTTATGATTTCTTTGGTCTTTCTTTTACTTTTGACATACCTTTTTATTACCTTTTATAGCCTTTTCTGCTTGCATCTCAAATCATGCCTTGACCTTTCTAGTTGTAACAATATGTATAGATCTTAGAGGCAAAACCAGCTGCAGCAGAAAAAAGGAGTCCAAAGGGGGAACAGGAAGAGGAAGAGAGTTAGAGAGGCTACTGAAGAACAACAGGGCCTGTAACAGCTCTGTAAGAAAGTGCTATAATAAAGACACTGTTTATATTAAGTAGGGAGCTGTTCCTTGATTACCCACACAGGGTCACATGAAACACTAGTATGTCCAAGCATGTCCGGGTTATATTCCTATACTCTTCCCTGGTACTATGGCCAAGTTTACACTTTTTCTAGTACAGAAGACTCCTGACGTATGCATATATTGTGTTCCTGAGAAATCTCGCATATGCTGAATTCACGCAACTCAAGGTGAATTTTCCCATATGAAATAATAGAAAAGTGAGGGGTTGCATTTCTTAGACCTCACATTTATGACACCAAAGGTACCAAAGTAAAACCTTTTTCAACCAATACTTTATTATGTTACAAAAACATATTGTAAAAATATTTATTCAGTTACATTATAAGAAATGCACACAAAAAATACAAAATGGACATACAACAATCTTCAATCCATCCATCAATGGGGAACTGAGTCTTCATCCAGGTCGAACACATCAAAAGATGGCAGTGATATCTCTTCACCCAGAAGTGGAGGGCTGAGAGTCAGTTGATTGAGTTGAGATAGTGCTGTCCTGATTCCTGAAGAACTTTTCCAAGGAAGACTGCACCAAGCAGCACCACTTCTCCCTGTAAAGCTCCGTGTAGCAGGCATTGGCTTCCTTCATCAGCCTGGCAACCTTAGCACTTCTTTCACGATTGGGATCGTTTTCGTGAAAGAAGGCTAGGTAACCATCCAAAAATTTAAATGCATCAGCCATGCCTTTCATCATGAGAACTTGGGGGGAGAGCCTTTCATTTTCTTCCATGGGCTCTTCCTCTCCATGGCGCTCCCTAACCAGCTCAAGAAGATCCTCTTTTGAGAGTTCCTCCCTATGGGAATCAAGCAGCTCAGCCATGTTTTCATCAACCTGCTCAAAGCCCACACTTTTAGCCATCTCAGCAATCTCATGCCTTGCATTACTGATAAATTCATTAGCAGCAAAGCCTCAGAAATCATTCACAACAGCAGGTCAGATGTTTTTCCAGACACCATTAAGGCACTGCTGTGTAACATCATTCCAGGTGTCTCCGATGATGTCTATGGCAATCTTGATGTTAAAGTTCTTCCACAATTCTTTGATGTTTGTCTTTTCTTTTGACCCTGTCTCATTGATAACCTTCTTGAAGGTCCCCCATAGATAATAGCTCTTGAAAGCTCGAATAATGCCCTGATCCATGGACTGGATGAGCGACTTTGTACACCTTAATGTTCTCACTGAGGTCACCAAGACTTGGGGGGTGTCCTGGAGCATTATCAAGAAGCAGTAGAATTTTGAAAGGCAGATTTTGCCTGTTACAATAAGTCCTCAATTCCAAATGCAGCAGACTGGAAAAATAATCTTCAAACAATGATCCAGTAACCCATCCTTTCTGGTTGGCTCTCCAGTAAACAGGCAGGTGTCTCTTTGCATAACCGATTGATAGTTGAAAGCGCCTGAGGGTTTCTGGTGTGGTAAACTATCAACAATTTGGGCTTGAAGTCGCCAGCTGCATTCACTCTGAGCAGCAGTGTGCAGTGATCCTTAGTAGCCTTGAACCCTGGGGCGGTTTTCTCCTTGACTGAAATAAACATTTGACTCAGCATCTGTTTCCAGAAGAGTCCGGTTTCGTCCAAGTTGAAAACTTGCCTCGGATCGTAGCTTCCCTCCTCAATGGCAGCCTGCAGGATTGAAGGAAATTTATCTGCAGCACTTTTATCAGCAGCTGCGGCTTTGCCCATCAGTTTGACATTATGAAATCCATGGTGTGCTTTAAATCTGTCACACCATCCGGCACTTACATTAAATGGCTCGGCTTCAGGATCATTGTGTTTTAACACTTCATAAATGCTGCATGCCTATATTTGAATCACCTGGATCAAAAGTGGCATGTGTTCTTGATTCTGGTGCTCAATCCATGTTGTCAACATGAGTTCCATTTTCTCCATGATAGCCAACCTTGCTATTGAAACACGGGCAGTAGATAAACGTGTAGCTCTCCTACAGAACCCCTTAATTTTCTCCGCATTGTCCCTAATTGTACAGAGAGTTGACTCACTGAGCCCTGTAGCACATCTGATTTCCTTTGTCTTCTCACCTTTTTCCTATCTCTTCACAACTTCAAGTTTTTCTTCCAAAGTTATACCTTATCTTTTCCTTGGAAAGACGGAAGCACTTGTAGACTCACTATTAGAAGCACTCATCTTGAACACTTAATGAATGCTGCTACCACAGTGGTAACACTGAGTGAGCCCCCAGAATGCTTCTTGGGAACCCAAGCTGCGCATCTCGCAAGGCATTCACATTATATGCAAATGACATGCAACTCAGGGTGTATTTTTCTGTTTGGGTGTTCATAGATTTCAAAGACATTAGGGCTGGAAGGGACCTCGGAAGATCATCAAGTCCAGCCCCCCGCCCAAAGGGCAGGAAGTCAGCTGGGGTCATAGGATCCCAGCAAGATAAGCATC
>NW_017728947.1:60056273-60065694 GCF_001723895.1 Crocodylus porosus | reverse complement strand
TCCGCCCATTTGCTGAGCCTGTCCAGGTCAGCCTGGATCACCCGCCTATATTCAGGTGTGGATGCTTTGCCCCAAAGTTTGGTGTCATCGGTGAACTTGGCCAGTCCGCTTCTGACTCCAATGTCCACATCATTAAAGAAGATGTTGAACAATATGGGTCCAAGGACAGAGCCTTGGGTTGACCCCACTGGTCACAGGGCACCATGATGATTGACTTCCATCAATTAAAACCCTCTGGGTCTGACCATGGAGCTAATTTCCCAGTCAGTGGATCATGGTGGAGCCAAGGCCACAACTGGCCAGTTTTGCACAGAGGTGATCATGAGATACCAGATCAAAGGCTTTTTTGAAGTCAAGATACATGACATCCATCTCCTCTCCCTTGTCCAGGTGATAGGTCACCTGGTTGTAGAAGGAAATGAGATTGTTCAAACAAGACCAATTAATATTAATTTGTGTAAACACGAGATGTGGGTAAATCGACTACGTGTAAAACGGTGGTCTGTATTCCTTTCTGAGTTGCAGCTCATTGAAGAGACTGATGTTTAGCCAGGTCAGTTTCCTGTTGCACTTCACATCCTTTATCACATTGGGATTGCTTGCTCCTGTACCGTTAATACAACTGCCTTAAAATACAGGATCTTCATAAAGTCTTGTGCACAACCTAAGTTATTAAACTTTAAAAGTGCACAAGGACTTTCTGAAGAGCCTGTATAGTCAACTCTCCTGGATCCCTTTTCCCCTCAGTCTCATCTCCTAGGGAATCCTGGCCAACAATTCTCTGCTTTAAAAAAGTCTGCTTTTTTTAAATCAGTGCTTTTAGTCTGCTATTTTTATTTCTTCCTTCCCTTAGGATCTTGAACTCTATCATGTTGTGGTCATTGTCCCTCGAGTTACCTACCACCTTATGAGCACCTGCAGGTCAAGTTAAACTTAATGTGATTGGCATCTTTGGAAAATCAGGTTGTAGTGTCCCAATCTATGCACCTGAAACTAAAAGCAGACAATTGAGACTACTTTTGAAAATAATGGGCTCCTTCTTGTGCCTCCTTTTCTTTCTTCTGTAAAAAACCATATTTCACAGTGGTAATATTCATTAACCTTAAGGAAGGAGTTTGAATACTTCAGTGAGAAGGGCAAAGTGCTATGCTAATGTAGAATTTTACATAATGCAAATAACCGATTAGTGAAAAACAAAATTGTGTGTATGCCTGTGTGTGCATGCATGCTTTCTCTCTTTCTTTCCGTTTTGCTGGTTCTTCATAATCTTTATCTAAGAGGGCATGTCGAATTATACAAGGTAACTTAAAAGTGAAAAGTTGTTATATTTCTTGGCAGAGACAAGCACATTTTGAAGGTTAATATAGGATTAATCTCAGTGGCATCCATTTTTGAGAAACAAGACAGCAAAGGACACTAGCATTGCCAGTCAATTGTATGACTAAACTAAATATTCCTACTAGGTGAAATGAACAGATGTTTTAAAAATAGTGCTGTTATGTTGTTTATGAGAATAGTGACAAATGTTATTACTCTGAAGACTGATTTCACCACAATTCCAGATTTTTTAAAGAATATGTGTATGCACAAATTTCTAGTGTGCTTACGTGTATTTTTCTAATAGTTTTCTAATAGAAGGAAATTTGGATATAGAGGCAAAATATTTAATTTAAACAGGCAATTCAGATTCTACCTCAAGTCACTAACTTGCATAATCAAATATGAGCTTTGAATTCTCTCTCTGGTTCAACCACTGATTCGCTGTTTAACATTGGGGAAATTCTTTGACATTCATAGCCTTCCATTTTCTCATCTGAAAAATGGTTAGGATACATTCCTACTGGTACCTCAGAGGAGGCACTGTAATTTTTACAGATGTCTCTAAACCTCTTACAAGGACACTTATGCTTCCCCAGAAGGTTTTTAATCTAAACAGACATGGAATTGAAGGACAAGCAAATCCAAAAAAGTGAAATGTGTTGCTTTAGTATCAAAAAATACGTTAGTGGCATTGCTAGGAATAGAATCCATATATCTTAAAACCCAGTTTAATGTTCCATCCAACAAAGTACAGAAATGGATTAGAGGTGCTTATGTATTCCCAAAGAAGAAAAATCATGAACCTTCCAAAAACCATATGCCCAACTGATAATTCCAGGAGGTCCTCAAGCTTATCAAGGCTACTCCATGAATATAGTTGGTATAAATTTTAAACAAGTCTTATGAAGCATATTTATTATTAAAAGGTTTTTCACAGTGGTTGTGACAATGAGGAAGTAGTTATTTGAAGACATGATGTTTCTTCAGTTTTGGGGATTTATCGCAAGATGAATGGTAACATTTTATTGGGAGTCCTCAGTCAGAACAGTGGCAACATGTGACTGGTTAGGATTAAATAAATTGGGTCCTTACTTGCATTGATGTAAATCCATAGTAACCTTTTTGAGTTCAGTTAGGTCACTCTGTTTTTACACACAGGTTAGTGGTGGCACAATCTGATCCATTGTGAGAGGCCCTCAGGTACTCTGCAGCTTTGCACCATTCTTTCATCAGCATCAATCAGTATGATAAAAGACAGACACACAAATAGTATGTGGGCTAGTTCATTTTCATGGAAATTTTTCTAAGCTGTGCTCTGGTGATAAATATAGTGTATATGCTTAGATATGCAGATGCATATTTAGTATGTCTGAGCTGTTTCAGAGGAAGTTGTTCTCTCATAGCTGTGAATATAATGAAATGTGTTTATTTATAATACCATAAAGGGCTGGAAACTGGTTTCACTGATTATTTAGTGAGAGTTATGATTTTGTCATGATTCTCAACTCTGTTCAACTATATTTTACTCCTATACATATTTTAAACAGATATTTTTAAAACCTTCCCAAAAATTTCACATACTTCTTGGCATTTCTTATACTCTCTGCCCCTACCTATATTTTAACACCTCCGTGGATCCATCTACCTGTTCACTAAAGTGCATCGCATTATGTTTAGTATCTGTAATAACAGGTACTTAATGTGCCGTAACTGGGGCTACTGCACACTAGCGCCAGTGCACTTTTTTGTGATGCCAGTGCATAGTAGACTAATTTGACTGTGCATTAGTATGGTTTTTCCTGGCCACACTAATGCACAGTAGAATTATTCTAGTGCGCCTTCAGTATCTCATGTAGATCCCACCCTATGTTTTGTCAATGGTCAAGGGACGTTCAAGAGGTCATTCTTGTGTCTTAATATTAATTCCCTTTTTTGCTGTATTCTCTCTCAGTACATACATTCTGAATTCTGTCTTCTTCGCCATCAAGTATAAGTATCACCTCCTCTCTAGTTCCATTTGCTTCATCATCTCATTCAGCCACTGAAGCTATCATAAAGCACTGTGAGATCAGTACAGGAGGTGCATTTTACAAATCATGCAGCCTTTATGCTGTATATTTGCTCATTGAAGCACTGTGTTTTTAGAATGCTTAATAGAAGACTTTACTCTTTTGGTTATTTCACTTTTTAAGACACTTCATATTGTACTACAACTTGCAACATTTAGATAAATAACTTCATTACACTGCTTTTCTATCTCTGGCATTTATGTAGCCCCTGTCATAGAAGTCCCCAAACACTTCACAATCTTTACTGTATTTGATTTCACAATGCCCTTAGCAGTACCAAAGGAAGCATTGGCAGGGAACTACCAATATCATGACTCAATTTTACAAATGGGGAATAACACAGGGAAACTGGAGGCTAGTTCCACAAATTAACTTAGATACCTAAGATACCCTGTTCCCATTTTGAGCATACAGAATGGCAATCCTCAAGTCCCTGCTTAGATGCAAAGGTTTGAATGGGGACTGGAACCCCTGTTAATTGAAACAGTTTCAACAAAAGTGATACTGGTTTTTCTTCCCCAGATAGCTTGTGTCTTAGAGCACTTTTCTGCTGATGGGTGGAAGATAGAACTTTAAATCTACTCTGGCAAATGAAGTATTTAAATTAGCTTTCCACTTTGAAGTTAGAGCTCTAAACACTGAGCTGTTGGATAAAGGAAGGATAGGTGGTGACATCATCCCTTCCTACTCTCTTCTTGAAAAGAAGGACTCAGACACATGGCAGTGTTGTGGACTAATCATCCTGAGTGGATGGGAGCACCTCTTGCAGCACAAAGGTGCCTGAGTTCCAAAGGGAGGGATGATTTCCACAGCACGTTCCACAGCTCTTGGCACAATGTTTTGCCTGTTGGAAATGAAAATACCTCACTCAGGGACCTAGATTTTACCCTGAGGGCTAATACATAAGTCTGGCATTACGAAATCTGTCTTTTGTCAATAAAGTACATTACTAGATGGAGCACTGAGGGGCTTACTCAAGATCACACAGGTGATTTGAACCCATGTCGCAGGCTAGAACAGTAGCCATGGGCCATCATTATTTGTTCCCATTTAAAGTACATTCTGCTGATACTGTATTTGCATGTAGATTAAACAGTGTTGGAATATACTTGTGCTGTAACAGAAAATCAACATTACCTTCTGTCACATGATTTATAATGTTAGAGCTGTCTAAAGGTAGCACTTTCCTTCACTATCTAATCATACTGATCATGCAGTTAACTACATTCACTGCTATAGCAACCAGAATAAAAGTGCTGTAGCTCATACCACATGCAAGAGTCTTAAAACTAAAGGAGGAAAAAAAGTAACACTTCATCTGGAGACTGTACAGTATTCCAGTCCCAAGAATTCACAAGTCATAAGTTAGCTCCCAAAATATTGGGAAGTATTAAAGGATATTTGGGTTCTTTTTATTTGCCTTCTGTTTTTTAATTCTTTGGCATAAAAGCAGGTTATGTTTTCAAACTTTTCTCTAGAACCATGAGGGATAGAAACATATTATTTTTTGTTAAATGAAAGTTGAAAGTCTAATTAAATAATGTGAGTCCAGGAGTTGGTGCCTTTAAGAAAAATGCCAAATATCTCAAGAATCACAACAAAAACAGGAGAGTTAATAACACTGTATCACTGTTTCATGAGGTGCTCCCGTAAACCAAGTATTTGGGCCTCATATCTACCCTGCCATCCTCAAGATTATCTATTTTCCCTGTTTAGAAACCTGTTAAGTCCAGCAGCTAGGTATGAAAAGAGAAGGAAGGACACCTTGGTAATCTGGGAAGGGAAACTTCAGAGATAGGGGAGGATGATTGCTTCATAAAACTGACCTGCTATAAGGCTTTTAATTCAATGCTTCAATCCATTGTTATAACCTGAAGAAGGCAGAACATTTGCTCATTTAACTGTATTTTTTTTAATACTGCACGCTTGTCCTATGTCTCACTTCTGTATATGTTTTAAAACGTGAGCTTTGCTAATGTGAGTACTTGTGAAAGCAGAGATTATAGACTCAAATTCTACATGTGAGAAGCATGTTCCAGTAGATAGAATGCTAGAATGGGTTCTGTTCCTGGCTTAGCTATTGAATCATTGAATGACTTTGGACTAATCACTTTGCATCCATTTCCCCTCTTACATTTGGTGAATTTGTTCAATTTATACTGTATATTCTTCATGGCATACTGAGGTTTTTTTATGTCTCTAGTAGTTACTAAGATGGAGACTTGTTCTTCACTGGGGCCCTTCACTAGTTTTTGATACAGGAATACAAATATGTAAATATATGGTGGAAAATTTACTCTGTTAATCAGTTATGTAAGTCACCAATATGTATCAAATGCCTTGAGATGTCAATAATCAATGCAGTGGAAATTTGAAAATTCAGAAATTTGCAGTTAACAGTTTGTGTCTTGTTCATAGACCAAAAATATTAACCAGCTTTATGAATTGTTTCAAACTGTGGATAATCATGATTGTAGACAGTGTGGAAAGAAGAGGGGGCTTTTGTTCTCAAATAAATTGATAGTTACAAATGATTCATCTACGTTTTATCATGTCCAACAACTCTTGTCTTCTTCTAAAGCACTTATTTGTCTAGTTTCCTAGAAAATGCTAAGTTCATAAAGTGTTAATTCTGTTGTTTAATCTTGATTATTAGCCCTACATTTGGAACTGCAAGAACATTCACAAATACTGTCTCATTTTGATATTACTTCTGATGCCAACAGTGATATACACTCATGCCAGCAGGTTCTGTATTTAGAGACAGAGCTAAAAAAAGCCTGGCTGACTTTGTTCCTCATTGTAAATAAATCAGTGTATGTGTTCTATGATAAGAGATAGTGAGAATGTGCTGCACCCTTTGCTCAATTATTCCAGGAAAAGAGACAGATTTTCATTCACACTGTCAGTCTGTGATTCCTTTTATTACTTTTTCCTTTACCGTAGATCAAGACAATGGAAACTCGGTGCTCACAGGTGTAACTAGGGCAGGGTAAGTGGAACACCGGCACCCAGTGCCAATTTAGAGGAGGTTCTGTTACTGATTTAAAGGAACAGTTAGAGCCCCCCTCCCTCACCGCCACCTCCACCTCCTCTCTCTGATGCTCTGCTGCCCAGGGTGCCAAAATTGCTAGTTATGTCTCTGCTGCCTCTCACTAGAACAGCGGTTCCCAAACTGCAGGTCCCAACCCCAAATAGGGTTGTAACATCAGCAGATGGGGTTGTGGTGCCACGTTCTTTCCCACACCACGTCTTGCCTACTGGGCTGCAGAGGCCTGGAGGAAGGGCAGCAGGACACTGCCCAAGCCCACAGTGGGCAGCCCACATCGTATCCCCTTCCGCCCCATCCTTCCATGGGCTCCGGTCTGGCTGTGCCACCACGAGGGAAGAGACGGGATGAAGGCAAGGAACCAGGTTCCACACTTAGGCCTAAGCAGCTGCTGTTTCCTGTGGGTGGCAGCTGAGGCTCATGCACTGCTGGGAGGGGGAACAGGGGGCTGCAGGCCCTGGCCCTGAGGCACCTGCAAAGAGTAGGGGCTGTGAATTAGGAGTGAGGGGCACTGGCAGGGCCAGGGGGGACTGTGGGTTGGGAGTGAAGGGCACCTCGTTGGGGTGGGGTCAAAAATGGGGTCATGTTGAAGAAAAGTTTGAGAAGCACTGTACTTGAATATCTATGTATAATTTACAGATATTTGAAGAGATGTATAAAAGACATAACCTTATTTGAGTGTCTGTCCTCTTATATCCTTTTTATCACTGGGATGATAATTCCTGAGCATGTAAGACTTTGAGAAACAGAATGAACTTTGAACCTGGCCTAGATTGGGGTTTACTGAGTTCCTTGGTTCATTCTCCACTTAATTTTGTGTTAGTAACACAACAAACTTTGGGTCTCTACCTCCTTACATGCAATATGCCTGTAAAGTCCTGTTTCATCTTGTTTCGTCTTGTTCCATCCCAGCAGCCTTCAGTATTCAGAGGCAAGCTTTTTGGGAGCGTGATATCATTTATTGCTGCCCCAGGAAATTTCCCTCCCTCCCCACTCCATTTTCACAGTCCTACTTTCAGCTGTGTCTGCTTACTTTCCTTCTCAGAGCTGGTGAAGAATGTCTTGTATTTGAAAGCTTGTCTAATTTTATTCCGACCATGAAGTTGGTTAAAACAAGATATCACCCTAAAAAGATCCTTGCCTCACATAATTTCTGAACCCTCACAGCTACAACATCACTCTACTGCAGGGGTGGGCAAAATGAGGCCCAGGGGCCAGATGTGGCCCGCCAGGCCATTCTATCCAGCCCACGGGGCCCCTAGAAAATGTAGACAATTATTATTAATCTGCCCTCGATAGCTTTCTGAAACTCAGTAAGCGGCCCCCTGCCTAAAATAATTGCCTGCCCCTGCTCTACTGCAATATGCAGAGGTTTCTAGGTAGATCTCCCATCTTTCCTTGGTGGATTGACTGGTACCTGTTTCCCTACCTATTAAAGTTCTTCAGAGAACAAGGTGAGAATATAGTGCAGCAGGGAGCAGCCAATCATCAGACTTACTTTACAGAGGTGTTTGAAATCCATTAACCTGATCTTTTCCTTATAGTCTCGGAACTAAGGAAAACCAAACAAATAGTTGTTACTAAATGTTTCATAGGAATGTAAGAATTGCCATTTTGGGACAGATCAATTCTTCCTTGTAGCCTAGATTCTGGTCTCTGTAAAATGCAGTGGGAACTTTAGTATACAAATTAAAGAACAAATTAGCAAAAAATGCTGTAATGCAAAGGTAGTCTCTATTTTTTCCTTAACAAAAATTCATAATTTGCTACAGTTTAAAAAAAAAATCTACTGAATGCAGTTGGGGAAAGAAAATACTAGCTAACCCAACCTTTTAATGCATGGGCAACTGGTGCCAACTTAGGGGGGGCATGAGTCCCCCCAGTGACCAGTCAGCGACCAGGAGGAGTCCCCCCATGGCCAATCTTGCCAACCGGGGGGGGAGGTCCCCCACAGCCGATTGCGCCTACTAGGAAGTGGCCACAGCACTTCCAGAAGTGGCCATGGTGCTTCATCTGGTGCTCGCACTCCCTGTCCAGCGCTCACGGGGGGGCACCGGTGCTCCCGCCTGTCCCCCACCTGTCACCTAAGCAGGGAGCACGGCCTGTCAGGGGGTGCGCCAGCATTCTCAGGAGGTGCAGGTGCACCCCCATGTACCCGCTACATGTCACCACTGTTTTAATGCAAGGACTGTATTCTCTGGTGTCAAGGAACAGGTATGTCAACTGTTTGGCTCACCCACACCAGATCTGAACTGCAGGACTCCTCATGGGCCAGACTCAGAACTACCTCTCCCAGTGGGGTGAGTGGCAGCAGCATTAACCCCTGCAGCTGCCATGAGGTTAACACTGCTGCCATGAAGTTAACACTGGTCTCTGTACCTGGAAATTCAGTGGTGGGGTGAGTGACAGCAGTGTTAAATCCTGGGTCACTCTGAGCTAACACCTGCTTTCCTACTTTCCCCCCAGCAGTGGAATATCCAGTTCTACCAGGCAGGTACAACTCTGCCTATCCAAAGGCACAGTTGAGCTTCAGACATGCTCCAAGTGGATAGAACAGGACTGGATGCTGGGAAAAGCAGGTGATAATGCACATATAGCCTACTGTTACACAGTGTGAGCCACTCTTCTTTTGCTTGGGTATAATGTATGGTAATTGCAGTCAAGCAATTTTCCATATAGATTACTATACAACTCAAGGGTCGTACTCAGAGGGTGGTGGTGGACGGGTCATATTCGACCTGGGGCCTGCGCTGTTCAATTTCTTCATCAGCGATTTGGACGACAGGGTGAAGTGCAACCTGTTTAAATTCGCTGATGATACCAAAATTTGGGGTGAGGCAAGCACGCTAGTAGGGAGGGAAAGACTGCAACAAGACCTGAACAGGTTACAAGAGTGGGCTGACATAAACAGGATGCGTTTCAATACTGACAAGTGCAGGGTGCTGCACTTAGGCAGTAGAAACCAGCAGCACACGTATAGAAT
>NW_017728947.1:60032759-60055918 GCF_001723895.1 Crocodylus porosus | reverse complement strand
ACCACTTCACAGTTAGAGCGGCTAGGAGCTGGAACCAACTTCCTAGGGAAGTGGTGCTGGCTCCTACCCTGGGGATCTTTAAGAAGAGGCTTGATGACTACCTGGCTAGACTCATTTGAGTCCAGTCTTTTCTCCCGCCCAGGCGGGGGGTTGGACTTGAAGTCTACAAGGTCCCTTCCAACCCTACATCTATTATTCTATGAACTGCAGGGTAACATAGAATCAACATATAAGAGCTGTGGAACAGGTCCTGACCATTGGGTTCAGAACAGTTTGAAAAATGACTTCCACCTTTATTATGAAGAAACTTTCAAATAATCAATGAGGAAAGTAATCCAAAGGAAACGCCTATTTTACTTTAAAGTGAAAATGGCTAGCATACAGACTTACTTTCTGAGCATGGAAACTGCACCATATGCACATAGCTGGTAAATTCATCTTAACTTCTATATATACAAGATCTAACTCTCCATTACTTCACGAACAGTAGCATACATTAACATTCATTATTAGAACTACGGTTATGTCTTACAATGACTCATACGCTTACATGTTCATAAAGCAGAATTTCAACAACATCCTGGTTGCTAGGGTACGTGCATATGATCACTGTGACATCTAAAGTTTCTCTTAGAAAAGATTTTATTTTTAAATATATGAGAAACAAAGCGTTAGGTTCATTTATTTAATAAACACTCATGCCACTATTTAATTACACAAAACAACATGACATTTTAAATCTTCAAATAAATACCAGGCTGCTCAGTTCACAATCCTTAACTGATAACGATGTGACACAGACTTTCCATTTTGGTAAGTGGCCCCTTATTTCTTCAAGGTATGTCTGATACAGTAGTTTCCTGGCTGATTTTCCTTGAGTTGTTTTTTCTCCAATGGCCCACTCAGTCAATGCTGTTGCTTATCTATAAATAGCTTTCATATATATTTCAAAGAGCTGTCAGTCTTTCCTAATTTCTAGTACAAAGTCTCTAATTAAAATCCATGTACACTTTCATATGTGCTCAGATTTTGGGGTTTTCTAAGTTTTTTTTTTCCATTTTACAATGTCAGCCTTAATCTAATTAGTTAAATAACTTGTACACTACTCTGCTAGTTACTGCATGAAGAACTTCTAGCCTATTGTATTTATACATGCATGCATAAGTAAAGCTGGGTGTAAACTGGATATTTTAGTTATGAAACCAAAAATAAGAAGAAATAGAGAGTATTTGGGGTCAACTTGAAACATTTGTTTGAATTTCAATGAAAATGTTTGAGTTTTGAGATGCTTGAAATGTTTCATGTCATTTTGGGTTAGTTTACATTTTTTTAAGTTCCATCACTGCCATACTAAAACATTTCAGCATTTTAAATATTTTTCCTTTTCAGGTAGGGATAGGAAAGAATTAATGCTATTGTACAAGCAAAGCAAAGCACTTGAATACTGTGTCAATTCTATTTACCCATATTCAGGGAAGTAACTTCAAGCTGCATTAGGTTCAGAAAAGGTCTATTATGATCATCAAGGCTAGGGACAAAAATTACGTATGAGCCAGTAAAAGTAATCAGAAACTGGTTCAAATCTGTAACATAACAGAAGTTCAGTGCACAGAAACCATTTTCAGAATGGCCAAAACTGCTTTAAAATAAATCTGGATGGAAGCAGTATTAGACTTAACTGAATTGGGTTAAATTGGTTTACTGAAATTCTGTTTCAGATCCCCTCCAGATAAAGTTAACTCACAGTCCCCCAGCATCCCAGGATGCTTTGCACCTCCTCCCACAAACCCCCATTCTCAGGGTGGGTGGGCTAGCCTTGGCCCAAGTTGTCTGCTCCAACCAAGAAGGAAGGCATGCTCTGGTGACCCATTTCCCAGCAGCCCCTACCTGTGTCACTGCAGCCAGTTTCCATGGAGACCCCAGTAGGCAGCATGGGGACAGGGTTTCCATGGAGACCAGTCCCAGCAGCACTGGCAGGGCATGCAGCTGGGCGTGGACCTGCTCTGGGGCCAGGGCTTGAATCTTATAGTGGTGACAGCGTGGTTTGGAGCTGGGGCTGAGCAGCAAGATGTACCAGAGCTGGTGCTGTCACCACTGCAAGATCACAGCCCTGGCCCCAGAGCAGCTCCCCACCCATCCACGCATTCCATGAGCACTGCTGGGGCTAGTCTCCATGGAAATCCTGGCCCTGCACTGTCACGGTGCCGCCTCTACTGTGGTCTCCATGGAAACCAGCTGCAGTGATGCAGGCAGGGACTACTGGGAAATGGAGCCCAGCCACTGCCTGGATCCAGCATTTTGCCCACCCCTGACTTAAGTTAACCTTCAAAGATTCAGTTGATTCAGCCTTGGGTCCTTCCACTGTCTTTACTTAGCTTAGAGAATGAAAAATCTATCCTACAAGAGAAGACTAAAAGAGCTTGGGTTGAGCTAGTAAAATGAAGGCTAAGATGGAACCCAATTGCTGCCTGTAAATACTTCATGAAGGTAAATAGTGGGTTTAGAAAAGAGCTTTTTAAACTTAAGGGCACAAAAAAAGGTTGGTGACCTGGCTATGAATAAATTTATGCAGGAAATGAGAAGATAGTATTTAACCATTAAAGATGTAAAGTTCTTGAACAGCCTTCTGATAGGGGAAGTGGGAGTGAACAACTGCCTTTTAAGATTATGTTTGATTACAGGCAGCTCCCGCTTAATGCAGTTTCGTCTTTTGCGGTTTCGCTATAGCGCTCATTTAAAATACATACCTGGTTTCACTTAGCGTTCAGAGCGTTTCATTATAATGCTCAGTGTGGGGCTAGGGAGCGGTGGCAGCGAGTGAAGAGGTGAGTGACAGCCAACATGGGCCCAGGGTGGGGCAGCAGGAGAATGAGGTTTGCTCCAGCCTGTGGTGCTAGAGCTGGCGGGGAGTAGCGGTGGTGAGAAGTGGGTGGGAGGGGTGGGCAGCATGACCACGGAGCCCAGGCTGGTGCCCAAGGCTCAAATCGAAGCAGTGCAAATTTGAGCTGGGGCTTTTTGCCTCAGTGCTCATGCCCAGACATGCACTTTGGTGTTGGGAAAATTGTGCCACTTGGGGCAGAATAACCCTGCCTGGCTCATGCGGATGTGCCCTATGACTCTGTGTGGGATAGTATGGATTAGATAACCCTGGAGGTCACTTTCAGTAATATATATTCAGTATTTTTTTTAATCAATGGTTTGCCCTCTGCATTATTTAGTTCATGCTACATGAACCATGCCCTAAATACAGAATTATTTTCTTCAGGGCATTTTCTATGGTATTGTCATGATAGTATCTCAGTTTTTTACAAAAAATGAGTGAATATATTTTCATAACTTCTCTGTAAGGTGAACTAGTGTTGTTCATTTTACACACAAAACTGGAAAACAGCGATTAAAGCTAAAACAGTTAACAGGATTCAAGCATTTTGGGTCCTCAGTTTGAGATGTCTAACTTTTCAACAAGGTTTAACATTTCACAGCACTTTTTCTTCACAGCAAAGTTCTCATTGGCCTCAGCTTTCCCAGGCTGCACTGCTCTGCCTCACTTTCAGGGGTGGGGGCAGGTAACAGAAGCAGAAAGTGGGAGGAGGGGGGACTCCAGGAGCAACAGCAGGACAGTAATGGAGCATGGTATCCAGACTGGGAGCCTGGGGCCACAGGTTAACCCATGGGGGACCACATTTGGCCTGCCAGTTGGATGGCCATGAAGTAGAAATCTGTTAGGAACTTTTAAACTCGAAATCAGATTTTTTTTTTAGGCCAGAGACCTTACCTTCCTATATGTGGTAAATGCCTAAAACAATTAGACTTCATAAATAAGAGATCCTGTCATTTTTTCCATGCCCTCTTTCTCTGACCCTGGCCCCTCACGCAGTCCATCTCAGGGATTGTAGACCCTCTAATCCCCTGCTCCAGTGTTCCCAGGCCAGCAGGTCCTCTGGTCTGTTCCCTTGCTCAGACCCTTCTCTGGGCTGGGGACCCTCTGTACCCCATTCAGCACCTTCTCTGGGTTGGTGTGCTCTATTCCCTGGCCCTCTGTATCCCTGCTCAGTCCCTTCTCTGGGCTGGTGGGCTCTGTTCCCTTGCTCAGCACTTTCTCTGGGCTGGTGAACACTCTATCCCCATTCAACCCCTTCTCTGTAGGCCTTGAACCTGTTTCCAGGAGGGCTCAAGGCTTATAACTCAAACAATGATACCAACATAAAACAAAGCCCCTTGCCTGCATAAACCCTTTCTTCTCTGCCCTGGGTAGTATTCTCTGGTTCCTAGGCTTGCAGAGTTGTTCTGCTTCCTCTACCTCCTTGGGCTCTTCAGGAGCCCCACTGCCCTGTTGCAGACAATTCCACTCCTCAGGCTCACGGGGCTAGACCACCTGACTGGCTCAGGCATAGGGCTTCTCTAGCCTCAGCCTGGCCTTCTTTCAGTCAGGTGAGCCTGCAATCAGCCCCCACACCTCCTGGACACTGCCTCTCTGGCAGCTTCTTCCTTTAAAGTGGCAGGTGCACCACAGTGCACACCACACCCTGCTACACTGCACATTGCCAAGTTTTGGAACCAAGTCATCTATCATAGTTGGTAGAGTTGTATGAGTCAGTGACTCATAAGCGACTCGTCTGGACTCCATCCATGCTCTGATGGTGTTGAACGGTATATCAGGAGAGCCTTATAGACATCTTTGTTCTTCTGAAACAAATTCTTCACAGTCTGCACTGCATGTTCTGCTTCTCCATTACTATGTGGGAAATGTGGACTGCTGGTGATATGCTGGAAGTTTTACTGGGCTGCAAACTGCTTAAATGCAGCTCCAGAAAACTCTGCACCATTATCTGTTCATAAAACTGACAGTATGCCATGGCATGCATATATACTCTTCAACACTATTATAAGTCTCTCAGCTGTGACATACTATAACTGTGTCATCGCCAAGTAACAGGAGCAATAGTCAATAACAATGAGATAAACAGAAAGAACCCTTTCAGGTCAGTAAGTCAGCTCCCAGCATCTGTCATGGATAATCTGGTAATTCAGCCATAAGACATAACTGTACAGCAGTGATCTCCAACATTTCAAAGATCTACCATGCCTGAAGATCTACCATGCCCCCCCCCCCCACCAGGTCAGGAGGGGTGCAGATCAAGGCCCCATGATGAGGGAGGGAGTAGGACAGGGGCAGGGGTGAGTGGGGCCCCAACCAGGGGAAGGTCAGAGCCCGGGCAGTTTGTTCAGGCATGTGGAGGCTCCCACCCCTGCACACATCCCGACGGAGGCCTGGGGGACACATGCTCCCCTGATCTGTGTGCAGGGCAAGGCAGCTGCTGCTGTGTGTTGGGCTTTGTTCCCCGGGCTTTGGGCATCCACTAGGGTATGTGCAGCAGCAGGAGCCTCCCCCCCTACTCTCCGCTGGCCTGGCTGGGCCCCACCCACCTGGTGGCAGGGAGCGCAGGGGGGGATCATCCCACTCACCCGGCCCAGCCCTGGCAGCAGAGAGTGCAGCTAAGCACAGTCATGTGCTTCCTGTCATTCCTATGTCCCACTGCTCCCAGCCTGTGTCCTGGCCACTCCCAATCACAGAGCCTCTGACAGTAGATCTCACTTTGCGGAGGATAGCCCCCCCAGACTGAGATCAACTGTAAGGGGCTTCCCAGTTGGCCAGTTGGTGCCCACTGCTGTACAAGGATGGGTTGGTGTTGAGCACAAACCTTCCAACTAGCCACCCAGTTCTGTATGTTATCAATGACAGAGGGCTAGCAAACTGCCTGACAAGCCCTTGCATGTCATCTTGTAGAACCCTGATGAGCTTCCTGCATCTTCTTTAGGATCTTCTGGTGTAGAGAGGAAGGTATCGGTACTCTTGTTGAAAATAACTAAATCCCTGGCAACATGGAGATTGAGTTTCTCTTGTTGATACTTTGCCAGCTCACAGTCTTCGCATCTTACTTGGGGTCATCCTTCTAAACAGTAGTTCTTCATCTTTGATGGAAAGATTCAGCTTCTTTCATTTCCTGGATCCTTGTTTGCAATGAAACAGACATGGGTATCTCCTCTGCAATAAGGTCCACATAAACAGTGACATTTCTCTCTTGGCAGAGTTCTTCCAGTGACAGTGGCATCATAATGGTGCTCTAGAAAGAGCATCAGCTGTCTGTAACTCTTTTCCAGGAATGTGTACAATATTGTAGATTAATTTCAGCATCCTGAAAGGCAAAGTCGGGATTCTCAATGGGAGTTCATTGAGACATTTGTCTTATAACAGGGACATGAGTGGCTTATGATCTATTTGTAAAGTAAAAGTCAGGCCAATGAGGAAAATTCTGAGTCACTCGCATGTCCATGTGACTGCTAGTGCTTCTTTTTCTTCTTCTGCTCATAGAGTTTCAGGTGGAACAAGTACTCTTGACACAAAGCTTCTTGATGTAACACTCCTCCAAGTTCATAGGATGAAGCATCTGTTGCAATATATTTTTCTTGTGCCAGATCATATTGGACCAGTATCAGGGATGAGCTGAGTATTGATTTGATCTCATTGAAGGCTGATTTTTGTAGCAGACCCCAGAACCATATATTCTTGTCACTTAAAAGGTGTCTTAAAGGTTTTGTTATTGTTGCCAGGTTTGGCAAATACGTGGTTATTCCTAAAAATATATGTAATTCTGGGACATCCTTGGGTTCTGGTAACCCCTTAATAGCTGCAAATTTTGCTGAACCTGGTTGGATTCCTTTTGGTGTAATCCATTGTCCCCCAAACATGAGCTGAGAGGTAGCAAAAGTGCACTTTTCATTAAATGTAACTCCAGCTTCTTGGAATTTTCTTGAGAGTTGCATCCAATCATATATCAAGTAGGCCCAAAAACCAAAAATGTCATTGGCATGACAAAGAACACCTTCTAGGCTATCCAGTATCTGTGACATCCAAAGCTGAAAGAATTCAGGAGCTGGTGGTGTAACTTTAACTGTCTGCATTTTCTCCACGACCAGCCTCTTCTCTGAGCTGGACATACCTGCTGCTGGAGCTTGATGTGTTACTTGGGGATCACTGACTGCCATTTGTGTTCCTGCTGATGGCAGGATTCAGGCACTGGTAACACCATGTGCTATCTTATAGCTCAGGGAAAAGGCAGGGAGATTTATTGTTCTCAAAGGGCTTTTTTGCAACTTGTCACACACACACACACAAAGATGGCTGAAGACTTCTTGTTGATGTAATCATGTCAGCGGTCAGAAGGAAGTTAACCCTTACTACTACATCTATAAATAGAGAAAGCTAGGGTTTCCTGCTTGCAGAAATGAGCCCCAGAGATTTCCTGGGATATGACTCTTTATGAGCAGAAAGCTAGGCAGGCGCTCCCAGAGCTTGAGGAAACACAGGACCAGGCCCTTCAGGCCCTGGGAGCACGTGTCTGGGGTAGCTAGGTAGTGTGGGCAGCTCTGGCCTTTCATGTCATAAAGCTAACAGGTGTCTGCTGCAAAAAAGCAGCAGAAACTATTAGCACTTTTTGTCAGCCCACTAATTTGGGCATTTGTGGCGTGACAGATAGTAGTATACTGTGCTGGCCCCAGCAGCCTTACCTGTGGTACTGGGGGCCTTCCAGGGCTGCAGCCATGGCAGGAAGCCTGGCTGTGAGCTGAAGTGTGGCTCTGGCTGGCCAGGCTTTGGTTTTGAGTGATGTGCGCTGCCACTACATGCGCCACCCCACCTTTTTTGGCATGGGTTTTTGTGACCCTGGGATCTCCTCACACATCTGCCCCCACTCCACATTGAGAAATAACAGCACGGGGAACACTTGTATGTACAGTGTTTTTTTTGTTTTGTTTTGTTTTCTAATTGTATGTACAGTGTGTGACGCTCCATATACCACATGTCCACGCTCATCTGGACGCACCCTTTCTGTCTCTCAAACACTCGTTCAGCTCTTCACTGCCCTCTGAAGGTGATACTTTATTTACTGTCTTTATAAAAAGAGTAAATATGGTAATTGTCACATTAACAAAGAAATCTTGTATTTTATAAATGGAAAATGTACAACAGATTTGTGTTCAATGTGGCTTTTTTTAATTTACTGTTTATTTTTATTTTAATCTCCATTGATGTTAACTGATGCTTTTAAGTTAAAAGCTCAACTCCAAAAGAGAAGAGAATCAACAAAATACAAGTTTAAGTTAATGAACCTGATAGATATTTGTGGTAGCACTTCTCTGTGCTACATTATGTGCTAGGTGCTGTCCAAGCAGATATGAAATCAAGCAGTCCTTTCTGAAAAACAAACCCATATAGGGTGAGAGGACAGGGTCCAATAAATATAAATAGCATATATTAAAATATGCATATATTTAAACCAACTTTTTAAAGCAGTTAGTGAATTTTGGGGGGTTAACTCTGGGGGCTGGATTCAAAAAAAGATTTGGGTCAAAGGTCAGTGTTTTCTGGCAGTGGGCTGAAATGACCCAGCTCAGGTCTGAGACGGGTTGGCATTAGTATCCAGCTACCTTCACCACTTCACCCTGCCAACCACCTGCAGGGCTGCACAGGCAGAGTCTCCTCCTCTGCCAAAGTCTCCATCTCCAGACTGCAGCACTCCTTGGGCACTGCCAAAGCCATGGCTCCACAGTCCAGATCCAAAGTGTTAGTGGGCCATAGGTTGTCAACACTTGATTGAGGTGATTAAATGCTGCAGTCTGCAGCACTTGGTTATCTTATAGAAACCTCCATCCCAAGTTAACTGCCTAGGCTCCCCATATGGGTTTAGAAGGAGAGTTGGGCACCCAAGAATGGACTCCACAAAAGCCAGCATATGAGCTATAATTTGGAAACCCTGAAGACAGGGTTGTGCCCTAAGTTCTAGAGAGGGACAGGGCTTAGAAATCTTACTCCAAGTTGTGGTGAAATGGCTACATAGTCGTATTTCATAACTCTGAATCTTCTTTTTGGATTAGGTGTCTACATAGATGCTTACAAAGGATGACTGGAGGAAGAAAAGAAGATGAGGCTACAACTTGTTCTTCATCCAGTAGTTCAGATGCTCTCCTCAGTTTGAAGGGGTTCAAACCCACATCTTCCACCTCCCAGCTATATTCCCCATCACCTGATTAAATGTTATGATAGGCAGGGGCACTGTCCACCCTTCCAGTTAAATAGCAAATGTATTACAGAGTCTGTAAGTCAGACAGAAAGGAGGCTGTAGCCTTATGACTTGGGTATTCACCTAGAAGGGAGGAATTCCAGTTTCTGATTCCTACGTCAAGGACTGTTTATGCTTTTGTATCCAAATACTTAACGCAAAATGCAATAAACCATGTAATCAACATGTACTAATGAAATAAAACATTTGTCTGACAACTGAAGTGAGACAAATGTGATGTCTGTCCACAGTGAGACAAATGTGATATCTGTCCACACCAGACAGTACTGTATTTAGAACTATCCAATTAACTATTACAGAGAATTTACTAATTCATTAACTCGGACAGCCATGAAACATTTGACTTACGTAGGAGGTTTGCCTTTGCTGATTTTTTTCTTTATCTGTTGTTTGAAAAAGTTGCTGGAAAACTGTTGCTAAGACATCAGCATTTATTTCTGCTTTAGAATTTTGCTACTAATTTGTAATGGAAAAGTAAATGTATTCTGAACGTCAGGTTGCTGTAGACAGACAAAGAATATATTTTCAGAGGAGCTTTATAGGTCTTTTTAATAGACTTTGAGCAAGAACATGAGTGCCTACAGACATCCAGGGCCCTGGTGTAACTCATGACACCTTACATACCCTAAAGGACCCACTGATTCTTTGAAATTCTAGCCATATTGAATAATGTACTAGATTTACTCTGTTTCAAGATGAGATTATTTTTTTTGTCATGGGGAAAAGTCACATCTTAGCATCAAGCAACAGACTGATCCAGGAGCTGTGGGGAGAGACAGTACAGGGGGCCCGGCTGGGCCAGGTACAGCATCAACCACATGCAGATTTCTGCTTCCAGCATTTGCTCCTGGCCTCCTTCACTCCCTTTGCCTTCCTTGCTGGTAAGGAGCTGGGCTGAGAAGGAGGAATCTATGCACTGCTGCTGTGGTGTCCAGCCAGCCAGCCTCCCTGCACAGTGGCTCCCTGCAGCTCCCAGCTAAAGTAGTTTGGGTCTCAGCTGGAGCAGGCATGGGGGAGCTTCAGAGCTGTTCCTGCTCCATGTGCAGGGACCAGCTGTGGCAGCACAGCTGCTGCTGCTGATCAGAAGGAGAGGTGAGGGAGGGGAACCAGGCAGAGAAGAAGGAACTGTAGCCTGAGTGGCTGTAGGGTTCCCCTGCATCCAGATCAGCAGAGGAGGCAGCACAAGGTGGGACAGGCAGGGAGGCAAGTGAGAGAGAGGGCAGGTGAGGGGTGGAGAAGTGGAGGGAGGTGGGTCAGGCTGCCTGCTCCCCATGTTGCTTGCCTCCCTGTCTCTGCTTCCCCCCAACTCCACAATTCTGTACTCCTCCCCTTGCTTCTCCCCAACTTCCTCCCTCACCTGGTTTTCTTCTGCCTGCCCCACTGCAACTCTCAAGCCTCTACTTTCCCTATCACCTGCACCTTTGCTGCTGCTTTCCTGTCACACCAGCAATTAATTGTACCCTCAAAATTGGATTATGAATTGAAGCCCCTTTAAAAAAAAAAGGCTTTTTTATACCACCTGTCTTTAATTATGCCTATATTAAAGACAGGTGGTAATACAGGCATAATTATAGACCTAACCTATAGGCCTAACCTATATTATTTCCACAGAAATATTGATTTTGCTGTTAAAAGGTAATAAAACGTAAGCACCTTATAAAGATTGATTTAAAATGTTTTTTGTCACATGATGATATCCATTTTAGGTTTGTTTTTATGCTGCTGAATATGCTTGCCTAAACAGTCACAGCTCATAGCTTACTAAAAAAAACATAAAGGAGAAGTTACTTAAATTACAGTGACCTTGCAGGTCCAAGTACACATTCCACAGAGAGTTTGCATGTGTTTCATGTACTTAGATGTGGAAATTTCCTTGGCTTACAGGGCCCCTCCAGTGTATACACCCCTACTGCTGCTTATGCATTGCTCTGAAGACATACAAGGATCTAAAAGTAAAATGCTTCAGTGCTTCAGTTTCCTCTCAACCACAAAATGCCAGGAATGGTAGTAGTGAGGGCATAGGTTGCAGAATATTTATAGGGACAATGCATATAGGTGGCTCTAAAAAACTGACCATTCAGAGGCAGGGTCCTGAAATCTCAGGCAATAGCAAATGAAGTCCTGCTTTGCTGACCATAACTTCTGATTTTTAGAAATTGCTTAGTATTTTGTGAATATATTGCTAAGTACTTTGCAGATGTCTAATATGGATACATTTTTCAGCAGATGATACTTGGAATATGCTTACAGATCGACAAGCTGCTGGTGCTACTTATAGAAGGATCTACTTCAACTATTCTGTAGCCTGATTTCTGCCCAAAGATCCATTGAGAGAGTCTGTGGCTGGAGATGGCTGTGATAATCATCTTCTACTATGACTACAAACACCTGATGAGATGACATACATCATTTTTCATTTGCTCCAGCCCTTTGCAAGTGCTTTGTCAGGGCTTTTTTCACCTCCAGGGCAGGAGGGGATGCCTGCATCCTGGATGTAAGACATTTTCAGGAAAATACCGGAACATGGATTTGTTGGTTTATATGAAATTCTGTATTACCTTTGGCATGAATTTGGAGCATATCCTTAAGTTTACCTGTCTAGATAGAAAAATGCGTAAGGGGAATTTGCCATCAGGGCAGACTTTTTTAAAGTTTTAGTATAGAAGATGAGGAAAGGCAAGGATGGCAAGCTGAGATGGCTGCTGGTGAACCTTGACCCGCCTTCGGGATAGTTGCTGCTTCTTCAACCTAGGAATAGATTGCTAGTGGCCAACAGGAAAGAAAAACTAACTCTATTGAATTAACTAAGTGAAGGAACTAAGTAAAGTTAAAGCCTGTGTTCTGCAAGCTGACAACAAGAACCTCTGTCTCAACTCAAGAAATGGTTCAGAGGAACTGAGATACAGTAGGAGCACTCCACCCTTTCAGCCTTCAGCAAGTTGCAGCAGAGTGCATGCATGTTGCATGGGTACTGCTAGTTAAGAAATCTCCAAGTCAAGCACAGGAAGTGTGGACATACCCAGAGTGGAATGTGCATACAGACAACTCAAGAATAAGAGTTGCTTGCATTGCATCTAAGTTTTTTTTTAGCTAAACTCCAGGAAAGTGGCCAGCTTGACAGGGCGCTTTAAAAAAACAGCTGTCACCTTCTGCACTTTGTGGATGTGAGCAGAATTACACTAAATTGGCCTCTGGAAGGTATCTTTTGTATTCAGAAAATGAGTGCCATTGTGTAATACACAATAGCAAAAGTCACAGGACACATTTCCAAAGTTTAACACTGGAATTGATCCTTCTTTAAAGAATAGCTCCTTTCTACCACTTGGGCACTTATTCTGCAAGTGTAAGGAATCTGAGTGGTGTAAACCACTTTGAGGCTCCTTTATCTTGCCAGAATGTTATAAATGAGAAACATCTTAGACTGAATTTAGTACAAGTCTCCCCAGTGATAATATTCAGAAGGTCCTGCAAATCTAGTAAAGAACTATGATCTTAGTAGCAGTACATCTAAAATGTGGGTAATGATAGCAGCCAAGATGTGGTAGCATGGACTTCAGAATAGCCTAGCTGTCCAGTATCCAGGTTCATACATGCTGAAGCGCGTGCTGCTACCTGTTGAGTGCTCTTGTTAACTGAACCAGCTAAATTAAAACTAGCTTGGGTATACTTACCCATGCTGCAATCACATCTCCTGATTGCAAAGACAGTTGTGTCCAGAATCCTTTATTGCCAGCTGCAGGTCAGGAGAAGGATTCCAGTTTTTTTGTGTTTCTGTATGACACTGCTACTTAAAGTGCAATTTCATGTGAAGAAGCCCTGACAAGTGAAGCTTTGCTGTCTGCTGGCTTGTGGTTCTGGGTGGGGGGAAGGGGAGGGAGGCCTATATCAGTAGGGTTTTACATTTAGTCATCAGTGGTGGTGACTACTAAAATCATTACTATATTTTTTTATGCTGTCTGTAGGTGGTATTTCATTACCAGCAGAGAGGGAGAGATCTGAAAACTGCCATGGTTTCGGAGAAACACCACCAGGGTGGGAAATTCCATTCCCTCCTGAACTATGGCCACATTTCCAATTAGGAAACAAGAAAGAGAAAGAAAATTAAAATTTGAAAGTAAGAGCCAACACCCAGATGTGAAATGGTTCAACTGTATAATTAGCCATGAGCAGGGTTATCTGAGAAATCAGGAGTTTATTTTTCTTTCGTTTGGTAGTTCTGTATGTTTTGTTTTTAGTAAATAAATTGGGCATGACTTCCCAAGATAAACATTTTTGTCCATTAAAGGCAGACAAACAACTGGATAGCTAGTTAATTTAAAATAAGAATTTAAAATAATATCAGAGAGCACATCTGCCCTCATCTTTGCCATTATTGGTTTTATTTAATATTTTCCTATGTTTTTTAATGTTGCTTTATGAAAGCCCAACATAATCGGTAAAAACAGACTTACAATAATATGTACATTAACATACAGGTGGATATGTAAATTAACATCCAGAAAGGCCTGTCAAATACATAAACAAATGGAAGAGATGAACACTTTTCACATCAAACTCTTTTAATAGCAGTATGTCAAAAACTGAGACACAAGTGTATTTTTAATCTGCAACTTTTCTTTTTAAAGGGGCTCTTTATTAGTAGGCAGGCTTCTGTCAGTTATGTATTAGGGGGAAAGAATGTGCTGTATTTACCTGAATTCAAGATGATTTTGAATTGTAAAAGACCTGCCAATAAATAGATCTTATACATGAAAAATGATAACACATTTTTAATTTTCCATGTATAGAATCTAATTATTGAAGGGTCATTTAAAATTTGTTCCCCTGCCTCCACTGTTGTGGCAGGAAAAGTGGCAGCATGGGGGTAATGGTCCAGACCTCTGTCCCCTGCTGTCCCTAGCTGCCCCTTGTCCCCCGTTCCTGTGCCTGTTCCCCCTGCTTCCTGTATTTCCTGCTGCTTGCCCCTCCCCAGTGCCTATTCCCCCCTGTTGCCTGCCCCATAAATCCCCACCCCTTTCCCTCATGCCTGTGTCTGACCCCTACCACTTGCCCACCCCCATGCCTGTCTCCCCCACTTCCTGCCTTCCACTGCCCTGGTCACTGCCTTTCTGCTGCAGCTGTGCTCCGGCTCTAGGGCAGTCAGCAGCAGTAGTGGCTCTGGCCTAGTCCCAGCCCAGGCTGGCCAGAGAAAAGCAGTGGCAGCTCCCAGTTAAACTGGGGCAGGGCTGGGGCAGGCTGTGCGGTCTCAGCTGAGCACCCCCTGTGCGGCACAAGTGGATCCCCCCATTCTCCCCCACACCCCGCTGTCTCCCTCAATGCTCCCCTGGCCACATGCCCCCTTCCCCACCAAATGAACAGTCCTGGCCTGGGGCAGGCAGCAGTTCAGCTCCGACTTAAGCTCCGAGCTTGGGGCCAAAGCCAAAGCTGAGCCGCCACCCATCTGGGACCAGTATGCAAATATAAGACAAGGCTTTCTCCTCATGTTGTTTGAGGAAAAAGCCTTGTTTTGGATTCAAGTAAATGTAGTAATGATCACGGTAAACTAAAACTTTGATTATGAAAACAATAGTGTATCTCTGATAACAAAAATTGTAATTCCACCCCTATATTAGTGTGTAAAGCAGCATATGCCATCCCCTCTAGGAGTACCTGGGAAAGCTTGTACTGGTACAAGCTTGTACTGGTATAACTAGATTCACAGTTGGAACTGCTGTAGGAAAAACAAATAACCAACAATGTGCCAACAGTGACCTTAACTTAAATCATTCTTTTTCCTCCCAGCTGTTTATTTCCTTCATATATTTATAGACAGCAATAATATCTGTTCTTGGCCTTTGCTTCTTTTTGTCTCCATTCATAAGGTAAACTACCTAGAACCCCTTCTCTGCACCTGGTCCATCTTAATGAAACTTTCTTGACTGTGAGGGGTGGGGCAGAACTGTATTGTATTCCTTGTGAAGTCTCTCTCTGCGTCATATCGATACTTCCCTTTTTCCACTGGAAATACCTTCTGTAAAGTTAGCAGAGAAAAAAGAGGATGTTTTAGATACAATATTGCCATCAAGTACAGTAAATTTAATATTGATTATCATATCTGGCCTTCCAAGTGCAGTCCTATATGGATTTTAAGACTCTCTTAGCATTTTTCATGAGAGAATATGTGTGCACAGGCATCCTTACCTAAACTGTTTTCTTTGCAGTGTGGGTCAGCCAGCTCTTCCTTCCAGAGTTGGATATGTTTCTGTGAGAGTAATGCTTTCAGCATTTTGGGCAGAATGGTGCTATCCAAATAAATAATAAAATGAAATGAAATACCTGACAAAAAAGGGAAATTCTTTCCACACAGAAACTGACAGAAAGTATTAAACCAGCGGTTCCCAAACCGTGGGCTGTGACCCCAAATAGGGTTGCAACATCAGTAGATGAGGTCATGGGGGTGGGGAGCTGTGGGTTGGGAGTGAAAGGCCATGCTGGGGAAATGGGGTTATGCTGAGGAAAAGTTTGGGAAGCACCGTATTAAACAACATGGAGATTGCAAATATAAATATGGCCAATATGCCAGATTGTACATATTGGCCATATTTATATTTACAATGTTAAGATTGTAATTCTACTAATGCAGATCTTAACCCAAAAGTTATGTTCTCTATGGAAATACTGATTTTACTAAGGCCCTGATCCCACTTCCATTAGAGCAAATATTTTACTAACATAATGGGACCAGAAATAGGGTATGTGTATATATATTAGATCATTTAAAATGTACTATATATATTCATGTTTAAAATGATACCCCAAGAAGTACCTAGCAAAAGTTAGAGAGTAAGTCAAATAAAATAATGTATTTTTTGAATACTAAAGTCCATAGGCGCTGACTTTTATTTTTGCTAGGGGGAACTTAAAATGATGAACATGTGGAAAGTTTTATGCATTTCAGGTGACATATACTCGGCACCTCTGCTAAAATCTATAATTATCTTTTATACGTAACTCATGAATCTTATAGGCCTAAAATAAGCTATATAGTTAAAAAAAACAGGCTCTGTTTTCTTCTCTGTTACACCTGTTTCACAGCTGTGAAACCACAGTGATTTTAATGGAGTTTCTCTTGATTTTCAATGTGATAGAGAAGGTTAATTAATCCAATAGAATGTCAGAAGGAAAATAAAAGAAATCTGAAAGAGTGATAATATAGGTACAGGATTTTCTCCATGTGTGCCCTTAAAAGTTTCAAAAGTTCTTGAATTAAGTAGATCAGAATGTATAAAGTCATAGGCCTACATTTTGTACGGTGCCCATTCTTTTTGTACAGTCAATCTGAGACATCCACAGTGGGATATTTGGAGGTGCCAAAAACCAACAATTACGATTAGCTCAACCTCACAACCTCTGAACATCAGGCTATAGATGTCTTAAGTGAGCATTCAATGGTTGATATATCCCAAAAGGATGGGAACTTCTGAAAGTTTAGAGTAATTTTTTGAATTTAGGAGCCCTAGGTATTATTTGAATTAAAAGGATTTAGGATCATAATTGCCTATGACCCTGATTTTTAAAAGTACAGGTACTGCACCACTCAGGGCTATTAGGTGACTTAGGAGCCTAAGTTGCATTTTCAACACTTAGAAAGTAAAGTTTCATTGGAAGTCTATTGTATGTAATCTCACAAGTGACCAACTTACTTTCAGAAATGAAATGTGACTTTCATAGTCACTTAGGTCTTGCAGTACTGAGCAGATCACCATCGACATGCCCATTTTCAGTATAGAACATAACATATTTAAATAGCTTTAAAATGCACCTTTATATTTCAAGCACTAAACTATGTACTACAAATCAAGCTCCACTCTTCCTACTTCGGAAACTTTCTATCAATTTATAAATATTATGAGGTTAATGAGGAATGAATGATAAATTATCTGTATTGCTCAATAGATATCAGTCAATAGTAAATATTATCAATAAGTAAATATCAGAGAACAAATAGATACATTTTCTTTGAACAACACAGAGAGGTTTTTCTAACTCATACTGTGTCTTTCAGTTCCTTTCAGGAAAAAGACTAGTGTCTTATATACTGTGCTATATGCTTAAGTCTACATAACAGTCCTGAAAGGAATGGGAAGGGAGACCATAACTTCTGTTTTTCAAATGAACAGTTTCAAAGGAACTGACTTGGGGCAAGGATGATGCGTGACTGAAAAGAGGCAACTGCCTGGTTTCTACCTAAACATGTGCCCTTTGCTTTCTGGAGCATGTAAACGTTGGAACAGCTGAAACTGAACAAGTTCACACAAAATACTGGAACACATTTTATCATCACACCCAGCTGCAACAGCAGTAGGAGGCAACTTCAGAATGCCTTCTTCACAGAAGGGACAAAAAGGGTTTGCGAGCAGCTCTGCATCTGATATGCTTCAACTCAGGAGCTACTGTAAGAAGTAGAGCCTGTTAAAACCCAGTTTTTGTTCTGCAATCAGCTTACGGTTTTTCAAGCAGGAAATAGCTTCAGGGGTGGTGGTTTTCTGCACCTACCATAGCTATAGCAGGAATTGTTTGATCTTTGCAACTTTTTTAACAGATATTTTTTGTAGAGTCAGTGGAGAATTCAGTAGTTCTCTAGTGAGCTGAATGTATTTCATAAGGGCTTGGATAAATGGAGGCAGAAATTAATCAAACAGTAGTAGATAGCTGCTTAAGAAGGACTGCTCCATCAAAATGTGTATGCTTGTTCTTTATTCAGCTGTCTTGAGTGCTTATGAAACTGTCAAAGGCTGAAGCTAAATGAATGCAGCCAGTATACACTGTTTTTAGTGAGCTCGTCCAGGGTCCCAGCTTTTGTCCCAAAGCCAGTAAAAGTGAGACATTTTACTTGTTTATGGATTACAGGACTTGGGCCCCTTACAGGAGAATCTCACTGAAAAAAAAATGAAGACTGCTTCACTGGGCTGGGTGAGACCATGTTTCATCTTTGTCCTTAGAGAAACTTCCTATATAAGTCTGAGCAAATCACAGTCTCTGTGTTTCTTTAAGATATTTCTCCTCTTGAATTCCCTTTCCTTCTCTGCCAAAAATGTTGTAAATAGTGGTATTAACAGTCTATAGAGAAGCCTTTATGTATCTGGATTTATTTCCTTATCTCTTACTTTTAAGAAACAAAGAGCAGCAGACGTTGTCTTGATGCAATTCAAGATGCACAAGAGATTGTAAAATAAGAGTTGATTAAAATTAGATGTCAAGTGGAAAACTTAGCATGTTATATAGAACTTCATTTTGACAACCTTTCAGCAAAGAGGCATTTCAATAAGAACCAACTTAGTCTTCTAAGCAAACACTGTATCACCAGCCTTCAAGTGGGAAACAGGTAATACTTCATAGATATATTCTGATTTGTTTCTGACCAGGAGTGATATGCAATGGTGAAACAAAGAAATAATAAAGCAGTGCTCTTTTCCAAGGAAGCCTGAAGGGAAATGGCTTCTACTGATCTCCTCTGTTCTGAGTGATGTTAAAACTGTTTGGCAAGTTAGCAATACTGTAGCTTTGAATGGGAAAAGTGATACAAAAACTGGAGCTCATAAGGCAATAGAAGAAAGTCACCAGTAAAAAAGATTTGCCACTAATGTTAGCTGTCTCATTTGAGAAAAGTTTGATTTTTATTTATAATGAATTGCTATCTTCTATTACCTGTCTGAGAGCCTCCTTCAAACTAAATTGCTATTTCCTAATGAGAACTTCCTTTTAAAATAAGTGAAAAAATATGTATGACAAGATAAAAAGCTTGTTAAGGCAAACACTGACACCTGTGCTTAACTTTACTAACTTTACTAGCTTGAGCAGCGGTGTTATTAATTGATCTCAACAGGTTTATTTGCAACAGTAAACTTAGCATATGTATAAAAGCATGGGCAACTGGTGCCTCCTGGCTTTGAGGGAGCACCAGTGGCTTCTCAGGGGGGCACCAGCCAGTGCTCCCCACTCCCTGGCTGGCAAGGGCCGATTTCAGGGTGGGAACAAGTGCCCCCCTGTTCCCTGCCTATGCGTCACCTATGTGTAAGGGTTTGCAGAATTGTGGCCTTGTAGTGTAAGTGAGGCACGATTTCCCTTTCCTAAATTCAGTTGAGTGTTATTGCTGCCCCTCTGCCATTAGGTGGTAAGTGAGAGCACAAAACCTGGCTTTCCCAGTAGCAAATTTTGCCCCCACGTTGCAAATTTGCAATGTGGGGCATGTTTCAGTGTGCTGGGCATGCAGTTTATGGCACTGCAGAGGTTTGTGGTGCCACAAACTGCACATGCCTGTATGCCTGGATCCAGCCTAAGAGTGTATATCAGGGTGTCAAACTCATCAGCCTATACGACCCAGATAAGTACTATAGGATTGATTCATGGACTGAATAAGGCCAGCAGACTAGCCTTGTGTACTAGGTCCAGTGTGGCAGCCAGTCTGGTGTGGTCACAACCTGCAGCACGTACTAGACCAGCTTGGGTGCTATGTGCAGGTCACATACCAGACCCAGCCCATGTGCTGGTACAGTCCCAGATCTGTGGGGAACACTGCAGGCCAGATAATAGGGTTCAACAAACTGAGTCGATGCCTGTCTTTCTCCGCCCAAAATGTGTCTGTCTTGTCTACTTAGATAGTAAGTTCTTTGTGGCAGGGACTGTGTTTTACCCTGTGCCCATGCAAAATGTTATGTTTCTCTCAACTGGGGCATCTCAGCACTATTGTAACACAAATAAGGAGAAGTAGAAAAGCAGAAGAGTAACCAATAAGGTCAATGAATTATATCATTTATGCACAAATAATTTTCCCCTATTGTGAAAGATGTGTATCCAAGGAAGCTGGATAAAAACATTTCTGCAGGAAAAAGCAAAATTACCCACTTCCAAGTTCCAAAAAACGCTAGAGAGAGTGACCTAACAGTGCAGTGTTAAGTCATCATCTATAACACTCAGAGCACTTTAATAAGAAGCCTTCCTAAATTCACTTCCTAATTCACAATTCACAATAAGAAGCCTTCTAACACTGCAGGGGTTAAGTGTTCTGCCTAAAGTCACAGAGCAGGAGAGCAGCATAGGGAATAGGAACCAAGTTTCTTAGTTCAGTGCCCTGCACCTTAAACCAAGGGTGTCAACCTCAACTGCCATGATCAGGGTGGATCTGAACTAAGGCTGGATCCAGAAATGGTGACAGTAGCAGACTGAATGGTGGTAGTGAGAGCACTGATGTTAATGCAGCCGTCACTCACTCCCTGCTACTGAGATGCCCTTAGTGGGCTCCATACATGGGAATTCAAAATTGCTCCTCCCCCCCGCATTACTTTTGCCCCAAAATTTCTGGCCTCTCCAGAAGAACTGTGGTCAGGGCTTAGCTGTGCAGGTTGCAGGGCTTGGCTATGAAATTGCAGGGCTTTGCTGAAGGAATCAGGAGATAAACCCCCAGTTCCAGGCCATACATCAGTCTGAGCAGTTGGAGTGTCTATGTGCATTAGTGTCTGGGTCTGGCCAGAATCTGGTGGGGTTGTGAGCCTGCCAAGACTTGGTCCATTTCCCTGCCAGGCTGGCAACCCCACAAGGGTTGGGTAAGAGGCCAGGTGGTTAGGCCTGCTTTTGTAATCCAGTGCTTAACTTGCTGGCCTTTTTAGTGCTAGGTTCTGGTTCAAGACCCTAAGCTGCCTTGCCCCAGTCTGCTCTTGGCCATCCTGGAGCTGCGTAAGAAGTATGAGAGAAAGAGCAGTTGAACACAGGGCTTTGCAGCTGAGAGGCCAAATAAGTTTAAGACTGCAGGCATTCCTTTATTGCTCAGCCGTGCACTTTTTTTTCAGTTGTTGGGGCAACCATGACCCCTCAGGCCATACCAAGTAAGGCGTTGGAGAGTGAAGGGGTGCATGCTTGCGTAGTTCTGGGCCTGGCTCTTGGGTGAGGAAGGGAAGTGGGTGAGATGAAGGCTTCCCATGTGCTCTCTGTGTTAGCTGGCTCTGCTGGCTCTGCTCCTTAGCTTCTTTGCTGGGGCTACCCCATGGTTGCCCCCAACACCAATTCAAGCATAGCTCAAATGGGTTTCTAAGCCCATGGGATCTGTGCCACAGCTTGAGGGCACAAAGCTGGAGGATTTGGCTCCTTGCCAAAGGTGTTTTGGGAAGGGGTACCAAGCCACTGATTCTGGGCTGTTTAAATCAAGGTCAAAGAAGGGTGTGAGATCAAGACTGCGGGTGCCCTCTTTTTGCAAGGCAGCATGCTGGATTGGCCTTGTGCCCACTATTTTTTTTTTATCAGTTTGGCTGTGACCCATTGGGCTATGCCACATAAGGCTTTGGAGAGGGAAAGGGTGTTCCCTCAATAGTTCTAAGGCTGACTGTAGGGTGAGGAAGGGAAATGGGTGAAATGAAGGCTCACCACATCCTCTTCATGTTGGGCAATAGCATTCACTCTGGTCTTCTGAAACCCTTACTCTCATAATGATTCCATTAAAAAAAGAATAATCACCCTTTTCTAACCAGAGAGGAGCAAGAAATACAACTTGTATATTTGTTTCAAAATACTGGAAGCATTGATAAACTACAATATTGTGTGCCATATAAAGCATAGATATATATCATGTTCTTGATAATAGACATGTGCAGTGTGCAGAAATCCACAGATTATATATGTAGTAGCATGAACTGGACAGACTTGAACAACCACAGCAGTAACAACATGAGATCATTCATCTGTACATTCTGGTTCCCTTAACACTCCCACAAAAGACCCTTTAGTATAGTTAGTCTCCTAATTTTTGCTTTACTTCTTAATGAAAAAATCCATTTCATAGGAAAAAAAGAAGAGAAATGTGGAACGGAGAGGATTTTGGATTTTACTTTTGGATTTCAGATTTCAACTGGAACTTAGTTATATTTACTTTAATGTGCTAATCTAGATGTAACCCTAGCAGTAGCAAAGCAGTTAACTTACTCACTTGGGTTTATAACCAAAGCCCAGAACTACAATATGATGTTTATAGGCTGCTCCTTTCCAGTAGACAAATCACATAGATGAACTGCAGTCTCCCTTTGGTTGCAACTATATGTAAATAGTTGAAAATGTTTACAGTCCTAAATATCATGTGGCACTGACCTGAAACCAAATAATTAATCCAAAAACTTAAATGTTACATTCATATGCTTTGGGACCGCTCAAACTCTTATTTTTTTCCGAAGAACCAAAGGGCACTAATTGTGTAGGCAGAGATTTAAGCTGAATTTCTTGTATAAAAATGGTTTTTAAGTTTTCATCTAGAAAATAACTTCTGAAACCTTAACATCTTTCATTGACATCCCCATTTGAAGAGCAATTTTATAGCATAATGATCCCTGTTGCATAATTTGGACAGGTTTTTATTCTTATTCTAATTTTTTATACACATATCTCCCCTTCCCACACTGATTGAAAGGGAAAAAAATGGTCTTTGCATATTCCAGTTTTGCTGCAGAAGAACTAATATAGTGTTTTATCCTGGGAGGCATAAACATGAAAGATGGACATAAGCTAAGGAGCTCTCTTCAAGATTTGGATCTTGATTTAGGCTGTTACAGAATTCAGACAGGGTCATAGTTCAAAGTCATCCTGAGTTCTAAGTGGGTCAGGTCCAAAGAAGGAACTCAGGTACCTAACAAGGGAACTGGGGAATTTAGATGCCCCAAATCCTAAATTATGATCCTGAAAACCCCATTCAAGTGTCCTCTAACCCTGGGGGTTTATAACTACCTAAACATCTCCTTTTAACTTTGAAGTTCCCTGAAACCAGAACGACTTCTGTCTTGACAGAACTGAACAGCTAAGCACCTAATTCATGCCTAAACTTGACTTGGTTTTGGAACAGGGAGAAGTAGTCAGCCATAAGGACCCGGGAAACTATAAGCCAGTTAGTCTTATAGTTAGGCAAGCTGTTTGAGAAAATTATTCTGGCACACATCCATGAGGGGCCAGCAGGGGACTGCATGCTTAGGGGCAACCAACATGGGTTCATCAGTGGCAGGTCCT
>NW_017728947.1:60008346-60032240 GCF_001723895.1 Crocodylus porosus | reverse complement strand
TGGAGTACTGCGTCCAGTTCTCGGCGCCGCACTTCAGAGGGATGTGGACAGCATGGAGAGGGTCCAGAGGAGGGCCACTTGCATGATCAGGGGACAGCAGGGCAGGCTGTATGAGGACAGGCTACAGGACCTGAACCTGTTCAGCCTCCAAAAGAGAAGGCTGAGGGGGGATCTAGCGGCCTGTTATAAACTAGTCAGGGGGGATCAGCAGGCATTGGGGGAGTCACTGTTCCCCCCAGCACTGCCAGGAATGACCAGGAATAACGGTCACAAGCTGGCAGAGGGTAGATTTAGGCTAGACATCAGGAGGCACTACTTCACGGTCAGGGCGGCTAGGATCTGGAACCAACTTCCAAGAGAAGTGGTACTGGCTCCTACCCTGGGGGTTTTTAGGAGGAGGTTAGCTGAACACCTTGCTGGGGTTGTTTGACCCCAGTATTCTTTCCTGCCATGGCAGGGAGTCGGACTAGACAATCTACTCGGGTCCCTTCCGACCCTAGAAACTATGAAACTATGTTTGTCTCAAGCCAGGCAGAAGGCAGGGTAGATTTGTGCTTTATAGACTAACTAGATCAAAGATGCATAGCATACGCTTTTGTAAGTAGCAGCTGCAGTAGTGTAACTAGGATGAGTATAACAGGGAATCTTAGCCCTGTATTAGAAAACAGGCCCATCCCTTTAAGGCCTGAACCTTTTGGACCTGGAGAACTAGTATGGAAGGGATTAACAGGTGGGCTGGGCCATCTAGTCAGCTGACCGGAAGAGGAAGGACTATAAGAACCCAAGGTAGAATGGCAATAGGAAGGCAGGCAGCTGAAGGGGAGGGAGTGCATCCCAAAGCTCCAGGGAGAAGCTGGACGTGCAGTCCAAAGGCTAGAAGTGGGAACTGTGGAAACCCAGCGAGATAACAGATGCTGCATGACCCAACCGATGGGATCTGAAACAAGAACACAGCATAAATGCAAGAGGACATAATCACTTGTTTTTTTATTATTATTTTATTGAGGACAGTTATGGCACTTAGGACTATCCATATTTCTTTTTTGATTATTGAACACCACTGGTTTAGGAAAGGGGATGGAGGAGGCCTTATTTTCAGAGTGGGCATCCCAGCACCAGTGAAGGCACAGCTTTGGGGGGGACAGACACTGGCACAGCTTTTATATGGGACATGTATTTTGTCTTTTTGTTGTTTGGACTGAAAGAGGTGGATTTGGGTTGCACCCAGGTTTTGGACCTATAGCCTGCTGGTTGAGGTTGTGGTTCTGGCTCCCATGCCTCTGGGCCAGGGAGTACCAGGCTCCATAAAGGAGCAGGAAAGGCTAGGGCCTCAGAGTCAAACCCTGTTCAATGGGTTTGGACGGGGAGGCCTAGCCAGCGAAAATAGGAGTCAAACCATAACGGGAGAGACCCCAATATACCCAAAATAATAGGCAGTCTCCTGCTCAAAAAGAATAGTATTCCATCAAGTCATGGCAGGCGAGATTAGGGCAGGACTGAGGAATTACAGAGCAGGCCCAAGGGCGCCTCACATAAGGCGTAGATAACCAGAAAGATGGCGCTGGGGAGGGTGACCTATCACAGTGAGGCAACTTGGACAAGTGGAGTGACACTGACCTGGGTGCTTTGAAAAAAAAAAATGCAGATGCTGGGAAGGGCTGCAGGAAGCAGAGCAGATTCTACACACAAAGAGTAGTGATGGGGGAGGAGAAAGGGGGCACTGCAGTTCCTTTAGAGCATCTGAAACGACAAGATGATCAGTGGCATAGCAACACAGTCAGGCACCAGGCACCCAGGGCACAGGGGCAGCAACAACTTTTGGTGGCTGCAACCCCACCGGTAGGATCACGCGGCTGGCAGTGGCAGCCTTTTTTTCACCCCCTCAGTCAGCACTAGGGACAGTTGCCCCAGTTGCTTCACCCTAATTATACCACTGAAGCCACTGCTTATGAAAGTTTATGCTATGCATCTCTGCTGTAGTTAGCTTATAAGGTGCAAGTCTGACCTGCCATCTGCCTGACTTGAGAGAAACAAGGCTAACTACCTCTCTCTGTAGTAACCCTCTCTGATAGGCATTCTCAGAGTTTGTATCAATAGAATTAGGCTCCCTAAAACAATACATTTGTGACTCCTGCTTTCTTTTACACATTTGGAAGAGAAGATGAAGCCCCTTATATAGAATAACCTGATGGTTAATGTACCTATTTCATTTCACAGGCTCTCTGTATCAAGGAAGGATCAGACCACATCTCTTGCTTTCCAGGAAAGTGCCCTCAGATTTTTCTTAATATGAGAGGGAAAAGGAGGCATAGATGGAGAGGGAGTACAGTAATACAGTGCACTGCATCTGCAGTGAGCTCTCTGAGCTCCCAAGTATGTTGGTGCAGCTCCTTCTGGGAGATCCACTTGTACTGTGAGTAGCTGGTAGACACTGGATTTTCCCAGTGCCCTGCTTGTGCACAACTTTGGAACCCAGGGGCTGAGAACTACTGCTAGTTGTTCTTTCCCTTTCTCCTTCCCCCACCTGCCACCCCTGGATTCCGCAGCAGGGTACAGGTGGTGGTAGCACTCAGCCCCTGCTTTCACATAGCTCTGGAGCCCAGGGGCTGAGTGTTGCCACCATGCATCCCCTGTCCTCCACTTACCTGCCCCCTCAACATACCATGACTTCACTGCCTTTTGCCCTCAATGTACAGAAACAAACAGGTGGGGGCAGGGAAGGACTCACTTCAGCTGTTTGCAGTTCTCCTACTGGAGAAAACAACACGTCTGGATCTACCCATAACCAGCTTTATGTTGCCCTGGTTGTACCATTGATTCAGCCTCCATCATCTGCTGTACTAAATAACCCAGGAAAGGGTCACTGCAGTAACTTACCTCTTTTCTTTGCCTTTGCAATTTCCTCTTGCATCTGACTGCCAGGCTCTGTGCAGCAAGATTGCTGCTGCTGCAGCCCTGGGAGGCCCCCAGGTAAGTCTGCTGGAGCCAGCTCAGTGCTGGTTGCAGCTTCCCCTGCCCCACTTGGGGTAACCTGCCACATGCCAAAGTGTGCTTGGCATGGGCATTCCCCAGGGGCAAGTAGGTATGATGCAGGGTACCATTAAAATCCCATTCTGAGGACCCTAACTTAGAGTTCTGGATTCAGTTTCAGGGAATGGTTATGTGTTCCAGTGCCACTTAATTTTAAATGTTCAAATTTTCCTTTTTGTAACTTTTTAGTTTTCTAATTCTAGATGGTTAGTATTCCCTTTTAGAATTACCAGTTACAAAAGGTGAATGTGCCTATAGATTAGTTGTAACTATATCACTTTCTTAAATCAGTAGAAGGTATTTTTGACCCTGAGTCAATACTGGCACAACATGGTGAAAGTGCCCACTGTGTGCCACTGGATACAATGTGAAAGTAAAACCCTGTCCACTTGAAATATTTATGGCACGTTTCACCAAGTAGGATGTTCAAGCTAACTTTTGATTTGGGTTCTGCCTATTTCAATGCCCCCTTTAGTTTCATCTGATACAAATTTTTTGTGTCCTGTGTTACATTTCAGTGGTGGGTGACCTGAATCCTAAAAATAGTTTATTAAGCACTTTGCATGACAGGAGCTCTATAAAGATAAAACATTATTACTAAAATTTTAATTTCATTTTCTACATCCAAAATGACACTGGTCAGAAAATGTTTCTTTATTGCCTACCAAGAAAGTTCAGCTCTTAGAAAACTCGGAACTCATAATTTAGAATAAATGAACTTTCTCAGTAAGGATCTCTTGTGACCTGAGTGTTCAGCTAGAATATCCTTCATACAGAAGAAAGTATGCAGTTTTTGATAGTTTTGACAGAGATTTTCTAACTTGACAAGGAGATTTATCAGAAAACCTCTAATTAATTTTAAGGGTTGTTGTGTGGCTAAGTACTTTAACAGTTTTTCTTTTTTTCAAATCCCAACTTCTGAGTACAAAATCAAGAAAACAGCCTTCAGGTTAAAATTCTGTCAAAGGTGGTAATAAAGACATCTAAATTAGATCTTGGAAAATGGGGCAAAGACTTCCTTGCTATCCGTATGATTCATTTTTAAAATCTGAATATTACCCTCTTCTTCACCATCTAATAGATGAACAGGAGGATTGCCAAAGGGAAAGATAAGAGATGAGTTTCTGAGACCTACTAATAGCACAATTATCAACCATTCCCTTAAGCGACGGAATACTTTGTGCTTCTGATATACTGAAAAGATAATTGAGACTTCCCTTTTTAAAGAACTTTGAGCACTTTGAAGACCAAAAATACTGATTGCTGTTCCTATCTCTAGTTCAAACTTCTCTTCTATGTAGTGGTGTTTTTTCTAGAACTTCAGTAGCCTTTTCTGCAAAGATCAACTTTACCAGTCAATCATTTATAAACAATTTACTAATATCTTGTAGTCTTAACAAGAATATATCGTATATATATTCAACATCTGTAAACTCCTCATTTTCAGATAAAAAATAAGGACACAGTGGAGCTTGCACTTCTATTCTTTATATCATTATGTTAATTAAGCATGTGCACGATTTCAGGTATGTTAATGTTGGGGACACTGCTTCCTGAATCAAAGAATAAAACCTATAAATGCACTCTGAAAGGATTATAGAGCCTGTGCACTGGAGGAAGGCATTTCTTCTCTTCCCTCTTCACTCTCTCCCTCAATCTGAAGGAGAGCAGGTGAGCCAGCTGTGAGAACTAAGCCAATTTTCTCTTCTCTTGTCCACCAACTATATTGTAAGAGAAACATGTTGGGGAAAGGACTAATTATGGTATTAAGAAGCGGGATTTGCAGACAGAGGACTAATACTAAATGGGGAAGGAGGCTTGTTTCCCCACCCTCCCAGAATGTTGGTTAAATAAGTCATTCTTCAGACCTCTTATTTAGACTTGGCTAAGCAAACTATGACTTATAGCTTTGCTTTGGTTGATGAGTGTTATACTATAACTAGAGCCTTATTGTATTGTTTTGTTTCAAAGGACTAGACCAGTGGTTCTCAAACTTTTTTTTTTTGCAGAACATTTGAAAATTGCTGAGGGTCTTGGTGAATCACTTAATAAACTTTTTTTGTTCTACAAATCAAATTATACAACTCATATTTTAATATCCATAGTCTTAACTTTCTAATACAATTAATGTGCCTATTTTTTTTAACAAAGTTCTGGAAAGTCAGTGTAGTGTTTTCAGCTTTAGCCTTATGTCACCTTTTTGCGGACCACCTAAATAGAGCTCGCAGACCAGTGGTGGTCCTCAGACCACAGTTTGAGAACATCTGGACTAGACTATTGCTTCTTCACGGAGTCTGTGGTTGAGGTTGGGGGAGTGGTGGGCTCTTCATGTGATCATCTCCAGTGTGAGGCAGAGGCTAATCTAGGTGAACCATTTTCTGGAACAATTTGCCATCCCCTTTGAAAACTGGTGGGAGGGGTATTGCAGTCCTCCTTGCTGATCTTGTAGTATTCGCTTGAAACAACTCTTGTGTCAATGAAATATATAACCCTCTATTTCCCTTTTCTCCTTAATGAAATGCTACAGACAGATAATATAATATGCCCAAATTCTTATTCTTTTCTGCTTCTACTTCTCCATTTATAGGGGGAGAAGTGTATCCATCTCCTTTGAAAATGTATTGTAAATTTTTAAACAATTGCTGTAAAGTGCTCTGTGCAGAGAAAGTAGTAAATAATTCAAGCTAAAAAGAAATCTTAAAACACTAAGGCCGCAACCACGTGAGTGTGGACATTTGGTTCCTCAGGGACAACTAGCAGTGGGACACCTTGTGCTGCTGCTAGTTCTCCCCAGGGAAAGCCTGTATCATGCACTCTCTGGCATGTGGCGGGTTACCACTGGTGTGATAGGGGAGGCTCAGACTGGCCCCAGCAGTCTTACCTGGTGTCCTGGAGGCCTCCTGGGGCTGTAGCAGTGGTGATCCTGCTACTCAGAGCCTGGCCAGCAGTTGGGAGTGTAGCTCTAGTTGGCCAGGCCCTGGTTTTGAGTGGTGCATGTTGCCTTTGAATGTGCTGCTCTACCTTTTTTTTTTTTATAGGTTTTTTTGATCCCTGGATATCCAGAAGCATGCAGAGCAGCAAAAGGTAGCAGCACAAATTTGCGCCACTATTATTTTTGCCACTACAAGTGCACACCCTTGCATGTGAGAACATGCCCTAAGAGTATAAAACCAAGCACTCATAGGATTTAAAAAAAAACAAAAACCAGAACTAAGGTTGACTTTAAGCTTCCTTGTACATCATGAAAGCCTCCCCCAAATCATCTAAAAAACCTATAGTAGATCCAGGAATAGATGTTTTTTCACTTGAATTACAGTCCAGTGCCTCAATAAGCTTCCTTATTCTTCTGACAAATATTTCTATTGTATGCAGTCTGTCTTTTTGCCCCAGGTGAGGATTCCTTGGGGGGGGGGCATATTCAGTTATATAGAGGCTTATTGACACATGGGTCATCAGCAGTTGGAACCCAGGATCTATAGATTCATAGCACAGCTCTCAATAACTTGAGCAAGAGGACTAAAATAAGAATAATAGTTGGATATTATCCTTTGTCAGTCAACCACTGGACATATAGGACACTATTAGCCAGTGGTTTCATTACCTATCTGACAGGCAGGATTGGAATGTTGGGAGTGAGGATTCTCGTTTTTTCCTGGCTCTACAGTGGTGTTTAAGTGGTTAGATAGTAATGCAAACCATTTAAATCTTGTGGCTAAGAATGAATGTAGCTGCTAATAAGTCTGGGTCTGTCATGTAAGAGAGATGGTTCTGTTTTTAGCTCTGCCTCAGATGACTTGAAGCAATATGCCCCACCTTTAAATGGTACCTGCCCGAGATTTACTTTTGAGCATATACGGAACATGCCATATCCATAAGAAAAAGTGAGATTAGTATGATAATTTCCCCCTGTCAAAGGGGCAGCTGCTGCTGTTGTTGGTTCTAACAGTGGCTGAAGTTCTCTGCAACCAGGAGATCTGGACAGTGCTATGTAATGCTAGTCAGTAAAGCTAAAAAAGCATGATCAGTGCAAATGAAGAGAAAGTTTTTAAAGAATATCTAACTGATTGCTATATCTCTGACAAATCTGAACATATTTAAAAAATGTTAATGTATATCTATTTTCCCTACTTCCTTCCTAGAAATGGTTGGGTTTTGTTTTTTAACAAAAGCCCTAAATACATTAATTCTTTCTGAGTAACTTAACAAAAATTCTTACAAAACTTACCATTTGTTTATAAATCATTTTAACTTATCTAATATATTTTCCTAGGGATTTGCTTTTTGAGGGCATTGATGTCTGCTTTTCCTTTTGGTTTTCCAGTTTTTATGTCCATGCAGTAAGGTAGGAATAACACCTGATTTGAAGATTTGTAATATGGCCTTTAAATTTTGTAGATTTTTAAATGACCAAATATTTAAGTTTGTGAATTACAGCTGTATGTTGCCTCATGAAATCAACTGTAATGACAAACAGAAAATGAGACTGCATCCACTTTGGATTAAACAATTTCTCTCTGATACATATTTGAGCAGATGTCTGCATGTTGCATCTGGGAGACTTGACATTTTGATTCGGTTAGCACACCACAGTATTTTGAGCTCCCTTCATTACAGTATTTGTTTATTAGGGCTTACTATTACATTGTTATTTTAGATCATGTTTTCTGCTTGGCTCAGAGCATTAAAGTGCAACATGTTGTGTTTATTATCAAGGATAATAAACTGTCAACCTTGGCCAGACTTAAAAATGAAGTCAGAATAGATTTGCACCTTACAGACTACCCAGAGCAGATTATATATCACAAGCTTTCTTGAACTGAAGCATATACTTCATCTCATTAACACTTTGCTATAGACTAACTATGACACTGCTCACAGACTTGAAAATGTCAAATATTCACTATTTGGAGACTATTCACTTTGTAGTTTTCTTACGTGAAGCTATTCAAAGTAATCAGTCACAGTACACCTGTTCCCAGAACTGCTGAAGTATAGTAATCTTTCGCCTCACTGCCCTACAAAGGATTTCTAATGTCTCCCAAAACTCTTTGTCAGGAAACCATGTGGTTTAATCAGTATCTTGGACCCCAGCTCCAAAACAAAAACAGCTGTAAGGAATTTACAGGTAGTAAGTCTTGTCTGGTGTGTTGCTGGAGAGGAGAAAGCCTTTAAGTCTACCTCAGATCCCCTTACATCTGCTTTACAAAACTGCCAGACACACTAGTTCTAAATACAAGCCCAGTCTTTTCTTCCAGTTGCATTAAAGCAACAGCACTTCATTGTAAACAAGGAGCTTGTTATCATGGAATCAACCAAATGAATTCACATAGAATTCTACCCCATCTGATGAAACCAAGCTTATACTTCCATGAAGTTCATTGGCTAGAACTAGGGATAAAAGTCACTCTGTACCATACCCTCAAACTGCAAAAAGTGTAGAACTCTTGAGTCAATGAATGGCAGTCCCAGTGGCTTGCAAAGTAAATAAATACCAGGTACTACTAGCCATTGACAGTCAAGCCAGAATTACTTTAAGAAACAGTTATTTCATTAGCTACAACATTGTAGCTAAGTTGAGAGAAAGGATCTTATTACTTCTGATGAAATCAAGTCCTGGAATACTTTAAACAAAAATGTCTTGACTTGATGATGATTCTGACTTAGCACTGAATATTCACCCTTTAATGAGTTAGACCTTCCTGTTTCATTAATTGGTACTTATATAAGAATAATAGCCTAATCACAAGAATTTTGGATAAGGACCAAGTTCAGATATGGATTCAACAATTCATACAGCTGCCATTAAGCTTTTAGTGGAGTTCTAGCCAATCTTATTCAACACTAGCTTCTTCTTCAATCACCTTAAGTGACAAAGTGATCAATTATGAGCTAATTAAGTACTTGGAGATTGTGCAGAACTCTGATTCAAGGCTTGTGAATAATGGCAGACTAATTCTTATTTAATTAGAACTATTTCTTCCTGAATTCATAGCTAAAATGAATTTAATGTCAAATGTTAGCTCAGAAGAAGGCTTTTTGGTACATTATCTTTCTACTTTTAAAAAATATGTTAAAATTGGCTCTGTATAGAACTAACAACTAATATACTGGGCAATTGATATTGTTGTAGTCTAAAGATAGACATGGTAAAACAATCAGGGCTATTTTGCCTGTAACCGAGCAATGTGTCTCACAAGCACGTGTATGCAACACAGAACGTTAAGTCATGAGGATTTTTTGTGACAGAGGGGACACCACCTTGCTAAGCACACTCCAACAAGTGCTGGGCCAGAAAATTTAATCTAGAGTCAAGACCAAGTGTTGAGGAAGGGATATAAATAAACCAGAAGTGGGGTGAACAACATTGTGGGGTCCAACTTTTTTGGCAGGCATGCCACAAATTAGTCCCACACCCTCTGTAATCCCCTTTTCTTGTCTGATCTGCTGTCCTTTCTGCTCCCTGCCCTGTTTTGCTGCTGTACCGCCTTTTCCTTCTCTTATCTGCTTTGTGCCGTATAAATAGGCTGCCACAGGTTGGACACCTCTGAACCACATGATGGATATACTGACTGGATGATGATGCCAATGATGTTTCTTTCTGTTTTGGGAGTAGGGCTGTGGTAGAGATTTGTTGGAAGAGAATTAATTGAAAATAGGAGTGGGGATAAGAAGAATGGGAAAGGATATGGGGAGTATGAAAGATGAGTGTATAAGGCTGAGAAGCTGGGGGAGAAGGTCAAAAGGAATTGGAACAAAGCACCAGTGATGGAGAATGTCCAGAGTAAACTGTTGTTGGACACTGATATTGTTGGTGTGTAAAATTCTCTAATGCAGCAGCTTTTCTTATCTCCTGCCAGCTTAACTTCTGGGTGGCCTAACCCAGAATGGTTCTTACTTGAACTTACAAGGCTGGGGAATGAGTAGGGCCATGTAAGTCCTGGTTTTTCCAAGGGGTTTCTCCCTTGTACAGCTCTGAGTGTTTATGAAAGGTAACATTGGCTAGAAATTCTCTGCTTCCCTCCTTGTGAAATGGCTGAGCCTATTGCAGGTGCTTCTCTGTTCAACTGGTTGAGTTTTTGGGTGGTTCTCCTGGGAATTACCCTGTATAGTTATTGTACTAATGATATTAAAATGTGATTACTGGAATGTGATTACTGGAATCTTGCACACACACACAACACTAGAAAATTGCCTGTCATGAAAGATGGGGGCGAGGGGTATGCGGAAATGGAGCACAGCCACCCAGTGCCCCGTGGTACCACCACTTCGCCTCCGGCCCTGTGTGCCCCTCCCACCCCGTGTCTGACTCCGTGTGCCTCCCATCTCCCAGGTTCCCCCTCACTCCTCACGTCTGGCCCCATGCACCTGCCATCCCATTTTCCACCCCCTTCACATCTGGCCCTGTGCATCCCCTCATCCCCTGCTCTCCACATCCAGCCCCATGCGCCCACCAATTCCCACATCTGGCCCTGTGTGCCCCCTCATTCCCCACACCCCCTGCCACCTATATCTGGCCCCACACGTCCTCCCTACCCCCTGCCACTCCACCCTGTGGCTCCCAGGAAAGTGTGGGGGGAGTTTGCACATGGGGGCAGCCACTGACACATGGCAGAATGCAACATCCCCACCTCCCTGCCTCCCCTCATCCTCTCCTCCCTCCACACCACCTCCCCTGTCTGCTGGCTGTTGTTGGGGCCAGGCGGCAGCAGCGGCAGGGGGGTTGCCACCAGAACCCTCCCCCGCTTCGCCTTCCCAGTCCCTCCCCTCTTTTCTGCTGTCTTGCCCTCCCTGCTGGCTGTTGTTGGGGGTGGGCAGCCAATCAGCATGCGCCCTCTTGGCGGCACATGCAGAGTTAGCCCAGAGCATTATGGACAGACAGACAAAAGCTTTTATTATATTAGAGTGTGTGTGTGTGTGTGTGAATGTGTGTGTATGTATAGATATCTATAGATATCTGTATTATGTAAAAAAGATTCCTATATGTAAGAAAGATTCCAGAGTGTGTGTGTGTGTGTATAAAATCATATCTGATGTTTAAGCCACGATTCTTCAGAAGGTACCTGTAAACTTGTGTGCCCAGCTTGATGTGCCTTTAAAATCACTTACTTTCAGAAGTGCTGCTTACTTGGGGTGAGATGCTGGCTCCACCATTGTGGACAATACAAGTTCTGCGATGTCTTCTAATGGATAAAGTATTACACCTGTAGGCTCTGAAATCATACATCTTCAGGGGGCCTCAAGATGGGCACATTAATTGTTGCTTTTGAAAAAGCTGTTCAAGAGCTGCCTTCATATATTTCTTAAATTAACTTTCTTGAGATTGAGTTACAATTTTTTTTTAATTATCCTCTTAATTTACAGTTTAACCAAGTGCAGGTCCCCTAACACTTGCCTTGGTTCCCCTTCCCAAAGGTATAACTTTACATTAAGTTGGTGCATGGGGTGATATGAATGGAGCACTTTCCTTCTCTCACAGGCTGTGGTGGCACAGGCTGTTGCTACTTTGGCACAAGCTCCCCCAACACAAGCTATAGATGCAGCGCAGGCTCTCTTCTGTGGCTGCCACTCTTCTGCCCTCTCTGAATTGGTTCCCAGAACCAGTGCCACAGTTGCTCTCAGCTTCTCCCCCAAAATTATGCTACTGTGTCTTCCTATAACTAAAATGCACGTTAGACAAATATATTTTAGGCTATAAAGATGTGCATCTACCAAATATATTTTAGTTCGTCTATAAAGATGTGCATCTACCCTGCCTTCAGAAAGACACGTGAGCACAGGATTTTGAATAAAAGTATTTTAAGAAACACACACACGCTTTAATGTTGACTTACTACTCTTAGTAAAGCTGACTTTCTCCAGGTATCCTCTCTCCAAAACACATAATCAAAAGCATTTGTCACATTTAACAGTTTCTTTTTATATATGGTTTGGATATGAAACACTTGGAACTGGAAGGGCTTTACTCCATTTTTCAGGTCAGCGCACCCTCTAGTGCAGGTCCTCTGTATTGCAGGAAAATAAATTCAATGATATCCCAGTAACAAACTTGAATGGCTAGTAGATTTCTTTTAAAGATTACTTCTTGAACTGGAAGCTTACTGGACATGTAGTCAAAAGAATATTTACTAAAAGTTACTTCAGTAACTGTATAGCTTGCAGATTCTTATGTAAATTTAATGGGACTTACTTAATGAAAACTAAAACACTGTATTTATGTTTTGGTAGTATTGATGTTGTATCCATGATGGTCCAGCATACATGTGATGAGTAAAGATTTTGTGGGTAATAACATTTTAGTGGTCCAACTGCAGGGTTGGGATAAACTTAGGCAATACAATACATTCTCCTTCAGATCACCTGAAGATCTGAAGAATACACTGCATTTGAAAGCTTGCCTAAGTCTATCCCAACCCTGCAGTCAGTCCAATAAAAGATATCACCTGCAAAATTCCTTGTCTCTTGCATATTCATGTTACAAGTTCTAGTATTGGGACTCTCTATTCCACTGGTACCCAGATGAGTAGTACGGAGTTGGTCCATGGGCCAGACCAGGCCTGGCACATAGGGCTATGTCATCTGGCCCACAGGGCTTGGAAATTTGGCAGTGGGGGAATAACGACAGTGTTAATTGCTAGCACTTCCCCACTGCCAGATTTCTGACCTTTGGGAAACCCTGTGGAGTGAATCTGGCCTGTGAGCCAGGGGTTGTGCACACGTAATCTATTTGAGTAGAAGACTGAATAAAAGCTGCAGAAGGGAAATCTGTTTAAAATATACAGTCCATTTCCCTCTCAATGGGGCATCGTTCCCTGTATAACTTTAAATGTTGCAAGTCCTACATCCTTTCTCATGTGTACAACTCCAGAACTGAACATCTTGTCAAAGTCCTCATACAATACTGTCACCAGAAAAGACGATATTTCTGTGGTTGTACTAACACCATACAGAGAAGAAATACTGACTTTCTGCTATGTGACATAATAGCTTTGCATGTGCAGTGCAAATGACTTTATTTCCTCATTCCATAGAATATGCATATCTAATTTGCTCTCCATTATTGCCTAGGACTTCTAGCTTTTTAGTCTTCTCTTTCCCATTAGTCATTTCTTAATGACTGATTTTACCCAGATTAGTTACTTTGGAAAAGTGAATAGATATTTTCTATTCCTGTCAGGTTTTCTCTCATATCTCTTTCTCTTGTTCAGAGCTCCATACAATGTACAGTAAAAGCTGTGTTATCCGGCACTTTACCATCCAGAATGCTCTTTTAACTGGCATCTGTCATAGACAGCATCTGTTGTTTGCAGCAGTGGATCAACACAGCAAAAGTGAAACCCGAAGTCCTACTATGGCACTTCTGATTTTGCTGCCGTGAGCCGAGTCCCACTTCTTCCTCAAGGACCATAGATAACCCAGGGCAAAGCAACCTGTGCGGGGCCCCCTGGCACACTGATACCAGGGAGTGAAAGCCCTGGCGCACCAGATGTGGCTCTCAAGTAACCAACATATTTGATTAACTGGCATCCCTAATTGCCTATGGATGCCAAGTAACAGAGCTTTTACTGTAGTATAATGTCACTTTAGACTGACCTTCTCTTCCACCAAATAAAGTCAGTTATTTAAATAGTTATTTATGGCACTCAGTGTTGTCAGTGGTCTTTAGAGTTAGACTACAATCAGCAGTGGGAAGAAAGGAATTCAGCTTTATCAGATCTATTGTTTCAAGTTGTCTGCAAACTGTGAGGAAAACATCAGTACTCTTAATTTTCTATTCCAGTGGTTGGAAACCTGACTTTGCAGCTACATGGCTTGAAACTGCTTGTAAACCAAAAGGTTCAGTTCTCTAAAATGTGACTACAATGCAAAGAACAAATACATTAAAGAAGCTGGAATTGGATTGCTTGACCCATTGCTAAGATGCACAATATGGGAAGATAGTCAGGATAGCATTGACAAGCTAACCAATTTGTGTCCACATAGAAGACATGCACTGTTAAACTGCCACCTAAACTTATTAAACTGGACTAGGACTTGTTTACAAGGGTTGTAGTAATTTAATTACATCAGTGGCCCCATTGCTGAAGGAAAGGTATTCATTGGGGAAATGAATAGAGTCTCCTCTACAAAAGTTGGACTTTTTCCTGAAGTCGTTCTAATCTGGTATAAAATCTAGTTGAAGTGCTACCCCCAAAGTATTTTTTTAAAAGGCCTGTAATCCAGTCCTTCACGTGGAAAACTGGTGCCACCTTAGTCAGGGAGGGCACATGCCCTGCCAGTGACCAGTGCCCGGAGGGGGTTCCCCATGACCAATTGCATCGACTGGGAAGTGCCCACGTCGGTTCATCTGGTGCTCCTGCTCCCCAGCTTGTGCTTGTGGGGGGAAGGGGCACCAGTGCTCCCGCCTGCCCCCCTGGACCTCACCTAAGTGGGGTGTGTGGCCTGTGCACAAGCTCTCTCAGGGAGTGCACATGCACCCCCATGTACCCCCTACACGTCACCACTGGCCCTTCACATACCCAACATGCATTTTTTTCAAGAGTGAGTTCTCACTATTCTGCATCCTTCCACTCTCTTTGCTTTGGTAAATATTCCTTGTTCTTTCAGGACTCCGCTGCATGGTGGGCTCAACGCACAATCCACAGAATCGGTCCTGCTGTGCACGGTGACAGACGTGATTATGGGATCACGTCAGATCCCATTGTGCCTTATTGCAGGTTCTGGGCTCCCCCTGCACTGGCACAAAGTCACTGCAGCTGTAAGCTCCCTCCCGCAAGGGGCATGGCTCCTCCTCCCCGGAGGGGTCTGACTGCTCCCTCCCAGCTGCGGGGGTGCGGGGAGCCCGTGCAGTTGGGATTTCACAGCAGCTGTGGTCTCCTCGCCCTAGGGTGCGTGGGGCACCCCTGCGGCTGGAAGAGCGCATCTACTGGGCCTGCCAAAAGACGTTGGAAATATCTGAAGACCATGGTGGGGTTGTAGGGCCACTTATGGTTTTGGACTGACTCGCAGACTTGGACTTGATTTAGCTTGGAACATGAAACATTTCTTTAAAAATACACAACCCCCCGCAATCTACTGCGGAGCTTTTGGCATTGCTACGGGCCTCCTTCCCATTCCGCCCCCGGGAGGCTGCCGCCATTCTCACGCTATTGCCCCTACCGGCCACCATAGCTCCTCTGCGCCCGCTGACCACTGAGAAGGGGCCTTTTTTTTTTTTTTAGGCATCCTCTACAACCGCCTGGGAATCAGTGAACCCGCTTGGGAAGCCGGGTCCCGGCACTCTGCCCTTCCAGCAGAGAAAGTGAGAGGCACCCCCGCGCATTACCCTGCCCCGGCGCTGGGTCCGACATCGCCGCTTGAGATCAGGCATTGGGGCGGGCACCCGGCGTTGGCAGTTGAGCCACGGGGGCCTGAGATTCGAAAGGACGGCGGCCCAATCAGAGGCGAGGCGGCGGAGTTGGGCGCCGCGTTTGAGCGCTGCGGCGGGGTTAGGGCCGGGCCCGTGGTCGTGAGCGCGGCGGGGCGTGATGGTGGAGCGCGGCGTGTGACAGCGGGGCCGGGCTGGGCCGGGCCAGGCCAGGATGGCGGAGCAGAGGCGCGGCCTGGTGCGGCTGGCGGTGCTACAGGAGCTCCGGGCCGCCCACGGCATCAAAGTCAAGAGCGGGAGCTGCCGGGCGGCGGCGGCGGGGAAGCAGCATCCTACAGCGGCCGGGGAGGTAAATGGGGGGAAGGGCGCACGGGCCCCGGTCCCAGTCCCAGTAAGCCTGCGCGTCCGACCCTCGGGCTCCGCTTCCTGCGGGCCCGGACGGGGCCCGGGGGTTCAGTTGTCAGTCCCTGTTTCCGCTCGATGTTGGCACTTTATTGCCGCTGACCGGTCTTTCTTATTCGTAAGGAGAAGCGGACGCGGCCCGATCACGGGTTCCCCCCGGGGCTGTGGGGGGGGAGCGATGCAGCTCTGCGGAGCAGCTTGGTAAGCAGCTCGGAGCGCGTTCCGAGTGTGGGCGAGAAGCCAGGCGCTAAGCGTCTCTTCAGCCCTGTGTCAGAGAGGGGCGCGCAGGCGGGAGTCTCTTTCTCGTTCCCTCTTCCGGGCAGCGATGGACGTAGCAGTGGTGCGGCTTGGTAAGGGGCTGGTTGTGCAGCTCTTAGTTCTTTCTGAGAACTGCATGTTGCAAGGCAGATGATTGTGCAAGAGGCAGCTCAGATTTTAAATAGTGCTTAGTCCTACTGAGTTCGACTTTTTTGTGTGACCAAGCAGGCCAAAGGTGGTACTGTATAGTGTCATTTGACGCAAAAACCTTTAAGCTCTTAAAGTGTCTTTTTAAATTCTTAGTCCTCTGGCTTGAGGAAACTGTCTCTGCTGATATGATCTCTTTATTTATTTATTTTTGCATCAAGTGGGCTATATGCAGTCTTGTAAGCAACAGCATTGTGGCATAACTGAAAACGAACTTCCTGTTAGGCTGAGTTCTAGTGTGCATCTTTTTTGAAAAACGTCATTGGGATGTGTTAAGGCAATCAGGACTTGTTCTAATAAGAGATATCATCTCTACCTACAAGGTTTTTGCAAAAAAACCCCAAGCCCTTTAATTGCAAGCCTTTGGGTGCAAACACCCTTTATCAGGCATTGGAGGAAAGGTTAAAGTTCTCTGGGGTAGAACTGAAAATTCGTATTTTCTAGGATTTGAGGATGTGTTGTTATTTGGTGGCAAGCTCTTTTGAATGCTTACCTTAAAATAAAAACGGTAGCATTAACAAATGATCAGAAAGGGGTTTGTTCTAAAAATACATAGTTGCATTTTGAAAATATTTAGAAAAAAATACTGTGTCATCTGCTAGAGGACTTCAGTTGACATGAGGCAGATGTCTCCATTGGGGAATATTAGAGATATGGGCTTACGCAGGGCTAAAGAAGTCTAAACAAAATATTTTATGACTTCCTTTTTGTTACCAGTTGAATAATTTAGTTAGCATGAAGTGTGTGGCACATGAAAGGTGTTAACAAATTGTGGAAACTTGTGTACATGTTTTCTACAGAGGCATAAATCTTCTCTTATAACCACTACTAGGAGTGAAAGTACAGTAAGATGGTAGTAGATTCTTTTCCAGAAGAAATGATGCTGCTTTTGTTGAACCTTTTTTTTCCAGGAGACCATTCTAGCTTGTTGGTGCGCCAGCAACACTTCACTTGATATTAGTTGTTACCCCTTATGGGATCTACATGCTGTCTGTGCAAGCTTGTGAGTTGATCTCACTTAAGACTTATGTAAATCTGCAGATCGTTTTATCTTCAAATTTGCATTTAATCTGTACCTTCAAAAGAAATCTGGAATGAAAGGTTTGCAAGTATTGTGACTTTTCTTACCAGTCCCTAGTGATTCAGTCCTTTTGTGTTTAATAGCTTTGATTTCTGCCAAAGATGAGTTTGCATCAGTTGTTTATTAACTTGTTCTTGAACAGCCTGTACTCTGTACTTTGCACATTCAAAATTAAGAGGGAAGCTAAGGCTTGTTTTTGTTCGCTCTTGGAGAAGAGCACAAATATAGAATTGGCTTGATATTGATCAAAAGCAAAAGAACAATTTAAGATATTTGGTTTAGATCTCTAATTTAAATAAAATATTAGGTGCATCAAAGTAGAGAAGAATTAAGACCACTTTAGCTCACAGCTTGGTCTGTGTTAGAATTTGGGCATCTGTGACTAGAACAACTGTGTGCTACCGTGGTTAAACTGGAGCCTTGGAGAAGTAACCTTGGTAATTAACTGTACATAGATAATTTACAAAAAGAACTATGTGTTCCAATTTTTAAAGTTGGTGGAGGCTGTCTAACAAGTTGGGGGTTTTTTGCAAAGTTTTAGCTCCTTGCAGCTTCCCTACTATTACATATTATGCTATGCTGGATATGATCTGTACCAGTTGCTTGGTAACGCTTTCAAAAACTGTTTTAACAATATCATATTTTGTGTTTTAGGGCAGGGTTTTTGGAATATCTCTTCATGTTTTACCTCAGTCACTTGTGCCAGAATATGGAACTATTCCAAAGTAAGCAAATATTGCATGTGAAACTAGATCCATTTCCCCCTTCCTGTAGCAAATTATTTAAACTGGAGAGCAATTACAATTTTTTTTCTTGGTCTAGTAAAAATTGTCAGAGGAGGGGAGATATTACTTGAAAAAAGTTTGGAAATTGTACTGGGAACTCGAGAGAGATGGATGAAGGAAAACTGAATTGCGTTCTGAATATAAACCATGCTGTGACTTTTTTCCCCCTCTCCTCAGCTTTCTTCTTGATGCTTGCAAACATTTAGAAGAGCATATTCACACTGAAGGACTCTTCAGAAAATCTGGGGCTCTTGTTCGTTTAAAAACATTAAAGGTAAATTTTAGAAGAGTAGTTTTATTAAACTCCAACTATATTTCTCTTGACTAGACATGTGCTTGATGATCTGAATCTACAGAAGCCTTCAAGTGTTTGAACTGGGAGTACTTGGATTAGCTTTACTATTGTTATTTATTTAAACTTCTTCTCAAAGATAGGCTTCCTTTTTTGTGCATTTTGAAACACAAAACAATGTTTCAGCTTTTTGGAGTATGTGAGCAAGCATGTACTCCAAAAGTTGGGTTGTTTTTTTTTTTTTTTTTAAACCACAAAAGCCTTGTGAAAAGCTATACACTTTAGCTAGGGTGGGTATACGAGGCTGGTAGTCTTCTCTTACAGTAGTATGGGATGTAGGAGAGTCGATACATCCAGAAACAGTATTGCCTGATATTAAATGGTCAATGCTATCTACTACCTACTAGTTATCAGGACTAACAATTGTGTAAAGTATGTGTGGGGGCTGCAATTAAAAACTGGAAAGATGTGAGATGAAACACAGCCATCTTGCCTGCTGTGCAAATAGGGAAGGTAAGAAATGTATCCTCTCTGTCGATGAGACTGCAAACTCTTAAACCTAGTAATCTTATAAAACATGTTGTAGACCTCAATTTACACTCCTTATGAATTATTTCAGAGTAAACTGGATCGAGGTGAAAACTGTCTCTCTGCTGCGTTGCCATGTGATATTGCAGGGCTTCTTAAACAGTTCTTTAGGGAGTTGCCAGAGCCCATCCTTCCGTCTCATCTTCAAGAAGCTCTTTTAAAGGCTCAGCAGCTAGGAGAGGAGAAGAAAACTGTCACGATGTTGCTTTCTTGCCTGTTCCCTGACAAAACAATTGACACTTTGCGGTACTTTTTCAACTTCCTCAGAAATGTATCCCTGAGGTAAGTAGGAAGAAACATGGGGGCGGGGTGGTGAACAACTTGGAAACCCTGTAAAATGCTAAACACAGATAATGGCTGTAGTTTTCTCTCATAAATATAAAAAATAATTGCTTACCCAGGGTTAATACAAATAGTGTTGTCTCCTCCTAACTTGTTGGGTGTATACCATAGAATCTTCACCTCCTGGGAGTGTGATTCCTCTTCTTATCCTCTACCATCTTTCTGCCCTTTCCAAAAGAGCAGCTAAAGAGATTTATCTCTTATCTGGGTGGTTCTCTTGTCTGAGTTCATCAACTGGCAGCTGTCAAGTTCAATAGCATGCTTGTGCCATGACTTATACTCTAGACAGGAAGTGTTGGCTTGGATCAGTGATTCTTACCATGAGATCCTTTTAAGTGTGACCTGCATTGCCACATAATAGTAACACTTCTAGGTGTGCAAAAGTGCCAGTCAGCAGTCGTGGTGGGGGCCGTGGCCAATTGCGCCAGCCCAGAAGTGCCAGTGATGTTTCTCCTGGTGCCCCCACTCCCTGGCCAGCGCTCAGAGGGGCCACCAGTGCTCCCATCGCCAAAGAGGGGAATGCTGGCTGTTGGTGCGTATGCACCCCTTACGCATTGCCGCTGAAATGTAGAGCTTTCAAATAAGAATGCCAGTATTGCCAACCCCGGTATGTCAAAAATCATGATATGAATGCTTTAAAAAAAAATCAAGAGATGCTATTTTTGAAGTTTGTGTGTGTCGGGGGGGCTTAATTGTGAAGGTGTGGGGGGCTGTATGTGTGTATAGGGAGGGATGGGCACCACAGTCCAGCAGGTCAGCCTGCGGGAGAGGGCAGGGGCTGGGGCTAAATTAAGCCCCCTGCAGTGAGGGACAGTGCTGCGGAGACAGGAGCAGGGGTAAGATGAGTGGGGCCCTGGCTGAGTGGAACCTACCTGCTGGGAAAGCATGCCCTTAAATAATTTTTTCTCCCTCTGCCTTGATCTGCCCCCATCCTTCCCTCCCCACAGACTTACCTGCCCAGGGTGGGGTAGCAACACATAGTAGATCTTAGGTTGCTTTTAAATGCCAGAGGTAATCTCCTACTTAAAAAGGTTGGAGACAGCTTCCTTAGACCAACATGGCTACAACCTACACCCTTGTAAGTTTAAAATATCATCAAGTTTTAGCTTGTATTTTAATATAATTTTTCTTTAGATCCAATGAGAATAAAATGGATAGCAGTAACCTGGCAGTGATTTTTGCTCCAAATCTCTTGCATTCGAGTAATGATGAAAAGATGTCACTCAGCACAGAAAAAAAGCTTCGTTTGCAGGCCTCTGTTGTGCAGACACTTATTGATCATGCAGGTGATATAGGTAAGATGCTGAATGAATAATGTTATGAATTTGTTTAAAAGCATGTGTGTGCTTTTGGACTATAATTTCCCTCTAAATATTTTATATAAATCTCTAATTCAGGTCAAGTACCAGAGTTTATCCTGGAAAAGGTACCTGCCATGTTGGGTATTGATGGCTTGGGTTCTACTCCTTCACTAAAGGGCTACGAAGAAAATGAATCTCCTGGTGAATGGAAAAGGAAGCGACGGCAAAGTGTTGGAGGTGAGTGTGTTAACTGAAAATCTAAGTTTAACAAGTGTTATTAATTTGAGAAACTTTGAGATAAGCAGGTCCTCCTCAGATACCCTAATGTCTCAGAACTGCAGACTTCCACATCGTCTGAAGCTTCATAAGCTGAGGATGAAAAGCTTGGCTTCATGAAAGCTAGCATATGGCTGGAAAGCATTTCGGCACTTAATTAGTGCTGAAGTAAAAACCACATTTGGATAATGCGCGCCATAACCCTTAGTATGCATCTTTTTATGTTTGAACTACAATAGTTATCAGTTTGGTGTAAGTAGGTATGCAGCAAAATAATGCTGTACCTTTTAACATGTGGACACCTGGCTTCAAATCTTACCTTTTGGTCAGAAATAAAATCAGTTTAGAGGTCTGAAAATTCTTGATCCTTCAGACCAATGTCACACTTCTCAGATTTACAAGCTTATTAAACTTTAAGTAGAGCTTGGGAGGAGTAGTGACCATCTATGGATCACTTTTTTGGCTTTTGGACCACAGTTTATTGGTTAATCAGTGGTTCTTCCACATCTTGACAAAACTAACAGTCAGTTCATGAGAGCTCTAAAATTGAAATATTAAAATTGCAAATTGGGACTTAAATGTACTGGTAGAGTACTGTTTTAGGACAGTGCTTATACAGACCCCCCAGGAGCTTTTCTCCCAATATATGTCTTGGGCATTCAAGCTTGGTAGACTATGTACTGGTTTATGAGAAACTTGCCTATCCCTGTTAGATGCGTGAGGTCAAATCCCATTCTACATACTGGGTGTGGATTTAGGCACCTAATTGCAAGTCTGTTTCGCCCTTCTCAAGTCCCTGGAAAACTTAATACAGAAGATGGGTGGGGCCCTCACTGCAATTGTATAGCTGGACAGAACTTCATTATATCCAAGCAATTCTTGATTGATGGGTATTTAATTTTGTTGGAATGGGAGATAGGCCTTGAAGTTGTACATAATAAGATTAGCTGAGCTAAAAGAAAATTTTAATTTTTTTGAACAGAAGACTCAAACAGTTCTCTAAATTCTTCTCAAAGATCTTACTTACTATTGCGTAGCTATTGGCCAGGGGACATTTCAGAGACCATAGATAAAACATGTTAGGCTATTGGTGTGATATAACAGTCTGGGTCTCTTCACATGTTGGAATGATAGCTCATATAAATCTTGCCAAATATGGATAATAGAACCACAGTGCCACTGATTCTATGTACAATAATGTGTACTCCACAGCCCCACTAATATTCTGTGCAGGACTGCACAGTAGAGATGTCTTACTAGCGCTGTACCTGTGCTTCTCCACATTTTAAAAAATAGGAGCATGTACTTGATGTATGTTGCTACAGATGAAACATATCTCTGCAGAAGTTGGAGTTAAAGCTTTTTGTCTAATCATGCTATATGTCTTTTGTGTAGTGTGCTTCATCTGTTGGAAGGGGAAAGGAGATCCCCGAGGAGTTGCACATTGTTAGTGAGTGGTAAATATGTGTGGGTGTTAAGAAAAGGTTCCTTGAATTTGGTGTTGCTTAAGTGTGTGGATGGCATGCCTTAATTTTCTGATATTTGGTTGTGGAAATGCACAGTAATAATATAGTATTTTCTAAATGTTAAAAATGAGGCTTGAAGATCTACATGACACTTATAAAAAAAATTATCTGTCCAATTATGCCTTCAAGGCCAGAACTTTTAGTCATGCCCACACAATCTAAAACTGAAAAAGTTTAAATGTGGTATGGAACGCCTCACAGGTACTTAAGTGGGACAACTGGCTTGTACTAGGCTCCCAGGATAAAAGGCTTTTTCCTGGGAGAAATCTGATATTTGTTCTTAGCCTGAGAACACTTCTTCCCCTGTGCAGTTGCTGGTTATTCAAGTTAATTGCCATTCAAGCTTCATCTGTAAATGATTTGCCCCACACTTGTTACAAAGCTTGGGACAGTCAGACCCTGGGCATTCCTGATGTCTCTTCTTTTTTTACTTGGACTTCAGTGGGGGAAGCTGTACAAAAAAGCTGTTACAAAAATGTTTCTCTCAGTTTTTATTTATATACTTAACATTATTTTGTATATATTTTGGCATAGCTTTATCTCTTTTAGTTACTTTTTGTGTATGGAAGACTGAATTATTTTTCTTTTTAAAGAGCTGGCAAAGAAACTTGGAGGGGGAGCAAGTGTAACACCTGGAAAACAAAACAAAAAAAAAAACTCTTATTTTCTTTGTCCATGATCTCTTTTCTTGTTTTTAAAAATAGAGCAAGACAAGTTAAGATTAAAAAAAGCTTGATTGCTTGGTATGTCTTGCATTTCAGATATTGTTAGTGGAGCATTGAATAAACTAAAATCTAACAGAACACCCTCCACTACACCTCAGCGAGACAGAAGTGGTAGGTATTTAGTGTATGTTTGCACTAAACAAAGCTCCTGCAGTATCTTCAGGTGTGTGGACTATATTCTAATAAGACCTGAACTAAAAGAATGAAGGATTTATTTACTGAAGTGATTAATGGTTTCTAAATCGACTCTGTTTTCAAATTTTGAATATAGTTACACTTTTTCAGTGAGGATACTACTTGTAGTCTTAGACCTGCTAGTACCATTGGTAGTAGTGGACTGAGCAGTTCTAGGATTAGAAACTAAACTGCTTTTCGTATGATGCAAACTAAGGTTTGGATGTGGCGGTGCAGCATTTAGCTATCTGGAGAATTAGAGAATGAATTCAAGCTTAAGTTTGAATCTTGCACACTTCTGTCCTTTAAACTTGCCAAAACAATTCTGTTTATCTTAATTTTCTTCGCACCTATATCTTCTTGTTCTATTAATGTATATTTGGACTTTCCAATGGGAACTTTGCTTGCAAAATAAACAAAGCTATTGCTTAGTGTCTTGCTTATTTAAAATGCATGCCATTTCATTCCAGTTATTTAACAACTGCTTCTGCAGAAATCTCCCTTATTTAAATAAGGGAGATTTTACATTTTTTATTAAGTTCT
>NW_017728947.1:59996636-60008011 GCF_001723895.1 Crocodylus porosus | reverse complement strand
CCCCCCAACTATTCTTTCCTTTACTCAGATTTGCAATCCTGAAGTCTTCCTTTCCTGTTCCGTCCTTTTTTTCTGTACCATATACCTAGGTCATAACTAAATCCTTCTTTCCCATGTTACATGCTGAATATGGTAAGGTCTCTAATTTAATTCACTACTGTTGTTTTTTTGTTTTTTTTTAATTTTTGCCATTGTTCCAATTCCCTGTAAACTGCCTTATTCCCTCACTACCCTCTCCCACCCCCAATCACTTTGTGGTAATTGATCATTTGGCTAAATTTCCATTTTTATTCTGACAGTCCCTTCTTCTGTCACACAAACACTTATTACTGGATCATTGTGGACATTGCTCCACCCATCAGGACTCAGGTTCTTGCACACAGTTCAGTTTCTTTCTCATGCACTTTATCCAGGAGTTTGCCTGCTCTGTTGGGTGGACTGTATCCAGGTCATAATGACTGAATCATGTCAATAAAGTGTGTGTTCTCAACCATACGGAAAGAAAAGTTTATCGTATAAACAAATAGCGCACTTTTTTTTCATTGACTACCTCTTGCTGAAATTGCTGGTTCTTATTGCAGATTTAACAATGGTTGTTTCTGGATGATGGAGATTTTTGCTATAGGTGATGTACTATGCAAAACACATTTGACTACAACACTGGTATCATTAGTAGATAACTTTGAAACTGTAGACAGTGATGATGATGTTCAAGATGGATAGTCAGAATCCTGTATGTTGAGTATGGATCTTCCTGATGAAAAGAAGTTGGTGCAGTCACTATAGTACTGCTTATTTAGTATTACTTAAGGTAGATAAAAATCAGTTTTTTTTAATAAAAATCCATTTTTTAAATCAGATTTTTTTTAATTGTATTTTTTAATTTTTGTTAAGATGCTTTTTAAAAAAATAAACCCTATATATAAAACTAGTTTTAATTTAGGATATGTTAAAGCTCAACGATATCATCATGGACTAGGGATTATAATTTCTAACAATATACTATTTAAGACAATATATTCACGTAACCTTTTTAGAAAAGGTTTATAAATATAGTCCATGGCCTGTTGTGACCCATTAGGGGCCCAATCTTATGGGGTTCTCAGAAGTTCTTTTATAGATTAGGAAAGATTGCAGAAAACCACTCTACCCAATGGGACACAGTGCTCAGTCTAGAAGATCCCATTAAGGATCTCTGATGCTTAGTTTCAGTGCTCAAACTGTGTATTTTTCTCCAGAAATAACATCTTTGTTAACAGCAGTATATGGCGGTGAGAGATAATGGACCTGATTACCTACCCATTAGCCCTGTTGTCTCTGCAAGTTCGTGTAGAGTCAATCTCTTATCTCTTTCTAAAAATGCAAAGTTTCAAGAAGTTAAATGAATAGAGTATTGTAAGGGGTAGAGTGGATTTGGCCAAGGACCAGGAATCTGGAGATAAATGCAAGAAGGCAAGGGCAGTAGAAACAAAACAGAAATATTTTGAGCAGAATATTCCACAAGTCTTGAGGGATAAGTTTCTGAGCGTAGCTCTCCATTGATTTGAGATCCAGAGAGAGAATAGTTTGGTAGAAGGGAAAACTTATCACGGCACCAGGCTTGCCAGGCCATAAAAGAGGCTCCATTTGAGAATATCAAACAACAAAAATAAACTTCGTGTTTAAGGAAAAAAAAAGATTTAAAATCCAGGCTTGACCAGTGATTTAAATCAAATCTTCCCTCTTCCATACTTCAAGGACTGCCCATCTTCCCTGTCTTATGGGTGGACTTTTAGGCTACTTGAATTCTCATTAAAATGTTTGAGGTAAAAATATAGTTGTTACTTTATTGAACTATCATATTGTTAATGCAGTTGGGATATACAAATAATAGCTGAAATAGGCAAACCTTCCTTTTACAGTTTCACTTCTAAAGTAGTACTGAGTGCAGTGAATTTAATTCCAGGATGTATTTGATTTAAATGAAATAAATTCAAATTACAATTAAGTCACTGGGCAGGAAGCTTCAATTTTAATCATGTTTTTCTACAAGAAGTGCACTTCCATTTGATATAACCTTAATACATGTTACTCACAACTTGGAAATGGATGTAAGTTTCATTTTTAGAAGATACACACTATACATTTTAAAGCGGTGATTTTGATATTTTTTCAGATTCAGTTTTCTGATGTAGCCAGAAAATTAATTATGATGTGGTGACTTTATTTACCAAAGCTAATTGAAGCAGACGCTTGTAAACTATCTCCAATTTGCTAGATTAACCATGAATATATGGGGGATTTTTGCCACACTGTATTAGAAGGACATCAAATGAGTGCTGCAGACATATATTATTTCTTCTCCCTTTCTCCTAGATTTCTTCTCATCTTTGATTTCTTTTCTCTTTTATGGCCTGGCAAGCCTGCTGCCATGACAGGTTTTCCCTTCTACCATACCATTCCCTCACTTGATTTCAAATCAATGGAGAGGCTATACTCAAACTTATCCCTCAAGACTTGTGGAATATTCTTCTCAAAATTTAATGACTTGGGTGAGGGGATGGAAAGCTCAGTGATTAAGGTCATGGATGATACCAAGCTGTGGGGAAATGCAGGTACATCAGAGGATAGGGTAAAAATCCAGGATGACCTTGGCAGACTGGATTCATGGGTGGAACAGAATCAGGTGAGGTTTAACAGGAAGAAGTGTAAAGTCCTTCATCTGGGTAGGAAGAACCCTTACCGTAACTATACGATGTCTGTTGTTCCAGTATCTGAATGAGATCTGGGGGTCACGATCAACTGGAAAGTGAATATGAGCCAAAAGTGCGATGGGGCTTCTGGAAAGGCAAATAGAGCACTGGCATGCATCAGCTGATGTGTTGCTGATTAGATCCAGGGAGGTGCTCCTCCCTCTATTTGGTGTTGAATGAGGCCTCAGCTGGAGTACTGTGTCTGGTTCTGGGCACTGCACTTCAAGAAGTTTATGGATAAGCTTGGGAGGGTACGAAAAAGGGCCACTTATATGGTCAAGAGCATGGAGGATAGACCCTATGGGGAGAGACTCTGGGAACTGGCCTGTTCAGTCTGGGTAAGAGAAGGCTGAGGGGTGATTTGATAGCTGGCTATGTCAGGGGTGAGCATCAAGATCTAGGGGAGCAACTCTTCAGGAAGATACTTCAAGGGAGGACAAGGACCAATGGGCATAAGCTAATAGAGGGTAAATCCAGGCTAGATATAAGAGAACTTTTTTTTTTCTCTATAAAGGTTACCAGAATCTGGAACACCCAGCAGAGGTAGTGCAGGACCCTCTTTGGAGGTATTCGAGATGATGAGGCAGGACAGACACCTTGTCGAGCTTGTCTGAGCCCAGTAACTTCCTGCTGACAGCAGGGGACCAGACTTGATATTACAGGTCCCTTCCAGTTCTGTGCTTCCATAACCCCATAAGATTGGACCCCTAATATAGTCCATGACTTGTTGTGACCTATTTATAGAACTTTTCTAAATGTATTGTCTCAAATAGTTTTAATTTAAGATATGTTAAAGCTCAAAGATGGCATCATGGAATAGGGATTATAACTTCTAATTATATACTAACTTTTTATATAGGTTTTTTTTAATTTAAATTAAAAAATGGATTTTAAATTTAAAAAAAAATCTTTTTTCTTATTTAAAGAAAATTGTTGGTTTGGGGGTTTTTTTGTTTTTTTTTAATCTACCCTGATGCACTGTATTTTTCCACTTTCTAAGCTCTCCATGTCTTTCTACTGTGAGCTTCTTGGAGCAGGAAGGCACCCTGAATATCTGTAAAACATCTACTGCCCATTATGTTAGCATAACTAATCAAAATGTTCAACTTCATGTTTGCTATGAAGAATAAACAAGTCTAAACAAGCGCTAATCATTTTAGAAGCAAATGCATCTCAATTTTCTGTGTAGGTGGATGAATAAAAAAACAGCATATTCTTTGCTGTTAAGGTCTATTCTGGCTAAGTGTTGCAAAAAGATCACAGATGCTTTCTGCTACATATAATCTTCCCACTGACATGCTCCCATTTTAATATTTTTATTGAAAAAATTCAAGAGTAAAATGTAAACAAGAATAAACGAAGTGTATTAAGCTAGAAACTGATTTAAGATGTGAAACCAGTAATGTTCTGGTGCTTCTACTTGCTAGTATCAAAACAGATCCCTTTTAACTTGTGTGATTTCCTTCCAACATTTTTCCTTGCCTGAAATGCTTTAAACAGCAGAGTCACCTGACTTTTCAAACACTGCATGTTCAAGCAAGTTGTACTGAACAAATGAGTGCCTTTCCAAAAAAAACAAACTTTGCCTCCAACAGCTTTTTAGCACGTTTTTATTTTAGCATGAAGATATAAAATTACCTGTTTATCATGTACATAACTTTGTTCTTGTAGTTCAATATGAAGCAAGTCCTTGTGTGTCTCGGTCATTTCACACTTCGCTGTCTCCATCAGTCAGCAGTGAAAAGCATCTGTCTAGCACAGGAAACAGGAGAAGCAAAAGAAATGCATGCAAAAAAATATGCAGGTAAATTGCCTTAATTCGTAGGTGCAGTATGTGCTGTATTGAGAAGCAGAACCAAAAGGCTACCCTTTGCTATTCTTTTACAATGTGTATAGAGTGTATCTCCTTGTATAAAAAGGAGTGATTGGTCTAGTTTCTAGCAATCAAGTAAACAAGCTGCCATTATGTATAGGTTCCTTTCTGAAACTCCTGAGGGTAAATAAAGCCTTGAGATTAAAAAGGTTGAGAGAGATCCTTCATACTGATCTTGGGTTATTATGGTAGCCATTTTGTTTCTGGAATGTTTTTCTTTCACGGTGTCTATTGGACAAGACATAAGGTTAAACATTTTGGTTCTGCCAGATTTGCTTTTAGCTTTTTACTTCATAGTGCTCTGTCTCCAGGAGTTGTGGAATGTATGGGTGGAACAGACGTGGATGCCCGAAGCAAAGCCATGAAGTGTAAAAACCTGACTTCCAAGGGTTCATCCTATTGTATTTTTTTTCCTAGAATTCCTTATTTCTCTTGATAATTCCTGACTCCCCTTTCAGTGTCTTTCCCCCACTTTTTAAAAATAATTTCACTAACTCAGATCAAAACAAAACACCCCCCAACTTTGTAGCACTGAGCATTAAATCAGTTACTTTAAAGCATATTGAATTGTTCCTAATAAAGGAATCAACTTTATCAGTGTTGCATTTTTTTTCTTCTTCAGTTTTTGTTTCATTGGTCTCAAGAAATAATCTAAAATAGAAAGTATAAAAGGATACAAATTATAAAGAGAGCAGTATTTGGGGATTTTTTTTCCTTTTTTTTTTCTTCTTTCCATTGCTTTTTTTCCCTTAAAATGTTCACCTTTTTTCAGGGCCGAATCAGGAAAAACTGGCTGCTTCTCTCCAAAGATTAGCCGAAAAGAAATGGTTCGCAGATCGTTACGTTTGAAGTTCAGTCTGGGAAAAAGCAACAAAGATGTAGTATGTTAACTTTTCCTATCCTATTCTTGTCAGCATGTTCTCGGGAGTGTTGTCAAGGAAGAGAGAGTACTGTTCTTGTAGCCTATATAGTGTAAAGAGGTCTACATTGTTTAAGGAAGAGAGGGAAGTTTCTCTGTTCTAAAATTTTACATTAATAAATGCTTAAATGCAAGTTTTCACAGTTGCTATCAATGGAAAAACATTCTTTAAACTATGAACTTGCATTTAATTTGGATCTCTAGAAAACAAATTTAAGTTTTGAATAATGTTATGTTTACTCTTTAAAACTTTTTGTGTTTGTTTTGTTTTTTTCGCTTTCAAGGTGAATGTTGCAAGTGGATGTCCAGCTGTACACAGGTCTGAAAACATTGGCTGGCGACTTGCAAATCAACAAGATATGGAAAACAGAGTTGAAGATTCGAAGTCAGAATTGCTCTTTACCCCAGGTGTTAGTGAAAAATTTACGAAGAAAGGTAAAAGTTTTTAGAGAGAGCTTGCTGATGGCCATTTAAAAACAGAATTAAGTGATCTTAAAGGTTCCAGAGGGGAAATAGCCAGACAGAAAATAAATGAAAAATTGGGTAATGGGGAGAAGTTGGTTGTAATTACAAATTAAAGTAACTGCATTTTTATAGTACCTTGCTTTACTGATAATTCTTACTACACTAGTATTCTAAAGTCTTTATGTGAAAGACTTTCATCTCTGGATATGTAAATTAAACAAAGTACTTAAATGGAGAATGATGCAACTTCAAATTCATTTATTATAACTGGATTTATTGGCAAGATTCTTGTTTATGCTTTTGTAAATGTTCTATGAATAGACTAATGTTAAACACATTTTTAAAAATAATTTTATTATCAAACTTCTCTTAAGGTTCAAAAAATATCAGCAAATCTGAGGAAAACTTACTAACACCAAAGTGTCATGATAAAGTAAGTTATCGAATGTCATGGAATGGACCCAATAATGCAGATTCTCAAGGGACCAGCAACAGTGAGACAAATCTGATGGGATATCCTGAAGCAGAGACCTGTTCTTCAGAACCTGTTCTTGTAATTGGAAAGCCACCTGTCATTCCAGATGATTTGAAATCTAGTATTGTAAATAAGCAAGATGTCAGTCTAAGAGAATTTTCCCTTTGTGAAGATGAGAACTTGACTGCAGAAACATTACTGAAGATTAAAAAAGCATTTTCTGACTCTGGAAGTAATCTTCACAATCTGATAGCAGATACAAAGTCTTCACTATTGGAACTAACAGAAGAAAGGTTAAATGAAACTCCTCATCTCATAGGGTTCAGTCCAGTGAAAGAACAGTTAGCCGAAGTTTCAAAAAATCTGGCAGTTGAAGAATCGAAGGATAAGCTTGATGAGTCTTCTACCACTGGCTGTCATCAATTGAGGAAGGATGAAATCAAAGTTGTAGAGAACTGTTTCCAAAATCCTGTTGAGATTGAGATTCAGACTGAGAAATTGGACACAGAAAATGTGCCAGAACTTACTATGTCTCAGGTAATGACTAGTGAGGGCAAGCTGAATTTTCAGGGAAGCCTCTCCAAAGATAAATTACGTTCACTTGGAAGAAAAGAGGGAGGAGTAGAATTGGAACAGTCACAAATATTTGAAGGCTATGAGCTTAAATATTGTAATTCGGAGAGAGAATCTGTGAAATCTATTGCTGGAGTACAAATTCCTGCTTCACAGTTACTTGGGTCCAGAAATAAAACTGGAAAACACAGTGAACAGACTAGAAGTTATGATAAAACTACACCAAAAACTTTACCTGCTTCTGATCTGGGGAGGGTTTCTGACCACATACAATGGTTCAATAAGCTTTGTTTAAATGATCCATGTTCTGCAAGCAAAGCTAAGCCACCCCTCAAGTTTCAACGTACTCCTGTCCGCCAGTCTGTAAGAAGAATGAACTCCCTATTGGAGGCCAGCAGACAGTCTGTAAATTGTAAATTGGCAAAACCTACTGATGCTTATTCTCCACTTGCTAAATCAGTGAGCTATGATTCTGCACTGTCCTCCTGTCTAGAAGAGTCCTCTAAGAATTCCACAACATCATCCAGTTGTGAAACTGTACATCAAGTCTTCATGTCATATAAAGAGATGGATTTAATTCCCAAATCTCATTCCAAACCATTAAATCCAGTAGAGAAAGACGGTGTTTCTGTAAGAACTGTTAGAAGCTGCAAACAGAAAGTGACTGTTTTAGAAGACGTAACTAATCAGGAAGTGTCAAAAGCTGCTGTCAAACTGAGTACAAATACAAACATTATTGGTGCTATACCAGATAAAAATATCCTTACAAAAAGTGCTACTGGAAAGGCTCGGTACAGGGGATCTCCAAAGAATCCAATATCAAAAGCTAAACTTCTTCCATCTACTAAACCTGTAGACTTATAGGTATTAAAAATTGGCAGTTGAATTGGTTAACTAGAATGTCTTTAATATTCTTTGGGAAGACTAAGTCTAGATGAACTCTAACTCTGAATTTTTTTGTATAATGGGATTTTTAATTTTAATTGTGTTAAATTTGGTATATGTTTAGATTTGTACAGATGTCATTAATTGTATATCAATACAATTTGGGTATTTTCCATTTACTGTAACTTTATGACTTCTAGTTGTCTGCTATTCTCAATTGACTGGATTCTGAAAAACCAAAAGTCTAGCTTAATTTCTAAACATTTCAAGTTGTAATTGTTCATGGAAGGCCATCTCAGACCGTGTGGGATGCATCCTTTTAGAAGTAGGCAAACCAATTCTTGCAGTATCCAGACAAGTGTAGTATTTTATTTTAAGAAACTATTGCCAGAAGTTTTTAAAAACCAAAATCAATGCACACACAAGAAAATGGCTCACTGCTATCTATCAGGATGTGTGAAACTCATTTATTATTGCTACATTTAATTCTTTGTGTGTGTGTGTGTTTGTGTGTATGTGTTTTTTAAACACTACAGTGACAAAATGGCAGTATTCTAGCTTTGGCATTGACCTAGACTTCACTACTGCTCTGATTTTACTGTGTGGCATTTTTCAATAGATGGATACACCTCTGTCCTCACAGTCAAGTTTCTGTGTACACACCAGTTGCATCTATCTGTGCATGTGCAAATGAGAGAAGTAGTTGAGTATATAGGAAATTAATAAGCAGAATATGCGCTTAATATTGTATCCCTGAAAACACGGATGTATTTTTTGTGCCTGTTACCTTTAGTTTCTGTAAGGTTTTATGTTAATAGATAGATAATATGCTGGTCTTAACTTATTTATCTAGAGCAAAGAAATATAGCTGATCATATGATACAAAAGTAGATTTAAGACAATGTCACTGAAATAGTGAGACAAATGTAAAAAGCCATACTGTGTTTAAAACTTCATTTGCACAAACAAATGTTTACATCTGTCTTAGAATTTAAACTGTTTACATGTGATCCATTGTAAAATTATTTAAAACTAAAAATCTTGAACTATGACAGTTACTTTCTATGTATACAGCTTGCTTGTTGGCAGGATTTAAGAGCTGAAATCCTTGCATAGGTACTTGCTTTTAGTATAAGTTTGCTCATCCTATTTGGGTTTTGTAAATGTTCTCTCTACAGTGCTTTTATACCTTGCAGCACTAATCTCTAATTTTTGTAGATAAATGATCAATGACAGCTGGAATTTGGATTTTTGCTGTTCATAAGAGATTGCCAACTCCACCACTTTCACCAACCCTCTGAAACTACCAGAAAATAAAAATCTCATTCTTCTAATTCTTCATACTTCCCAAAAGCAAGATCAGAGAGGTTCATAATGATATGTTAATGTTCAACAGACTTGTGCTGGGTTGGGCAAGGAAAGGAATGTCTTTCAGACTTAATGGGCCCCCTTACTCTTGGTGCATGTGGGGTATGCATGTGCACGCATCTAGAGACACTTTGCTATACCACACACACGCTCCTACTAACAATTCTAGTATGAAGTAATGGGCAAAAACATCTACAAGCCATGTAAGTTGCAGACACAAGGAGCCTTTGGAGGTCAAAATTCAATATTGATTCTATTCAGAAACTAATACCATGTCAAGACAGCTCATAGACCATACATGTAATAAGCTCATAAAGTAGAGTGCTGGTATTTGTACACTCTAGGGTTGGATAGAAGCTTAAGCCAATATGTAGAATACACATCTGTGAAAATGCCAATGCATGGCAGGGAAGATCAGAGGGGGATAGGAGTTCATGCATGTGAGACAGGTAGGTGGGTTGTGATGGGGTGGAGAATGGACAAGAGAGTAGGATGTTGACCATTGGTAAAATGTAGAGGTTTACCTGGGGTTATTGGTTGGCAGGCAGGTAGTAGTGTACCATAAATCCAATATCTATATTTAGTTCATGATTTTTTTTGTATCCAGTAGTTTCATGAAGCGAAGTTTGTAGGCATGTCTACGAAAGGTATTTTGTAAATTCCCTTTGAGGATTAGAACTGAGAGATTGGTGAGTGGTTGTCTTGTGAGAAATGTGCACCAAGAGGTAATTGGGTATTTTTTATCATTCATAGATTTTTCAGTGTGTTCATTCTGATACTCAATTGTCTGGTTTTTCCTACATAGCTTCCATCAGGGCATTCAGTGCCCTTGATGAGGTGTATTACATTTCTGGGGGTGCAGGTATAAGATCCAGGAATGGTGATGGGTCTGCTGTGGGATGTGGTTGTGGGAGCAGTGGATAAGTGTTGGCAGGCTTTACATTTGTCCTGGCATGGTTTGGATCCATTCAGTGTGCTTTGGGCCATAGAAAGTTTTGCTTTTTGGTGATGAGGTTGCTGAGGTTTGGTGCCTGTTTAAAGGCTAGGATGGGTGGTTCTGGGAAGATCTCTTTAAGAACTGGGTCTTCTATGGGTTGCAGTTGTTTGAGGATTTTCTGTATAGGTTCCAGGGAAGGATGGTATGTCATACCTAATAGTGTGTGATTCGTGGGAATATTTTTTTTGTATTGCAGCAATTCTTTGTGTAGTATCTGGGTGTCTCTTTCAAAAGTGTGATCTTTCTCTGAAGGATTGCCCTTATTGGATGAAAAACTCTTTTGAGAGTTGTGAGGTGACAATCCCAGATGTTTTCCACAGTTCAAATTTGGTGTTATTGGAGGACTTGGCTGTATATTACAACTTTCTTGGTGTGTTTTAAGGCAGTTGCTGGCTCTGTGTAAAATGTGTGTTGGTCTGTGAGTTTCTTGTATATGGTGTTTTATATTTCACCATTCTGGATATTGATCATAGTGTCTAAAAAGAAAATGTTGGTGCTGGAGCATGCCAGAGAGAGTCTGATGGAAGGGTTATGATTATTAAACCTGTGATGGAAATCAATCAGATTTCAGGTCATTAGTCCAAATGACGTATATAACATCTATATAGCTTAGACAGGGATGGGCAACTATTTCAGCTGGAGGGCTGCTTAACGAGCTCTGGTGAGCTGTCGAGGGTCGCAAGGGTAGCCCCACCCCTTAGTAGCCATCTTGGGACCAGAAGTCCTGCCCCAAATCTCTGACCTTTGCTACTGGAAGTCCCTTCCCTTGCCTCTAGAAGTGCTTTTGAGAAGAAGGATTGCCATCATAGAACTGGGAAAAAACAACAACAAATTGTATACTAAAAATCAAGCATCCATAATATATTTTTAATTTAATTGTAAAAAGACAAATTGTCCTGTTTTGTTTGTGTATAGAAGTGATTGCATAATAACTCAAAATGAAATTTTACTTTTTTATATTCTGTGTGGGTATGGGGGGTTTGTGGGGATGTGGGTGTGTGTGTATGGGGGGGTATGCATATCAGTAAGCAAGGCTTCCACCAGAGGTGCACGGTGTGTGTGTGTGTTCATATGGTATTTATGGGGGG
>NW_017728947.1:59994798-59996536 GCF_001723895.1 Crocodylus porosus | reverse complement strand
TGGGGGGGGTGGAGGGGGGGGCTTGCAGGGGAAGGGTTTAAGGGTATGTGTGGTGTGCCTGGGAGTGTGCATCCCTCCCACTGCCAGCAGTGCACAGCCCCAGTTCACCCTGCGCCCACTCCACACTGCCTGGCCATTCTGTGTCCTGCCACCCCAGGCATGCAGTGGTGTTGGGCGGCTCCTTCCAGCTAGTGCTGTGTCCCCACATGCATGCAACCGTGACCCCTGCGTTGGCTCTGAGCTTGCCTGTCCAGGCTGAGCAGCAGTGGTGGCAGCACTAGGCAGAATGTGTTGCTCGGCATGGGGAAAGCAGCCCTGCCCCCTCACTGCCACTGGGCAGTTTCTGGTGTGGCCATCTGAAGCCTGTGCCACACCAGGTTGTCCTGTGGGTCCATCATCGCTGCCCCCAGGCTGCCCAGCATAGCAGCGGTGATGGTGCGGAACAGCTGCAGGGCAGCCCAGAAGTGGTGGTGACGAAGCCACAAGGCAGCCCAGTATAGTATGGGCTCTGGGCGACTGCACCAAAAACTGCTTGGTGGTGGCAAGGGGGAAGGGTTGCTTTCCTTACACCGAGCAACAAACTTTCTGTCCAGTGCTGCTACCGCTACTGCTGCTTAGCTCAGACAGGCGAGCTGGGAGCAGGTACTGGGGCCCAGGCTTGGTAGCAATGATGTGGGAGAGAAACTGCTCTTGTGCAGCCACCCAGAGCCTGCATGTGTTCTTCGCTGCCACTTCTGTCGCATGGGGTATCCCAGAGTTGACACAGCAGAGATGCAGGGCAGCCCCATGCAGGCTCCAGGCAGCTGCACCAGTGAAGTAGAGGGGCCCTTGGGGTGCTGCCACTGCCCCTGTACTACCTCTGCTCAACCCAGGCAGGCAAGCCTGGAGCTGGCTCATGCGGGGTCAGGGCTCTGCATGCTGGTCTCTGTCTGTACCATGGGGCTGGGGTTGTGGCAGCAGCTGGGCTGCTGAGAAAAGCAGTCCCACTGTGAAGTGCCCCAGCCCTACTGTGCCCCTGGAGGTGGGGGGTGGTAGGATGTTCTACAGTCAGGTGGGACTGAAGGACCTTGTGGCCAGCGAGCCATATCTTGCCCACCTCTGATCTTGGGTATAGCATGGGTTTGATGTACCTCTTGAAGAATTCTTCCAGGTGGCCCATAAAAAGGTTGGCATACTGTGAGGCCACTCTGGTACCCATAGCTGTACCATTAGGGGTGCACCAATAGAGAATTTTTTGGGGATGATACCAATGGCTGGTTTTGTTTTGTTTTTTAAAGAGCTGTATTGGCCAATAGTAATCCGGTTCTTATCTGCAGCCGGACAACATGGAAAATGGCAACAAGCTGGTAAGCCTGTTGGGGGTGGGGGTGTTGGGGCAGATAGAGGCCCCAGTGGTGAGGGAATGGGGCTGGAGCAGGAGCAGGCACTGCACAGCCAGGGCAGGGAGTGGGACAGCCGCAAGGGATCATCCAGGCAGCACGGGTGGAGGGGCTACCATGACTGCATTCACCCCAGGGTGGGTATGGAGGGTGTGCCTCCAGATCTGCACATAGGGCAGGGCGGGCTGCCACTGCAGGCTGGGGCTGGGTGTAGCACTGGACTGTTCCCAGTGAGGGGGGCTGGGCCAGGCTGCACTTGGTGCAGGCAGTGGCACTGGGGGCCGGGCTATGGGAGTGGCTGCAGCCATGCCAAAGATTGCTGTAACCTCCCCCCACCCCCAACTGCCCCTCTCAGTGCT
>NW_017728947.1:59986194-59994677 GCF_001723895.1 Crocodylus porosus | reverse complement strand
CCGCCCCGGTTGTGGAGCACCTGCCCCAGCCCCAGCCCATCCCTCCCTGGGGGTGGGCCTTGATCTGCCCCCCACCTCCCTCATGCCCCTTCCCTCTAGAGACTTACCAGCCAGAGCCCACTACTCCATACTGCCTGGCTGTGCTTCTGGCCACCTGTGTGCTGTGCTGTGCTGTGACTGCATGTATGCACAGGGCATTTATCAGCGACTTTATTGGTCCATACAAGCCGATTGCCTGTACTGTCAGTTTTCCTTATATTGGTGCCGATCCAATGTGGGACCAGTGTATCTCTATTACGCATGGTCTGGAGGAAGTGTTTGTTATTGAACTCGAAGCTATAGTTTGTAAGGTTGAAGTGTATAAGTTGGGTAGTATCTTTTAGATCTGAACTCTGTTGTTCTGTTTTGCTCGCGTAGATATGCAAGGCAGGCTTGGATGCCATGCCAGTGTGGGATGTTGATATATAAGCTGGTAATATCTATGATGGCTAGGAAAGTATGGCTGGGAAGATGGTCTATGTTTGTAGGTTTTCATAGAAAGTCTGAGGCTTGGAAAACCTTCAGGTGACTAAAGGTTTTAGGATGGATTTGATGAAATCTGATATTTCTTCAGTTAGGGTTCCATGATTAGATATTACAGGTTGCCCCCCACTCCCCCCGGAAGACATGCCTAGCAGAGGCTTCTGGCCTGGAACCCTTGGGCTGTTCCCACCTCCTTCCACCCAGGACGGAAATTCAGATAAGAAGGGGAGGGTGGGGGGAGGCAGGGGAAGACTGCAGGCAATTGCGTGAGTCCTCGGGGCCAGGTCTGACCGGTTCCTGCTGAGTCCTGTAGTTGTGGCCATGCAGCCAGAAACCATGGGGTGCTGGAGTGCTGTGGCAGGCAGGGAAGTGATGAAAGCATGTGTACATGCACATGCAAGGAGGGAGGGACAGACGGAGTGTGTGTTCATACAGCAAGTCCCACATGCACATCCCACTGTAAACATGCACCCACACCCCCTCATACTCCAGCCACCCTCCTACATATCCACATACCCACATGCTTTTGCAACCCCCCCACACCTTCCCTCACACCCCACATATCCACAGCTTCCCACCCCCCTATGCCCCATCCTCCCCACAACATACAGGAGTAAGACTTCATTTTGAGCTATTATGCAATCACCTCTATGTACACAACACAAATGCAGGTAACTCGGGACAAAAATTATTTTTTGAAATCAAATTAATGAATGTTGTAGTAGATGTTTTATTTTTTAGAATATAATTTGGTATTTTTCTGGTTCCAGTGGCAAAAACCCTTCCTGAAAGGAGTTTCTGGGGGCAAGAGAAGGGGACTCCTTGTGGCAAAGGTCAGGAGTAGGAGGCGGGATTTGTGGTCACAAGACGGTGACCGCGGGCAGGTCACCTGTCAAGAGGCAGGGATACCCATGCAGGCCTGAATTTAGCTTGGTAAGTGGCCTTCCAGCTGAAATAATTGCCCACCCCTGTGTTAAGATAGACTTACCCAAAGAACCTTGTCTGCCTATGTCTTTAGACCAACATGGCTACAACCAGTAGTAAAGGATGGTTTCCTGACTTTTGCTGGCATAGCGTAAATATTGAACCTGTGTATGTATTTCAGAAGAAGTCCCATACAGCTTTAGCTTGTGATGATACTAACCAACAGTATGGAACAATGCTATTAATGATCAAGATGTTGCAGTTAGCGCACATGGGGAACTCCAGAGCAGACTTAAGGACCACAGTACTCACCATTCTACCAAAAGCCTTGATTTTACTGCCCCCCAAAATCCCGTGAATACTAGGCCTGTAATGCCACAGCCCAAATACCACTTTTCCTTAAATGTGCCGTTTATAGGGAGCTTTTTGTGATTTTTTTTGAAGAATCATACAAAGAAAACTTATAATGTGGAAATGTGGACAAATAACTAGGAAAGACTATAAAAGCATTGCTCAGGCATGCAGGGATGAAGTTAGGAAGGCTAAAGCACAATTGGAGTTGCAGCTAGCAAGGGCTGTGAAGGGGTAACGAGTTTCTACAAGTATGTCAGTAGCAAGAAGAGAATCGGGGAAAGCGTCGGGGAGGCAACCTTGTGACAGAATGCAGAAAGGGCTGAAGTGCTCAATGCCTGTTTTTTTGCCTCAGTCTTCAATGGCAAGGTCATCTCCCAGACTACTGCACTGAGCAGCACAGTTTGGAGAGGAGGTGAGCAGTCGTCAGTGCTGAAAGAACAGGTTAGGGACTACTTAGAAAAACCTGGATGTGTACAAGTCAATGGGGCTGGACAGGATGCACCTGAAGATGCTGAGGGAGTTGGCTGATTTGACTGCAGAGCCATTAGCCATCATCTCTGAAAATTCATGGTGGTGATGAGAGGTCCCAGATGATTGGAAAAGGGCAAACGTAGTGCCCATAAAGGGAAGAAGGGGGAGCTAGAAAACTACAGGTCAGTTAGCTTCACCTCAATCCCTGGAAAAATCATGGAGCAGATCCTCAAGGAATCCACTTCTAAGCACTTGGAGGAGGAAAAGAAGGGAGTTAGGAATAGTTGGCATGGATTCACCAGGGGCAAGTCATACCTGATCAACAGGGATCTGGGTTTCCTATTTTCCACGGAGAAAACCACAGATTTCCTATTTTTCGGAGGAAAAAAATGGATTTTACCTTTTTAGCAGAGAAACCCATGGATGTCTCAATTTTGCAAAGAGCTCTGTGGGCTGGTAGAGTTCCAGCCTGCAAGAGCCAATTGCAAAAAGGGCAGGAAAACCTTGAGCCCTGTCCAGAGCAGGAGGGAGAAGGGTAAGGGCAGGCCCTGAGGCTCACACCCAAGGCTTAGATCAGGCTCACTGTTCATTCCTGGAGCCTGTTCATTCCTGGGGTTCACACATGGCAGCAGCCACTACCTCATGCTGCTGCAGCTAGTTGAGCCCCCACCCCCTTGCTGGTGCCCCTCTGCGGGCTACACATGCACTGTCTGGCTGGGGGGGGAAGAGGTGAAGTTGCATGCAGTGGCAGCCAGCACCCCACACTGCTGGAACTGCTGTGCCCCACGCTGCTTTGCCACAGCTGGTTGCACATGTGGCTCCATGGGCAAGCAGCGTGGCAGTGGCAGCATGGGGCAGTGGTGGTGGTGCCTGCTGTGTGTGAGCCTTCTCCTGTGTGTACAGCCTGCAGAAGGGTACTGATGGTGGAGGGGGGGAAGGGCTTGCATGCGGCAGCCACCACTGTCACAGTCCTGTGCCAGTGCTGCCACACCACTTGCCCACAGAGACACGTGTGTGACTGGCCATGGCAAAGCAGTGTGGCAGTAGTGGTGGTGGCGGGGTGGCCACTGCGTGCTAACCCCTGGCCCCTAGGTCTGGCCGGGCAGTGCGTGTGTGTGTGTGTGTGTATATGTGTGTGTGTGACCCGCAGAGAGGCACCGCTGCCCTCGCCCCCCTGTCCCTGCTGTGACCAGACAGACGTACTAGGTCTGTACTCTGCAGCCCCTTCCCTTTCCGCTGCCTCACCCCAACCCTTTCTCATGCACTTATCTGCCTGGGTGTCTGTGCCTGCATACGTGGGGCTGGGAGGTAGCAGGAGGACTGAGGGACACCCAGTAGCACTGGGGGGGGGGGGCAGGGAAACCCTGTGTGACCTAGATAAATTGGACGATTGAGCCAAAAGAAATCTCATGAGGTTCAACAAGGACAAGTGAGAAGTCCTGCACTTAGGAGGGACCAATCCCATGTACCAGTACAGGCTGGGGGTTGATTGGTTGGGCAGCAGCTTTTCAGAAAAGGACGTGGGGCGGGGGGGCTTACAATGGACAAGAAGCTGAAAATGACCCAGCAGTGTGCCCTTGTCACCAAGAAGGCTAATGGCATACCGGGCTGCATTAGTAGGTGTGTTGCCAGCAGGTCAAGGGAAGTGATTATTCCCCTCTATTCAGCACTGGTGAGGCTACAGCTGGAGTACTGTGCCCAGTTTTGGGCCCCCCACTAGAGAAAGGATATGGACAAATTGGAGAGAGTCCAGTGGAGTGCAACAAAAATGTGAGGGGACTGGAGGACATGATTTATGAGGAGAGGCTGAGGGAACTGAGCTTATTTAGGCTAGAGAAGAAAAGACTGAGAGGGGATTTAATAGCAGCCTTCAACTACCTGAAGTGGGGTTTGAAAGAGGATAGAGCTAGACTGTTCTCAGTGGTGGCAGATGGCAGAACAAGGAGCAACAGCCTCAAGTTGCAGCAAGGGAAGTTATGTTAGATATTAGGAAGAATTTTCTTGCTAGGAGGGTAATAAAACACTGGAGCAAGTTGTACAGAGGTGGTGGAAGCTCCCTTGGAAGTTTTTAAACAGGCTTGACAAAGCTTTGGCTGGGATGATTGAGCTGGGGGTGATCCTCCTTTGAGCAGGGGGCTGGACTAAATGATCTCTTGTGGTCCCTTCCAACCCTAGCTTTCTATGATTCTTTCAAAATCTTTGAACAGATTTTAATGCTATCAAATCATTGCACACAGTGCCAGACAATCACACAAAGTGGCTGTAGAAAAGCCTGACTGGAGCCTGATTTATTTTGTTCGTGTAGGATTTAACTCAAGTGGCAGACTTGGAAGCTTCTCTTGGAAAAGTAATCAAGAAAACAATATCTTATCAAAAGGCTGGGGGGGGGGGTGTCCCCCTCCTCTACTTACTGTGAATAAGTGTTTGCCTTCGCCTTGGTTCCTAATTCTGTATGGAGAATTAGCCATAAATCCTTAACCAGCTCAGGCTGTGTGATATAAAATTGTACTTCTTGCCACCTACATAATGACACACAATCCCAATGCCAGCTCCAATCTGCTAACCAATATAGAGCCAGATTGTGCCTTCATGGTTTGGAGAGATCAAATAGTCCACAAAATTAGTCTGTAGGGAGGGGATGAAGCCTGACATCTTGATCTCACAGATGTTTTTAGGGAATGTTCTTAACTCCCTTATAGTGGAGGGTCAGTATCTTCTGCATTTGGTACTCTGGTGTGAGCTTAATTTGCAGTCTCACAGCGGTATAGGATCATGAACGACTCATGCCTTCTGAGGCTGGGGGCATGGTGACTGCCCGCAGGTGGTGGCGTGGTGGTGGCGAGTGGGGACTGTCTGCAAGCAGACCTGGTGACATCAGCAGTGAGGGTGGGTGAGCAGGGACCACCCCCCAGGCGGTTTCACACAGCGGAGAGGTGGCCACCACCTGCAGACACTGGCGGCAGCGTCGGTGTCGACCAATCTCAGGGGGGCATGTGTCCTCCCCTGTCCCTCCTACGTGTGCCCCATGTATAGGATACAACTATACAGCTGAGTATACAACCCGTGAAACGGGGAGGCTGCACCAACAAGGATGGCGTGCAATGCTCCTCACTTTTCTTTGAACAAAGATTTTTCTACCTTAGTAAAATAGGTTTTTCTACTAAGGTAGAAAAACCTTTGTTCAAAGAAAAGTGAGCATCGCACGCCATCCTCGTTGGTGCAGCCTCCCTGTGAGCAAACCCCGGCTCCCGCGCGGAGCAGCTCAGGCCTGTGTTCGCCCTGCATGTGGCAGAGAGGACGAGGAAGGTTTCGAGTTTAAAATCGAAATGCTGACGGACGAATTGTAGCGGCGGGAGCGGGCTCCCCTCCTTTCTGTGAACGTGTCACGAAGGAAGCAGCCGGCGGCCTCTTCCTCCCATCTGCTCCGCGGTCGCTAGGACAGCTGCGGGGGAGGCTCTGCCGCGGCACCTGAGGGCGGGGGGCGGGGCTGTGACTACGCGTGGATGACTCCCGCCCGCCGCCGCCTGCTCGGGCTCGTCCGCATCTCGGCCCCGCGGTGAGTGGTGGTACCCGGGCTGGGGGGTCGCGGGCCGGGCTCCCCGGGGAGCCCCGCTGCGACGTGCCGCACACGGAGGTTTCCAGGCGGGATCGCCTCCAGGCCAGGCTTCTGTGGGGCGCGGGAGAAATGACCGCAAAGGCCGCAACGGGTCTCTGCCCCGGCTCTGCCTTCAGACAGGGGTAGGTGGGCTTGATCCCAAGGGGCACTGGGATCTCCACCCCCACCCCCAGTGCTAATGGACCCGCATTCCTCTCTCCGGAGGATAAAGGGGCTGCTTAACCCCAGCCCCAGCGAGGAAATGACAAGTGCTGTTGTGCGCCTGGTTGAGACAGCGGCCGTGTGGAGGGATGGAGCTGAGGGGAGCAAATGAAGCGCATTTGTTCTCGTCGGGGAAAAATGGTGCGTGGAGACGGTGCGGAGGCTGCCAGTCCAGCTAGAAACCAGGCCGTGAAGGCCCCTCTCTGATGGGAAGCACAGCCTTTCGTGGGATAAGCCCAAAGGGACATTTGAAAAGCGGAGCACGGCTCTTTGTGTTCCTCCTTAGGCGTTATAAAGCACCTCAAAATACTGAGTTAAGTAGGGGATGGGGGGAATGCCAGGCATGAGAATCTTCTCTCGCTGGTTTGATGCTTCTCTAGGGATTTTGAGAGAGACCATTTTGTTTCATGAAGGCAGTGAAATATTATGAATAAACACTATGCAGAGAATTCACTGATTCCTGCTGTCCTAAATGCATCATTTCTGGTAAAGCACTTTCTAGCTGAAGTTGGAAGCTGTAATAAGATCAGACGCATTTGTTACAAATATTCATGCTGTATTTTCCTTCCTTTATCATTTATTTCTTTTGTTTTTACAGGTTGGAAATGGCCACCAGAATGACAACCATGATGCTCTATAACATGGTATTTTTGGTGGCATTTGGATCGGCTTTGGCTTCAAGTCATAACTCCAGGACTGGTGATAGGGTTTCTGAGGCAGATATTCAGAGGCTCCTTCACGGGGTTATGGAACAGTTGGGCATTGCCAGACCCCGAGTAGAATATCCAGCACATCAGGCTATGAATCTAGTGGGTCCACAAAGCATTGAAGGTAGCTGATTCCTCCTTTGTACTGTATCTTGTTTGTTTGCTTCCCTTTGCAACCATTAGGCTAAAGTTGTTTTGTATGTATGTATGGTGTCTACACTAGGTATTGAAGAATCATACATGATTCTAACTCTTAATGTTGATTTTATTATTACCTGAAGTTGAGCACAAAATCACCCTCCATTTCACAGTTATACCTTGCTGAGGCTAACTGTAGCGATAACTTGTACGTTGGACCAGCAAGAAGAGATCAGGGAGGTTTGTTTGCACCTGCTCTGCAAACCAATTAACGTTGACTTGGCAACAGTTGTGTTACAGTGGCTCCAAATGGCAATCTCTGACAATGTACTTCTCCGGTGTGATATTCCTACTGTACTACATCAGCCATTAGCTTACACATTCTCCTTCATTACTGATTTTACTCAGCTGACTGTACTTGATGATGATAGTGAATGGGTCATGGAGAACAACACAGCTTTTGCTCATTCTCAAAGGTTTTGGCTTATATTTGTGTGAAAGAAAGTTTCATATGAATCGCAGTTGACATATGCAGACCAGTTGAACCACATGGCTCAAAGTGCAAGATATTCTAACAGTAGTACTGCAACATATATGGAGATTTGTATTGTGATATATTGGCAGTTTTTAGTGTTCTTAGTCAAAATATGACCAACAAAAAACCAAAAAATATGTGCTTTATTTCTCAAAGACCAAAATGTTGCTATTTTTTCCATGATGACTGGTCTTGCCATGAAGATCTTAAAAGAATATTCTAGCCAAATACATGCAATATATTTGGTGTATAGGGGCTGAAGATAAAAATAAGTCTAACTTGGGCTTGATTTTTGCCTTTGGTAGTGAAATTTTCATGGCATCTTCTTTGTGTTTTTATAAATCACATACACATCTTATGGTGAAAAATAGAAGGAGCCAGTATTGCATTTTTTGTTGGGTAAATAAGCGAGTTGTGACTTTTTGCTTGTTTCCGTTCCCTCCCTGCTTGTTTCTTATCTTAGAATAACACATCCCCATTATGTTGTATTTTGTTTTGTTTTTGGGGTTTTGTTGTTGTGTTTGTTTTTTGCGTGGTGGCAGATATACCACTTCTCTATGTTATTGTAAGGTAGAGGCTTGAATTGCTAACAAAGAATTCTTTCCTCCCAACTCTTGCTGTGTAAGTTGGGTGGGTGGCTGCGACTCTGAAGGGGCACTGCTGAGCATGCTGGGTTGGGTATACTGCCACACCTGCTCCCTCTTATTTTAGTTGCTGTGGGTTGGCTGAGGATCCGCTGACCAAACCTGGAGCCAGCCACGATGCTTTCCAAGCACTGGGCTCCTGGCCCCAGGGTCTATAACAGGGATGGGCAAAATACGACCTGTGGACCAAATCTGGCCTGCCAGCCTATTCTATATGGCCGGCAAGGCCTTTAAAAAATTTAGAAAATTATTTTTATCTGCCCCTCACTGCCTGTCCAAAGATGATGGGCAGCCAGTGGCAACAGGACCCAGCAGCAGAAGCCTGTGGCTGAGCAGTAAGGCAAGCCTGGTTCCACCCCTCCCCCAGCCCT
>NW_017728947.1:59970239-59986039 GCF_001723895.1 Crocodylus porosus | reverse complement strand
GGAACAGCATGGGGAGGGACGATGTGATGTGGAACCGGGGGCCACGGGGAATGGCAGGTACATGCGCACTCAGCTGCTTCTCACTGGTACCAACCTAGCTGGATCCATCTCATCCTGAGCACGAGGTAAAGCTGTGGCTAGACCAGCTTTGCTGTGTGCTGCTTGGGACAGGATGGGACAGGCCCGGCTGGGTTGGCACCAGCGAGGAAAAGTGGTGGCTGAACCTCATGCCACTTGGGACCAGCTCAGCCACAGCTCTTTCCCCCGCCCCCCGGTGCTGGCCTGGTCAGGCCTGAGAGGCATGTGGCAAAGCCGCAGCTTCTATTTACCTCTGCTGGCCGGTCACAAGTGGTATGCAACTCAGCCGCCACTTCTTTTTGCTGGTGCTGACTTGGCCGGGCCTGTCGCATCCTGAGCAGCATGCAGAGAAGCAGTGGCTGGGCTGGCTTTGCTGTGTGCCACTTGGGATGGGCCCAGCCAGGTCAGCACCAGCAAGGAGAAAAGTGGCAGCTGAGCCATGTGCTGCTTCCCTGCACTGCTTGAGATGGGTTGGCACCAGAGGGTCAAAGCTGTGGCTGAGCCTGTGCCAAGCAGCATGTGAGGAAGCGGCACGTGGCTCAGCTGGCTCAACCGCTGCTTCTCCTTGTCGGTGCTGACCTGTCCTGTCCCATCCCAAGTGGCATGCAGCAAAGCTAGCCCAGCCGCTGCTTCCCTGCGTGCTGCTCGGAATGCAGCAAGCCTGGCCCAGTTGGCACAGCCAAGAAGCAGCGGCAACTGGGCCATATACTGCTTGGGACTGGATGGACCAGGCCAGTAGAGATAAGTGCACAGCTTTGTGCAAATGTTCCCAGAGCCTGCTGCTGCCTGGGGGACTCAGCCCTATTCCGTGCTGTGCACAGAGGCTGAGCTGGGAGCCTCCCAACCCCAGCATCCTGTCCCTGCCAGGCAGCATCCTCTTGTGGGCAGGGTGGTTGTGCCCCATCCCATGGAACTGTGTGGACCAGGCTGGGCTCCACTTCAGGTGTTGCTGGGGGCCCAGCTGTGGCCTGAATCTGTGGAGCTCAAAGGCAGCCCCCACTTCCCTTCTGCCCCCCACCCTCTTTGGCTGTCACCTTCCCAAGCGCCTGGCCAGGCCAGTCTACCTGTGATGCCTCCCCCTTGTTGGGATACCCCCCTTGTGAAGGTCCAAGGGGTCACGGTGGAACGGGGCGGCATTTGGGAAACCGACAAACAGGTTGGGATTAACGGCGGTGGAGTTCTGAGCAGCACAGAGGTGTGTTGGTAAATAACAAGGTGGGTTTATTAACTTACGCTTTATGGAGCGTAGGCACAATGATTCTTCAGTTACAGTAATAAACGGACAAACGACAAAGGCGTCTGTTGGCCCACGAGGTTCCCCAACAAGCCCTTGCTTTCTACCCCGATGGGATAGGTGCAGCTGCTTGTTGGATAGTCTCAGGGCTGGTCAACAGCTCATCAGAGGGTTACAAACGCACGACAACTGTAACACATCGTGATGAAACACAGCCAAGATGCAACTAGCCGAGGTGAGTAGAGATGAACCGTAGTCAGTACACAAAGCCGAGGTCAAACAGAAGCCAGGTAAGTAGAATGCCAGGATCAAAGGTCGAACCATCAGGGCGATCAGAGGTCGAGGTAAGAATCAAAGTCGAAAGTCCAAAGCCGGGGAACCGGTACACAAAACACGACCAAGGATAAAAGACGTATCGAGGATTTGCTATGGAGGAGACTAATAGGCCGCGTGCCCTTACTGAGGGGCAGTCACTGAGACCAGCCTCCACCCTCAGTTTAGTGAGTCTCCCTCCCCAGGAGGGGCTCGCTGATCTTTTAAAGCAGTCCTTCAACCAATCGGACTGCGTGGTGGTCGGAACTTTCTAGAGGGGTTACCTCATTCCAATCAATTACTGAGCATGCCCAGCAGCAAGCTCTCTGTGGCAACTGGGCCTGCGCTTTATTAAAAATAGGTCAGGCTTGAGTGACAAGCCTGCAGGTCACACAGGGGGCACGTGCTAGGTCTGTTTCCATGGCGCGTACTCAGTGGCTTCTGTATTGTCAGCACATGTATACAGAATTTTCCAAGACACCCCCGTGCCTGCTTCTCCCTGCGCCTCTCTTCCTTTCTTTCCTTCTCCCCTCTTCTCTCTCTTTCCTCTATGAAGTTTTATTTATTGTCACCAGGTTTAGAATTTATTAGAAAACCTGTTATTTACCATAAAAAAAAAAAATTATGATTATTAACTATATTAATATGCCATGCATCCTGCCATACACCCCCTGCCCCAGTTCTGTTTTTTTGGCATGCAGGCATTCCAGCTCCTTACGAGGTAGACATGGTTTTTTCTGCACTCTGGCCAAAAATTGTTGCCTACCCCTGGCTTAGATAATGTGACAGTGTAAGTTCTTCTAGTTCCAAGGCGATACTACCCCCTCCCAAAAGGAGTATTTCTGGAGGCAGAGGGAGGGACTTCCAGTGGCGAAAGGTAGGGATTAGGGGACCGGACTTCTGGCCACAAAATGATGACCAGAGCAGGGCAACTGTCAAGGGGTGGGGCTACCCATGCAGCCCTCAACAGCTTACCAAAATTCATGAAGTGGCCCTCCAGCCAAAATAATTGCCTGCCCCTGGTCTATATTTAGAAAACCCAAAAGCAACAATAATAAAATGAAAAAAGCCTGCACTTACCTTGTTCTGGTCTTCTGGGGTCTCTGCAGTCTGTACTCCATTCTGCAGTATTGGTGCCTCAGCCACCTTCACCTGGGCACAGGCTAGTCCTAGGGCATTGGCAGGGTGAGGGAAGGCCCATCAGGGGACCATGCTGTCTGCATGAGTAGTCTGGTAGCCTCTTGCCCCTGAGAGAGAAACCCTTTGGCAACTGTTCCTGGCTGCTCTTATTCCCCCTCTGTAGCGGGGGTGAGTCCATCCACTCTGCCTGGACGGCCAAGTTTCCAATTGCCTGCAACTGTGGAATGCTCCCCCAGCTGGGGCTCTTTGTCACAGCTGCACCCTGCACCAGCTTCTAACTGGCTAGTGCAGCCACGATGCAGCTCCATCCATCTTGGAGCTGGGGAAGGGAGGAAGGGGGAGAGAATGTCTTGGGTTGGAAGTGGTTTGGACACGCTCCTTCCAACAGTAATGGGGCTGGGTCCCATTACATGCTACCTCCTTTCAATTACATGTGTTAATAAAAACAATGCTCATTTTCTCAGTTGATCAGCTTTCTTTCCTTCGGTTATATTCACACTGGTTCTTCAGTCACATTATTTCTTCCAGGGAAGATGGTATAGACAAGTTTTGAATAGCTAATGTGTGATTTTTATTTTATTTTTTTAAAGGTTTTCAGCTTTTCTTTATACCTTGGAAGGAGTAAAATAAAAAGATAAAACCTCTTTCAGATCATGTTTAAAATCCCTTATTCTCAGGTATGCACCTCAATCTTGTAGTACAGCTAGTGAATTTTGCAAGATTTAGCATACATTTTTAGAATTGCAAACCCTTTCTTAAAGTGGTTAAGAAATGTTGAACTCTGCTAACAAATCTTCTTCAAAAGCAGCAGATTCTTTGAAAAGAACAAATGTCCTACAACTTGTAAATTATATATTTAAACCAGGACTTTGACAAAAAATTCTTTTTTGTTAAACACCTCTATGAGCTGTAACTTTGAAAGACCTCCGATTCTTAGAATTTTTAGACTCCGAGCACCTGGCCATAACTTTTCTCGACAGCGTACCAAAATTCACCCGGCCATAACTTAGCAGCAGTGCTGCATTTTAAAAAAATAATTTTACTCTTTTTTTGTCTCAGTTTTTGGCTATGGAAAAATAAGAAAGCAATTCTTGTAGAAAACTGAGACCATAGCAGGTCAGAATGATTTTTGGCATTATGGATTCCTATGAAATATATGATGTTTGAAATCTCTGGGTTTATCTTGTGAATCATATGTAGGTGTTTGTATACTAGTGCTGATATTGCATGGTGTCTCACTCTTAAAAGGGTCTCACTGCACTCCATGTTGCCATGGCATCCCAGTTGAAAATCACTGATCAAGACTATTTTGTGTGTTTGTTTTTCATTTGATGGGAGTTGGGCTAGATAACCATTAAGGTTCCTTCCAACTCAACGATTTTTGTAATGCATTAGTTCATTTCTATAACTAACATCCATAAACAGACCATATTAGAAAAATGTATGTGTTTTCATTTAAGGCTTTATGCATAGAATTTTCTGGCCCTAGTTTTTTTGTGTGTGTTAAGAAAATATAACGTAATATCATGCCTTCATTTTGTTTTTAAACGTAAGTGAGAAGATCCAGGATATACAGTTTGATCAAGGTAACATTGCTTTGGAACGCATTCCCTAGTTACCATGTTAACTGAGCAGCCTTTACATTTATTACATAAGTTATGGATTTAGTAAGTATGAAAATATAGAATCAAATATCTAGGCTTGCTTCTTTGAAGAGGTGGAACAGCATTATAGACTGTGCATTTTATTTGCTGTCAGTTGTTTGTTTTGTTTTTTTTTAAAGAAAGCAGTATTCAAACTGTTTTTGTTGCATATTTTGAGAGATGAATGATTATACATGATATCCTTGTTTTAAAAAAACAACTATAAAACCCCTCTAACTTTGACCATTTATTTTTCTATCTGTCCACTAATTTCTTCCTGTCAAGGCACTTCTGAATAAATTCAGTCAGCAGACATTTTTTCTGAACAAAATAAACCTGGGAAAAATTCAGCAGGGACTCTGTCTCATGAGGAACGAAGGCTAGGGGCATTTGAGCTACAACAGCTGTGAAACATCACAGGCTTATAGGCAGAGAATAAATCAACACAATCAATTTTGATGTTTCTGAATCAGATTTTTGGACCATCTTTTAAAAAAAACAAACAAAAAAAAGTTGATATTCCAACATAGTGGTACTCAACCTCTGGCATGCGGACCAGATTCAGCCGTGGAAACATCATCTGACCCACAGGGGACTTTATGGGTCCAGAAATTTGGCAGCAGGGGAGCAGTAGCAATTAACACTGGCTGCTAGCGCTACCCTACTGCCAAATTTTCCAAACCCTGTGGGCCAGGTGACAATCTTGTGCATGGGGCCAGGGCTGCAGGTGCGATGTGATACAGAACCTGATTCAGCTCATAGGGCTGGGGCCATGCATCCAACCACTCCTGCACACAGGACTGGGCTTGGCCAGGCCATCTATGTGTGCCCAGTCAGGCCCCAGGCTGGTTTTCATGCCCCGGATTGAGCCCATAAACCAGATCTAGCCCACAGACTGACTGCGGGGTCAAAAAGTTGAGCACTGCTGTTCTAATCTTGTCAAAATACCCACATTTCCCCAGGATGTTCCAATCTCTGCTTGTCTTTAGATGGAACCTTTACAGTTTAAAATGATGGGGAAATAAACCAAAGACCTCCAGAACTAAGCTGGATGCTGCTAGTGGGACTCAAGCTAAAAGCCTATCTTACATAGTTGGGGCTATAACAAAGTCAAGTCTTCTCTGGATTGACGGGGAAAGGACTTGTAATGTGTAATGTACGTACCCCAGTGGTTTAAACTTGGACGATAGCTGACTTCTATTTTGGTTGTAAAGGAAATGACCACACATGGGTGAAATTTTAGAATTCATGTGCAATATTTCTTATTCCTAAAAAGCTTGCTTCTGAGTGCCCGCTGGCATTATTGCACTATCAAGATAAATAACGTAATAACTTAAAATAATGTAATAACTTAAAATTGACTGAAATGAAAGGAAACTAAATAGGAGAGTGAGGTAGAGGAAATAAGGAATGTAATAAAAATAGTTAAAATCATTCAATATTATTAAGAATGATGAGGGGGGAGCTGGGATACATTAAAGAAAAGTAAATTCCTCAATTTAGGCATTGCCATAGCATAGCTGATATCTGTCGACCTGTATCAACGTCAGTACAAGTATCCGAGTTGATTGGTGAGCATCTTGAAGTGTGAAAATATTTCCATTTTATACTGGGCCAAAAAAGAGACCAATGAATGCTTTTCTCAAAAAACAAACTGACAAAAAAGAAAGAAAACAGTTGTGGGGCAGCAGAGGGGAAGAAGAACATTCATTCATTACACAGAAGACCAAAACAGAAGTTCTTGGTCTGAAGAAAACAGGGACTTAAAACAGGGTTTCCTATGTCCTAGATGAGTGTCCTAACCAGTATGCTCTTGGGGGGGGGGGTGAGTGTGTGTTTACCAGCTGTTCCATGCAGCCTTTCCCAGCAAAAGTTTAGTCAGAATTGTTACTTACCTGCATCAAGTTTCATTTATGCCACATTATGTTTTCTAACCAAAAAATGTTTTGTCAGAGAATTCCTGAACAGCTCTTGTGTAGACGTGCTGTACCTATGTAAAGACTTCACAGAATGAAACCCTGGCTCTGCTGAAGTCCATGGTGAAACACTATGCAGTAGATTGTCTGAAAGACGGTTACCAGGATTATGGGTTTATTAAAATATGGAAATTGCTATTTTTCATTTAAGATTGTGTTTGGCTGCTTTACAGGAAAGAAGCATTTACAAATTACTGAGTGTGTTTGATGACCATTTTAGTTTAAAAAAAAAAAAAAAAAAAAGGCGCTTGACAATCCTTTCAAAGATAACACAATTGTTGTTTAAAACCTATGTAATTCACAAAAAAAGATACCTGCAGTATGAAAATATTTCTATTTGTGCCCACTCCTCCACATCCCTCCTGACAAATGTAGTAGTAGAATTTTGAGTGGCAAATATAATCTGCCTGTTTCCCTTTTCTTCCACATTTAATTCATACCAACTCCCTCATTTTACCATTTACAACCATCAGGCTAAAAAATGCTTGGAAGGGCAGAGTTAAATGTATTGCAGTAGACTTGCATAACATTCCAACATTTTTACATTAAATAAGTAGGGTTAATCTGACAATAAATAAATGCAGTCACTAGCTTGCTCATGTAAAATTTTGCATATGCAAAGAATAGCCCTTTCTAAAAGTAAAATTCAGAGAACATATAAATCAATATATAGCCTTTCCTGAATGTATAGAAGATTCTGTTTTAAGTGCACAGTAAAACATATATTCCCTGATGATTGAGTTGTGAAGTAGTTGTGTTTTTTAGATTAAAATCCATGAATACACCTTAATATTTCTATCTTTTTATATCATTCTTATAATCTATAAAAGCTTTGCATTATCTCCAGTAAAAAATTAAATGGTACTCAGTTGGTTAAAATCAGTTAAATAAACACTGAATAAAAACTGTTTGGCAAGGGATTCAGGATAGTAAGAATGTTATTGTGGATTAAGGCATCACTGAAATCACGGTAATAAAGTTCTTGAATGCTGCATTAGTATGAATTAACAGCAAGTTTGTTTGTTAAATATTTCATAAAAATTCAAAGATATATATCCAATTCACAGTGTGTATGTGCTTTAGCCAGTAGATGGTGCACTGTATACTAATAGCTGAAGGAAGTTGAAGTCCTTTGCAGGTGTACCCCAAGACCGCTTGCAGATGTTTAAAAAACAAACCAAAACTCCCCAAACCTGTACTTTACTGGAAGAGGCAGCATGTTAGTTTGACCTGGCACTTCAGCGGGGCTTTTTGGCACTTTTATCTAAAGCCGAGTTGGTCAGCTATTAAAGAAAAGCACTAAAAAGCCCCACTAAAGCTCAGGGGTATAGGTTATAGCTGTGTTGGTCTAAGGACATAGTCAAACAAGGTTCTTTGGGTAAATCTAATATCTTTTATTAGAGTAACTCAAATAGTTGGAAAAATTCTTCTTTGCAAGCTTTTGGATATAAACACTCTTCATCAGGCTGACCCATCTGCGGTTGGTGTGTGCTCTTCCTGGATGCAGTGAATAGTAAGGAAGCCAGAAGCTGGTATGCATGCAAGAAAGGCAGTTAGTGACACTGTAAATTGAGGAGTCAATGGGTGAGAGACAGGATGGGGTGGGGGGAATTAATGTAGCAGGTAAATAGTGGAGAGGTACCTGGGGACTCAGATGTTAGGCGGTTATAATGTGTCATAAATCCAATGTCTATATTTAGTTCATGGTTTTTTTGTTTTTTTGTTTTTTTTGTTTTTTTATATCCAGTAGGTTGATGAAGTGAAGTTTGTAGGCTTGTCTGTGGAAGGTGTTTTGTAAATTCCCTTTGAGGATTAGAACTGAGAGATTGGAGAGAGAATAGTTTTCTTTTGAGAAATGTGTCCCCACAGGTAATTAGGTATTTCTATCTTTGGTATATTTCTGGTGTATGTTCATTCTGATATGTAGTTGTTGTTTGGTTTCTCTCTACAGACGTTGGGCTAGGTGAGTCCAATTAATGTGCTGCCTCTTTTGGGGATGTGTTGGGCTTGGCATGGGAATGCACTGAGTTTGGTGGGGGAATGTTTTGTTTTGTTTTTATCATCTGCAAGCAGCCTATATCCTTAAAATAGCAACCTCATGTTAAACAAATACTTGGGCATATATGTTACCTCTATTATCTCCTCTTAGTCAATTTCACCAAATTAGCTGTAGCATTATTGTATCTTAAGAAAAAAATGTCTTGGGGAGCTTCCATAATAAGTATTTTGATTACTGCAACTCTGCTTACTGAAGGAAACACAGTACAATGAAAGTAACAATATTGTATTTAACACAATATTCCTTAACACAGGAAAAAGAAAGATTAAAATAATCCCAATCAAAACAACATATTTTTTTCCTTTTTCAAAAATATGATGTGTGGACATAGAAACCCTCTATACCAGAGACTCTCAGCTAGGATGCCACACCACCTGAGATTCCTTGATATCCTTTCAGCAATGCCGCAGGATGCCATGCAGCATTAGCATAGTTAGGTGTGCAAACATGATTTACAAAATAAGCCCTGTGGGTGCATTCAGATGAGCATTCATGTGCGTTTCCCTGGGGACAAATAGCAGTGGCACATAGTTGGCCCCAGCAGCCTTACCTGGGGCCTGGGGGGTTCCTAGGGCTCCGGCAGCAGTGATCCAGTGCACCGAACCTGGCCAGCAGCCACAGTGTGGCTTTGGCTGGCAAGGCTCTGGTTTCAGGCAGTGTATGCTGCTGCCATGTGCGCCACTCTGCTTCTTTCAAGTGTAGAATGTTTTTTGGACACAATCTCCTGGTGTAAAACAAGCAAACAACACCCCCCCCCCCCTGCAAATTAGCAGCATGGTGAATGCCTACGTATGCAGTTCATGTGGTTTGTGTGCGTACTGCATGTACATGCTCATCTGGAACACCCAGTGGTTTCAAATAAAAATCCATAGCGTTGAAAACATTCTGATGTATTGTGTCTGAGATTTTTGCAATAGAAAAATGTCTATCATTTTTTCATAGTAAAAAATGAGTGAAAATGAAGAGCTGGCATTTTCTGAGGAGTGCCTTAGGGTTTAAAAAGTTGAGCGCCACTCCTCTATACTATTTCAAAATATTTTTAGTGCCGTCTAGAAAACAGAGGGAAGATCTTTTTCCTATTGTGAGGGACTTAAAAAAGGAAGAGACAGTGTTGTTTTCCCTTAAAGTGTATATTGCAATTACAGGTGTAAAATTTGTACAAATTCAGGATTAAAGGGGTTTTTTTTTTGTTTTTTAATACTGTAGTTTTGGTGAGTAGACAAGTGAATCAAATCCAAAACTAAGTATGTTATCTCACACACAGGAGAGCAGTAAAACCACACTTATACACAGGGGGGCACCAGCATCTTAGATGGAGCAGTTTCAAGCTAGTACCTCACAATAATAAGAGTAAATTAAGTTTTATGTTAATTTCGAAACCATTGTCTCCTCTTAATCACTTTTGTCGCAGAAACATGCTCCCTCTTTTCCAGCCAAACCACACTTACAACACAGCAGTTAAACCCTAGATATTTTTTCTGTCCCAAAGAAATTTTCAGATGAAAGTAATCTTGACTAAAGTGCTTGTGCACAGTCCTCTGCGACTGAAGCTTTGATCCCCAAAACAGGTACAGTCCAGTCAGCAGAACAGAAAACCCCTTTAATCTCTCTCACCCTAGACCTGGCCAACTGTAGGGATGAAAAACATAGTTGCATCTTCAAGAGTGACTAAACTTTTTCCTGAACGCCTGCTGACTGGGCTTGGGCTTTGCTTAAGGATACAGGGAGATATGCAAATATGTGTTGGCTGGTTGTTAGTGTGTGACAACCATACTTGTATAAGTCACTGTGTTTGCCAGACAGTACTTCAAGCAAAATCTACCGTCTGGAAAAAATCCAGACAAAAATATAGAGAGAATCATTTACGTTAATAATAGTATTCCTTTGCTTTTTAGAAGCTTCAGACCTCAATGTGCCCTACCAATATTAATGAATTAAGCTACACCACTCCTGTAATGCACAGGTTTTTTTTCTTTTTGTTTTGTTTTTGCAAATGGAGAAAAATAGTCCCAGGTTTGTATACACCTTGCCCTGCCTTAATCTAAAGAATTTTGTTTGTTTCCTACAATGATAATATCACTCAAGAAAAATATTGCTTATGGATTCCTTATCTAAGATTAATGAAGAACTGACCTTCAGGTTCCTCTGATTTTTAAGCTGTGTGCTGGCAGTCTTCTGTAGTAAAATCATTGTTTGCCTTCAGGGAAATAAAGTTATAGCTCCTGACAATGGCCCTGGGGGCATGGGAATATGGCAGCCAGAGATCAGCAGACATAAGGATGTTGTGGCTGTGTCCCCTTTGCTCTAGTTTACATCTCCTATGCCAGTGACTGGGGGAAGTGGTATAGGAGTCAGTGCCCTGGCACTATGCCACTGTACTAGGGCAGACCTCCCACAATCAGTTCTGCTGCTTTAGGGCTGTTTTGCACTGTCAGTATATACAAAAAAGACCAGGCAAGAGTTTGGGATGTGTGGTTATTATATTAGCTCTAGAAGGAACATTCTGCATCAACTGTATTCATTTTATGCTTGCAGTATGAGTGCTTTGGTTAAAAGCATGCATGATGCCCATCAAGCAGTTTATTAAGATTTTGAAGTATAAAACAAAAACCAGGAAGTTCCAAGAAATTTTCTCCTTTTAATTTTCTATAAATTACTAGAGATATGCAAATAAATAAAATGATCAAATCAACATGGGTGAAAAATTTGGGGCATTGTACATATGGCACAAAAAAAATTAAAAGGGGCGCATGCATCTTATCTATAACTATGGGTACTGAAGTTAACACACTTGGATTCTTACATAGATGTTGCTAGAATTCCTCTGGTTGTTTGTTTTTTTTCTGTGTGCCTTTCAAAATGCATTGTCCAAGGTAATTGAGGATTTTGGGTGTCAGGTGATGTTATAAGGGTGGGTTTAGAATGGCAGTTCTGAAGTCCAAGGATGTTTATAACATGTGCTCTGGGAGTGGAGCACTTTTAATTATGTAGCAGGCTTGCCTTTTGGAGCTTGGGTTGAGTCCTAGGCTTGAAATCTTGCTGTTTTGATTGGTGGAGCCCATCCTCCAATCAGGAGGCAGCAAGAGCAGTTAAGTCATGCCCCTTTCTGGAGGGAAGGGGGAGAGGAGTCCTCCCCCACCCCGGGACCTGATTGAAGAATGCAATACTAAGGTCCAGAAGACTTCAGGGCCGGAGCCGTGGGGAGTATAAAAGGAGCTGTGCGCCCAGCATGAGGGAACACATCTGGGACAGAGAAGAGCAGGGCTTAGAAGAGCTGAGGAGAACTGCTCAGCAGGGTGAAGCAGTAGCCCAGAAGTGCCCATGAAGACGTCCATTAGGGGGGAATGGTAGACAGCTCCAGCAGCTAGGCTCACGGTGTGCAGCACAGAGCACAGCATTCAGGCCCTGGAAGCTGCGTGAGGCAGCTCGGGTCTGCAACCTCTGGCGTGCGGCCAGAGATATAGTGCACAGGCTAGTGCACGGAGTACGACCTTTGGAGCACTTGGGCAGCTCAGGTCCTCAACCCCTGGAATAAGGCTGGGAGCTCGGTGCAGGCGGGTCTGGGAGCAGACAGAGCCTGGTGCTGCATGAGGCAGCCCAGGCCTCTGATCCATAGCAAAAGGTTGAGTCCAGGGAGCCAACGGTGTTTGGGCTACCGAGCCAGCAGACAGGGCTGAGCCAGAAGGCCTGCATAGAGGAGCCCTGTTTCAGGGGACAGTGACGTCTCCTAAGCCCGCTGCAGGAGAGAGAGCAGCTTGGCGCAGAGGACGAGGGCTACCTTCCAGGCCTGGGAACCATGAGTTGCAGGGAAAGAGGATTCCTACGAGGAGGGGGGGAGTCCCCCATGGTTAAATAAGGGCTCCTGAAAGTGGAGGTGCCACTGGGAGGGCCCCCTTAAAGTTACCAGTTTCCTTGTAGGGCTTGGGAAAAGCCCAAGGGCATTCGGGTTTCCCCTCGGGATTAAGTTTTATCTTTGGGGTCAATCTGTTTCAGATCAGATACTTACCTGTATCTGGAGCACTGGTATAAGGTTTTATGTCATTTACCCAGAGGGTATTGTTTATGTTACTTGTTTAGCTATCTTATATAGTACGTGTATTTCTATCCATGTTCCTTTCCCTTGTGATAAGTTAATGTAAATAAATTTGTATATAATTAATTCCCCTGACTGTCCTGGCCTGATTCTATAGGGATGGAGGAAAACTGAGCAGTCTGCAGTTCCCCACCTCCACAGCACACTTGCCAGCTAACCAATTGGAGAAGGGGAGTATATACCTGAGTTACCTGGGCTACAACTACAATGGCTCAAGAGCCGCTCTAATGAAAGCATCTGGAGCGTCTCGTGTATCAGTGTCCCCACGCTGAAAAATGGCATTGGGGAATGCTTTAACTAACTTTAACTAAAGCTCATTGAACAAGCTGGAGTACAGTAATTACCTTGCTCCAGCAGACGCTTATTAATGTGTAATTGCAGTGTGTTGCAGCAGCCGCCCTGCATGTGAATAGGTGCCCCAAGTGACACTGACTGATTCACAATGGATTGAGGATAGGCTATACGTTGTCTCTCTGGATATATGCTGTGATTCATTGCTCTGTGAAAAAGTTGTATAGATACAAATTAGGCCTTATATATGCATCCTTGCATATTGGAGAATTAATAAGCTCATGGGAAATAAAGGACTAACAAACAAATCTCCTGCAAACAGGACAAGTTCCATTTTTGAACTGCTTGGACAGGAGTTCAGCTGGTTACTACTGGGTTCTGGTCCCTCTGGACTTGAGTAACTTGTTTAAGTTCTGCTGTGAACAAATGTCAATGAGGACTTTCTGGGAGCACCTTTGTTGTCATTTTCAAGATCGTGGTCCCTGGAGGTCCTGAGAGTAGCAGTGGTATGTTTGCTAAATATGCTCGCCACCTCAGTTCTAGGTTTGAAGCATGTGCAGTAAGAGTGGGTGAGCAGGTCTTGAGAGCAGCATAAAAAGTGACGACATAGTCTTAGGTACCTAAGAAAAGATCTGCAAAAGTCAGGACCTTGGTTATGTAGCCATCTAATTTAGGAGGGAATTGACAAGGAAATGTGTTTTTCATTTTCACCTCTGTCGAGTTCTTGGGTACCTCCATATAGATTAAAGCACCTGTCTTGGGCTTGGATTTATATCTCTTTCCTTAAATTGGATTTCTATGCCAGTCTTTTCTCACAAATCACATCTCCTGAGATTGTGGTGCAGTTGTTCTCCTTGTATCGAGTAGCTTAGTTGTTAGAGCACTCTCTAAGATGTGGGAGATGCATGTTCCTCTATAGCTCTTATCTCCCAGGTGAATGATCTGGCTGCCAAGCTATAGGTTATTCTGTGATGAGGTGCTCTCTAGAGGTGCATTGATATATCGGTAGCGTATCAGATCGGCACCAATTAAAAGGAAAATTAAGATTATCAGCAGTTGGCTTTTTTGGCTGGTGTAGTCTGTCACTGATAAATGCCGTGTGTATGGGTGCAGCCGCTTGTGGCCAGGAATGCAAACAATCAGCTTGGAGAGCAGCATCTAGGTGGCAAGTCTGTGGGAGGGAATGGGGTGTGTGTGGGAGTGGGGCAGCTGCTGCCAAGCCAGGGTGGTGAATGCAACCCTGCTGGGAGCAGGAAAGCCATGGGTGGCTCTTCCAGAGAGGTGTGTGTGTTGGGGGGGGGGGAGGCAAGGAGGGGGGCATAGGTGGTGAAAGCCCAGGGCCAATGGGTCTTAGCCCCCCTTCAAACTAATTTTGTGGCACCGCTGTCCCACAGCACCTGGCACCCCTCCTCTGCCACAGTGTATAGTACCAGCACATGCTGGCCCTGCAGTGGCCCTGTGGGAGGGTGGGGTGGGGTCAGCCCCCCGAAATAATATTTTTCTCCCACCACCTGGGGGCTTGGCTCCCCATTGCTGCATGCACCCCGGGGGGGAGGCATGGGTGGCATGTGCCCCTTGGATTTGTTTGCAGGACGAGGGCAGGCTCAGGGCCATGGGCTGCACCGACTTCATCCCGGGGGGGTTAGGCGCAGTGAAGTTTTCAGGTGACCCTAGCCCATCCCATAGCCACACCTCCCAGTGCCTCCATCACCTGCCCCACCCCACCCCACCCCCATGGACTCCTTTTCTGTAACTTGGTTATTAGATCGGTATTGGCTGATATTGCTGGTTAATAATTGGCCATCGGTATCAGCCAAAAAAATATTTATTGGTGCATCCCTAGTACTCTCTCCTGTTTCTGTGTGGGAAGTCCTTCTGTGTTTCTAGCTAAAGGTGACGTACCCGAGATCATGGGAACCTAGGAGACAAGTGGCTGCAACAGATTATAAAGGGTACATGTGCACATACTGACTTTCTGATAGGTAAGCTGACTCAAATTTTTTAAGTTAACTTAAGTGTCAGAGTGCACATATATGTGAAGCAGAGTGGATTTAAATGTGGTGCAAGATAATACGCCCCCAAGGTGAATAGTCTTGAGTTGACTTATTTCGCAAGATCACTACCACCATGTCAACAAGCTGTATGTGTGCACACTCTGACATTGCTTAATTTAAGCAGACTCAGTACATATGTACACACCTAAATTCTTTGGGTCTCTTACATGATAGGATGATTTAAATTTACATCTTTAGAATCAGTACTCTCTGCAGTCACTTTTTAAAGAATCTGGAGTGCTTTGGGACATAGAAGTAAGTGTTTATGTCTGTAAAGTAAATTGATTGGGCACATATACATGTCCACTGTGTTCTAATTGGAATGCTTCAGAGCAGACTCGATTAATTGAGTTTTGAAATGTCTCTGCATTTCAAAATGGCAGAGGGGGTGCTTTAACTAAATCTTGTCGAACAAACTTTAGTTAAAGCGCCTCTGCTACCATTTTGAAGTGTGGGATGCTGAATACACAAGACTGCAGGCATTTTAATTAGAGCAGCTGCTGAGAGCCATTCTAGTTAAAATACCCCCCCGCCACAGAGCACATGTAAAGAAGCCCATTGATTTGAATGAAAATATTACACTAATTTACTTGCCTCAGTTAGTTTGCCATAAAGCAAGCTGATGTAGGATCAGTGTTCTTTATAACCTAGTTTCCACCTGCTGAAAGCTTTAATAATATCTGCAAGATATTGATGAACTGGCCCAGGCTAACATTCTAAGGGATAGCCAGCACGGGTTTGTTGCGGGTAGGTCTTGTTTGACCAATCTCATTTCCTTCGAAGAGCCTTTGATCTGGTATCCCATGATCACCTCTTGGCCAAACTGGCCAGTTGTGGCCTTGGCTCCACCATGATCTGCTGGCTGGGAAACTGGGTCTGTGGTCGGACCCAGAGGGTTGTAATTGATGGCAGTCACTCAT
>NW_017728947.1:59938420-59969559 GCF_001723895.1 Crocodylus porosus | reverse complement strand
TTCCTGCCCTTTGGGCAGGGGGCTGGACTCGATGATCTCCCGAGGTCCCTTCCAGCCCTAATGTCTATGAAATCTATGAAATCTGAAACATTATAGGACTTCCACAATCTAAAGTGGATTAATGGTATATGGGAGTTGACTATAATATTAATTCTACACTTTATTTAGCAGTGAACACCACCCATAAGAGTTCAAAGCCTACTCCTGAATAACTGATTAAATTCTGTTAAGCAGCTGTGGATTTTATTATTTATTTTATATATGTATAGGATTTTTATTGCTGTTTGCTCTTATACAAACAAAATAAACCTTTAGGCATCTGTAGTAAGAGTTCTACCTTTTTATATCTGCTTCTAATTTGTGTTCATTCTGCCTACTAGATTTTAACCCAATTTTTTTTTTTTTAAACAGAAAAAAGTGGTTTGTTATTTATTTTGAAAAATGGAAATGTTGGGAAATGGCTAATTGTGATTTAGAGTCTTTTTTTTCTTGGTTATGCTATGGCATAGGTTGAAGCTGTGACAGTTGAAAGGAAGTTTCTGAGCTATTAAAACTTCTACTAGACTGGGAATGCCTGTGCATCTCATAAGACGTGCATCAGCAGTGTCCTTACTGCACTTTTTTATTTGCAGAATTTAAATGAGCATTGTCACCATAGTCATGAGTAATTTGATGTAGATGACAGACCACTTTGAGGAGAATGATAGATGATTTGGAGAGTGAATAACAATAGTAGATTGTTGCAATTCACTGACAAGTTAAACTACATTGAATGGCATATCTGGGCCTGAGAAACAAGCACTCTGGTAGGATCAGACTGGTGTAGTTCTTCTGTGATCACTCTTAATTGTTTCTGAAGGCTGTGTTCCTGGTGACATACCATGCTTGAACTCACTGTCAACATCGCAAAAACCAGGATTTTTTATAACCCATCCCAGACTGAGGAGTTGCTCCTCCACACATTTCAATTAGAGGATGATCCTCGGAGAACTTTGAGCATTTCCCCTACCTGGGTAGCCATCTTTCCCAAAAAGTATAAATGTATATGACAATATTCAGTAATGAGTAAAAGCTACTCATCTTGCCTTTGGACATCTCCAAAACTGTGTCTTTGATCATGACACCAGGATCCAAACAAAACTCCTTGTCTACTCATCTTCTTGTCATACCTACCCTATTGTATGGGTATGAAACATGGGCAACATTTCACAAATGTCTAAAAGCTTTGAATGTTAGCATCAGTGATGTCTTCAGAAAATCCTCCCTATCAATTGGAAGGGCAGAACAATGAATGCCAGCATTCTGGCTCAAGCAAATACCATCACGTCTGTTGAATAGGTCATATTATAAGGGTACCTGACAACCAGCTTCCAAAACAGGTCTTGTACTCCCAGCTCACCAGAGGTCATGGTCTTTAGAGGTGGGAAAAAGAAGAAGACGACACCTTGAAGACTAGTCTGAAGAAATACAATATTAGCATCAAAACCAGGAAGACTCACACACTGAATTGTCCCCAGTGCACTGTGATGTACAACAAAGTTTTGATTGTCTTCCTTAGGAGCATTTGGTGCTCTCTGCAGAAAAGGTTGGGATTGTTGACTGGGGTGTGCCAGTGTTCCTGCTGGGACTTAGACCCAGAGAGTCCTGGCTAGAAGATCTTGCCTCTCTACTAGTGGTCAGACTGATTATTGTATTTGGAGTTGGAAAGAAATTTTACCCCAGGGTTAGACTGGTATAGATTGGTGGGGAGAGAGGTTTGCTCTGTAGCAGGGGGTGTGGCCATCTTCCTTGGATCTCTTGAGCATATTTTAACAACTCTCATAGCAGGACATTTGGCTATTGCTGTCCCCTGGCTTCATCTGTGGCAAGGTAAGATGTTATGCCTTGTGGTTGTGTTGTGGTTGATGGTGTAGTTTTACTGATAGATTAGACTGGGGTACTTGGGAAGGCCTTAGGGGGTACGCAGCAGCAGCAAGGAGAAGCAGGGGGGAGCCACAGCACTTTGCGCCACTGGCACTTCCAGTTTTGCTGCCATACACTGCACAGCTGCCAGGGGGCGCTAACAGCTTGGGGCCGGGGTCCAGGGTAGAGCCACGATCCTCCTCTTATGTCCCTGCCCACAGAACTGGACCCTGTCTTGGGGACGTGTGGGGAGCAGATCATGGCTCTGCCCCAGGCCCTGGGCTCTGTGCAGTCATTGCTCCACAATCCTGGCCCTGGCCTTGCCTGCCTGTCCTGTTCCCAGCTCCATCCCATCCATCCAGATGAGCTCATCCTGCTCACTGGTCTGAGACAAGTCTCCATGGGGATCCTGCCCACCTGCCCCTTCCAGGGTCCACCCTGCACTGCCACCCTGCACTGAGGGGGCTAGCAGCAGCTGAGCAGTGAGCCAGTGTTGCAGGGGCTGCTGGGAAGCTGAATCTGGGCATCACTCTGCTCCTACCCCACCTGAGGTGGGTGGGTCCAGCTTCATGCACTATGGCCTGGGCTGAGTGGGGCTGAGGGACTGGCTATGAGCCAGATAAAATTCCTTGGTGGGGCACATCTGGCCTGTGAGCTGTATTTTACCCACTCCAGGGTTAAACGCACACTTATAATTGGGATGGTTTAGTCGGAAATAATCCTGCATTGAGCATCATGATATCCCTTCCAGCCCTACTTTCCTATGATCCTAACAGGGCAGTCACTCCTAAAAGGAGCTGCTCTGCTGGGGGAATGGTTAAGACATCACCTTAATGCTATGTGAAGTATAATACTGTTTCTTTTTATTGTGTGTAGAGCTACCACTGTAAATTCTTCATGAGGAAAGTGTGGGTGATACCATTTCACAATCAACACATTTTATATCCTAAGAAATATTTTTACTGTGTCCTGTTAAAATAAGGAATAAAATTTGAGTCGATGCCAAAAATTCAGTAACTTTTCTCCTAAAACTCTAGGAAACGCATTGAAAGCATTTGGTTAATGTGCTAGAATATTTTTAAAAATATATAGAAATTATTTTATTAGTACATATAGTTTAATGATTTTAAGAAGATTACATTCTACTCCTTGCATTAGACAGGGTGTACTGGTAGGCAGACTTATAACTGTTCATTGGATACAAAGGAAGCTGTAGAGGAGAAGTTTGAATATTTTGCTGCTTAATAGTTTGCATCATCTTGGTCTGTTGCCTAAAGAGCTGCCTGGTGTTTTGGTGCATCCTCCTATACTTCTGATTGTCCTGCAGCATATTATCCTTAAATTCGTGATCCTTCTGTGATTTCTGAGCCCTCCCGTCTTTATTTTCTGGACCAGCAATTTTTGTGGAAAGGGGGTACTTCACAGAACATACTATCTTTTGTGTGCTGTTTATGTTTCCTGTCCCGGGTCTGTGTTTTCAGGAGAGGTGAAGGTTATGCTTTTCAAGGACATTCCAGCTTTGGACACTGAGAAAGACAGAGAGAAATTTAGATTTACTGTATTAGCAAAAAGGATAAAATAACTGAAAACTCTGTGTAACTTATGTCACCTCCTATAGAACAATGTTAGGGAGTTGACAGGGAGCAAGTGGCAGAGCAAATCGTTGATATACGTGATCTTCCACTGGCACTAAGTCCCTTGAGGACCTTGCATCACTGGGGTGACTTAGAACGTTCCTTGATGAATCTTCCTTGCTCTGGGGATGGGTATCTCAAGATTATGAGGCTGCAATCAGCTCCCTGGCCATTTCCCTTCTCACTGCATCCAAGTGGAACTTGAACATGTCTGAGGAAAAACTCGCGCATCTAACAAAAGTCTGGAAGTAAAAGTCTTTGAAGGCTTTCATTTTCATCTGGAATTTATGTACCCACTACTGGTGTTCATGATCCATTTTATTGTCTTAGCATGGGCCAGACCACTTCTTTTCTTAATTGTTCCCTCTGTTTATTTTCATAAGTGCTGCAATCATTTTGCATTTTCAAACAGAAGATGAAAATTTGCTGCTTTAAGTTGACTTGTCTGGAGGCAACATTCTCTTCTTGTAACTGACAGGCATCATTGATCCTGACTGCACCCTTAGTTTAGTTTTGGGTTGTGTTACCAGTAAATGGGCAGCAGCAATAAGCACTTAACAGGCTAAAGGAAATTCCAACTGGTATGTGGTATGGAGCAAGCGTTCAGTATTGTTATAGGAAAATTATTGCACTTTGTGGTTCTTTTTAGAGCAGAGTTGTGCTGTCCTCCCACCCATAGAGGGTGCATTTCACTAACAGCCTATTAGAGCAAATTGTACAATTTTATTTCTTTTTGTAATCAGTTGAGGTTTTGTGGATATTGTCTGACCAACTAGCTGGAATAGCAGTAGTAGCTAGGGAAATAGTTTAAAAAACTCCCAGAATTGCATGGCTGTTCCCCTCACCACTCCCCCAGCAATTCCTGACTGCTTTCAAACAGAGCCTAGTGTCAGCAGCTAGCTGCAAAGATGTAGTGTTGGAAAGTTAAAGCTCAGTTTAAAATGGAGCTCAGTTCATGGAACCTGTAAGGATGGCTCTACCCTGCAGAGAGAAATAAAATACTTGTGAATAGATCTAACTTACTCTCTCTGTTAGCGGGCTGTGGTGTACAAAAGTCAGTCCAGAAAATCATAATTGCAGATGAGACCTATAAATTCATCTGGGCTAGAGACACGCATTCAAAAAGCGTGAGTCTGAATTGATTCAATCTTGGCAGGTTAGTATAACTTAGCTAGGCTAAATCACTTTGTAACTGCACCAACATCCCACACATGCAGGCACATGCCTGCAGTGGCTCAGGCTAGAAGCTTGGTGTGCTAGAGCAGCCCTCCCTTCCCTTCAATATAGCTGAGCTGAGGGGGATATGACCAGGCCCTGGCAGGATTGGGGAGGGGTTCCCTCCCTCCTTGATAACAGAGGATCTATCAGCTCTGTTATCAGCATTTATCACCTCATCAGAAAACAGACAACCTCTTTCATTAGTTCAAGATCTTTTTAAACAAAGAAGGAATGGAGGGACATTACCAGCTGAGCTGTTGATTAGCTCCAAAGAGCCCTAAGATGACACTGCTGTCTGCCACAGCACAGACTGTAGCCAGCATGTGGTCTGCTAGCTAATGCTGAGGTGTCTGTGTGAGGCAGAGAGGAGAGGGGATCCCTGTTTAGCAGGTAGTGGTGAGGAGTTGGGCAGAGCAGGAGGAAGCCAGGCAGATGCTGCTGTGCCTGCAAGTCTCTGCTGGAGCTGCAGCCAGGGAGCTCCACCCAACCCAAACAATGCTGAGCTTCTGGGGGAGTCTGATTTAACTTAAATCAGGAAGGGGTCTGGGACAGACATTCCATAAACTGGTTTTACCCAAATCAGTCAAGTCTGATACTACATTTAAACCAGATTTATCTCAAACCTGTTTCAGCCATTTCAAACCAGTTATGTGCACTGAACATCTTTTCTGTTACAGGTTTAAACCAGTTTATGATCACTTAAACCGGTTTATGTGTAATGTCTGTCCCTAGCCCTAATGTATCCCCTCTACTAGTGTAGGGTTTCTCCACATACTACAACTTTCCAGTGTTTTAGCAAATAAATCAAGCAGTGGTGCTGGCATTGGATGTGTAATAGAACTCACCATTAGGAAAGTTTTCTTTAATATTTCATTGATTTGTCTTTTACTTTAACTTCTGTTTAGTACCTCAAGTCTTGGTGCAGATTCAAGACCAGAGTTTTTAATACTGTCTTTTCAGGATGATTATGTATAGGTGTAAGTCACAGTACTTTGACTGAGTAGCTGCAATGTTTGTTTTTGACTGAGTTTTTGTACTAAACTTGTGTGAATTTGTGAATTAAAATATAAAAATTGCTTCTTGGGCTCTTGAAGACTCAGATCAAGTATAGCTAACTGGTATACTCGGAGCATGTCATTTTTACCAGTCCTGTCTTTAATGAATACATCATGGCTTACAAGGAATGAACTTTGCAAACGCTATTAAATCACACAAGTGAGCAAAAATATAGTACTGAAACAGGTGCTGTTGTCTTAAAATCTGTAAAGAAGGAAGGAAAAAAATACCCTTGAATGGTTATACTGAAAGAAAACAATTCTTTAGATTAATATAAAATATTGTTTTGTACTCAGTCAACTGAATTTTTGGCAGACAACTTAAGCTTTGATATAATATAGTACACTGGAGCCTGTTAAGTACCTCTGTTTTCTTTATGGACAGAACTTTGGTGCCAGGAGGTCTGTGCCACGTACAAGTGTAGATACGCTTGTATCTGACAGATGGTCCCCCTGTGAACCAAACTGTATATAGGATATACAAACACTTATTGATTATGCGGTTCTGTAGTTTACAGCATAGTTACAATGTGCTTTTAAGTACATATGTGCCATCCATCTTCATATGAAGGATCTCTGCCCAAAAATTGTTTCATGATACACACTAGATGTCACAAGACAGCTCTTTTAAACTCCTTTGACCACATCTCCATAAGCATTTTTATGAAGTTATGTAACCCTTGCAAATATAATTTCTGTTTTGGCTACAGATCATAAATGTACAATAAACTTTATAGATTTAGATATATTATGTTTCTAGTAAAAATCTCATTGTCCAGTAAAAGAAGAAAATCGTAACTCAAAACTCGGAACTTTTCATACGATCAGTTTTTTGTGTTTGCTATGTGTCTGTAAAATGCGATATTAGGCAATTGGATTAGAGACAAAGATACTTGATATAGCTGGGAAGAATCTAACAATGTTTTTTGCAAAATTTAAATTGATAGACTGATGCAAATTAATTGCTAATATCTGCCATTTGGCTGAACTGTCTCAATTTAGCACTCAGTTCAACCAACTGATGGCAGAAATGTTAAGTGATTTGTTCAAGTCTACATGAATGGAGTTAGTTTTTAAAAACTGATCCCATTTGGCCCTGCTTCATGTGTGAGTGTCAGATATAACTTGATCCAGAAATTTAAGTTGTTTTTATTTATCTGAAATTCAAAGTAATAATGGAGAATAACATTTAGAAAACCTCTCAAACATTGCATCAGCGATGAGAATTCTTGCGAGTAATATCATTAATTAGACCAACTTTATGGTTGGTATAGACATAGACGAGCTTTCAGGCCTCTGATACCCAAAAGCTTCCATTGGCTTAAAAACAATGGAAGCTTGGGGTGGGCCCCAAGGAGGACTGTCGCAGTGCACTCAGGTGCCCTGCGCCTGAGAGCAGAGACTGCTCTGGGGAGACCCCTAGTGGCAGAAAGGGGGAGGCTCAGCTGCCAGTCACCAGGGCTGCACAGTGGACTCAGCTTGGACAGACAGAGGGAAGGACTTTGGCAGTGAGAGCATCCCCCAGTCACTGCTGGGGTTGGGGAGCCCTCCTCTTCCCCCCCCATCTGCTCCCTCACTCTCTAGTAGGGAGTAGCTTTTGTTTGACCGGACAGTCTAGTTTTTATGTTGTAGCCCAGGGGCTTTATGTTTTATGTTTACTGTTTTAACTGGAGGACCAGTTGAGGCTGTTAGGGGTTGGAGGAGGCCTCATAGGGACTCCTCAGTAGCGTGGGGGTTCCTGGCGCCTGAGAGGGTGCAGCATTTGCGGGGTGCAGTGCCCTTAACCTGAGACAGAGAGGGGGGTAGCAAGGAGCCCTGAGAGAGAGAGGGGGGACAGTGAGGAGTCCCAGGAGTAATGAGGAGGGCCAGAACATAACAGGGCCCAGGTCAAACCACATCAACTCCATCTGCGAGGCTTGGGCTGTGGTGTAGGGGAGGAAAAGGAGCCGCAGGTAGCGCCCCCTGTTACCAGGGCACGGAAAAATGGGCAGCCTCCTGCTGATTACAACCGTCTTCTAATTGAGTAAGATCAAGGCATGGCAGGTGAGTAAGCAGGCGGTTGGCCCATTACAGGAGGGTGGAGCCACCCCGGAAAGGCTCTGATAGTGATATTCCTGTCACAAGGACTATTCCGTGACGGCCTGCACTTGCAGGGAACGGATAAGATAGGCTAAAATGGTGACCGAATCTAGATTAGCAATGGGAATCAAGGACAACAAGAAGTCCTCCTTTGGGTACATAGGAAACAGGAGGAAAACAAATGGGATTGTGGGGCCATTGTTCAACAATTCAGTAGAGCTGGTAACCAGCACCCAGGAGAAAGCTGAACTCCTGAATGACTACTTTTGCCTCAGTCTTTCACTGGACCAAGGGGAAAAACTCCCCAGGTCGAGTACCAGATGAGCACGGTAGGAATAATTGCTTTCCTACTATTGCCGTAGAATCGGTGTATGACCAGTTAATAAAATTAGATGTATACAAGTTAGCAAGACCAGATGATCTTCATCCAAAAGTGCTGAAAGAGCTGGCCAAAATCACTGTGGAACCCCTGGCAAAACTTCCACAATTCATGGAGCTCCAGAGAAGTCCCCAAGGACTGGAAGAGGGCCAATATTGTGCCCATCCACAAGAAGGGCAGGAAGGAGGACCCAGCTAACTATAGGCCAATCAGCCTAACCTCCATCCTAGGGAAACATCCATCCTAGGGAAAATCCTAGAAAAGTTCATCAAGGAATCTGTGATAAGCTTGCAGAAGGTAAGATTCTGAATGACAGCCAGCATGGCTTTATCACAGGCAGGTCTTGCCTTACCAACCTCATCTCCTATGGCCAAGTAACTCACCACCTGGACATGAGAAAACAGGTTGACACTGTATACCTAGACTTCCAAAAGGCTTTTGATCTAGTATCCCACAATGTCCTCATGAGAACTGGAGGATTATGGGCTTAACTCTAAGACAGTCAGGTGGGTAAGAAACTGCAGGATAGGACCCAGAGCTTCATAGTGAATGGATCTGTGTCATCCTGGTGAGAAGTGGGCAGCGGTTTCCTGCAGGGGTCAGTGGTTGGTCCAGTACTTTTCAACATCTTTATTAACGATTTGGTTGTGGGGGTGAAGAGCTCACTGGCCAGGTACGTGGATGACACCAAGTTATGGGGAAGTGTGTTCATGCTTGAAGATAGGCTACAGGCAAACCTAGACAGGCTAGCAAGTTGGGTGGATTGGAACCTGATGAAGTTCAACGTAGAGAAATGTAACGTGCTCCACCTTGGGATGAGCAACCCTTAACTCGCGTACAAGCTTGGCAGCACCAAACTGACTAGCACCACGAATGAAAGGGACCTGGGCGTAATAATAGACTGCAGTATGAATGAGCTGGCAGTGTGATGCTGTAGCCAGCAGGGCAAATAATACTCTAGCATGCATCAATTGATGTATCTCCAGCAAAGCCAAGGAGGTGATCCTTCTGCTCTACTTAGCACAGGTCAGACCACAGCTGGAGTACTGCATTCAGTTCTGGGGGCCGCACTTTAACAAGGATGTGGACAAGTTAGAGAGAGTCCAAAGAAGAACCACCCATATGATCAGAATCTTAAAAGACAATCCATATGAGGAAAGGCTGAGGGATCTGGGACCCTTCAGCCTGAGGAAAAGAAGGCTGAGAGGGGACCTGGTAGCAGCTTACCACTACACTAGGAGAGTACATCAAGGGCTTGGTGAGCAGCTGTTCACCAGGGCACCCAGGAGGAAAGCCAGGAGTGATGGCCACAAACTCCTGGAAGATCAATTCAGGCTCAACATTAGGAAAAACTTCTTCAGTCAGGGTGTCCAGATTGTCTAGTCTCCTCTTGAAGATTTCCAGGGTAGGTTATTGCACCACCTCTGGAGGGAGCTTATTCCACAGTCACCTTGGTGGGGTCACCTGACCCCCAGTTATCTTTCCTGCTTGCTGCAGGGGGCTGGACTTGATCTTCCGAGGTACCTTCTGGCCTTACAATCTATGAATCTGACTCATGGTAGGTCTCCTGGACCTGGCATGGTCCCATCATGACCTGGCATCCCTTGAAGCATTGCAACACTCTTCTCACCCTCCCTCGTGGGGCAATGGTCTAGCCTAGGTCAGAGCTCCTCTCTGCCCAAGCAGTGGGTCGGGCCCAACCCCGGATTATCACTGGCAAAATCAGTGAAGCCTCTATCCCCAGGCCCACCCATGTCCTCCCTTTGGGCAGCATACATCCTTCCACACACAGAAAATTGCTTGTTGCTGAATTTCTTTTATTGCTTATTGTCATGGGTGCAGGTAAGCAAGTGCTGAATGTGGCTTCTGTTTTGTTTTGTCTCACAGTTAACCTGTCTTAAGAACCAATTCATCTGCACTGATTTCTAGCAATGGGCATGTTGTGTAATGGAAGTAAGAGTGTACTTGGATATGCCCAAAATGTACGTCAGCACACCTGTGCACATATAGCATCACTGCTTTCTGACATGTCTAAGGAAACCAAATGCATGTGTAAATGTAGATTGTGAGAAGCACTTATACTGCCTGTGTTCAATACAGGAGACAGGATCAGAAACCCACGAGTCCAGCTCATGGACACAAAGTCCCAAAAACCATTGGATGAATTAAATGGCCCATAAAGAAGCAGAGAGTGCTTCTCTGTTCTTGTGTCTTGAAGCCAATTTCTAATAATCCTGGTCATTTCAGTAGTGGGTTGGAACCATGTGGAATCGGTAGAAATCTGGTTCAGTACAGAGTTTGAAGTATGCTGCTGGGAGTCCCATAGATATAGCTTTTGTCAAGCTCCCACGTTGCTTATTTTATTAGTTACCATTGTTCAGTTTTCGCTTTTCCTGGTTGTATGAATAATAATATCCAATGGTCTTGTTAGCCTTAATGTAGCATTCCTTTCTTAGACTCACTCAGCAATCAAAAAAAACCCAACACCCCTCTGGGACTCTGTCTATGATCTTCCTCTTGGGAAGCACCTCATCTTCTTCAGTGGGAGGAGAGGAAATTCTTTCCCTGCCCTCCCAATGTGCTGCCTGCAAAAGGAGTGTTTTGATCTTTCCTTCTGAATCCAGTATATTTCCTAAAATCTGTACAGAATTTTGCAAGCCACCAGACAAACGGGGTTACTCTCCTGAACCCCTAGTGAGTGGTGAATGGAGGCAGTCAGGCAGTCTCATTTGCCAGCTCATGAGCTAGAAAAGAGAACTTAGGACCTATCACGTATTTAATACTATAAGTATTTCATCAGTAGCAATTGCCTTACTAGCTGGCATCCTAACATTACCAGCCAATCGGAGGCATCGAACTTTGCAAGACACTTGATCCCATGTCCCAGGACAATACACTGTTTACCAAGAAATTGTTTGAAGTTTTAAGATTGTTGGTCATATCTGTGTTGATCTAAGGACATAGGCAGGCAAGGTTCTTTGGGTAGATGTGTTGGCTTTTATTAGACCAGCTAAATAGTTGGAAAAAAGTTCTTTGCAAGCTTTCGGACAGGAATACCCTTCCTCAGGCAGTAGGAGAGAGTTTGTGCCCAAAGACTTGGCGGTTTTAAAAAGTATTGAATGTTTGCACTCATGGCAATTGGGTTAAATTTTTCTCGCAGTCTTTCAGTCATATGAAAGTTTTTAAATATAGTAACACATTTAAATCTGAAATTGGGGTAAGTTTTCCTTGATTTCAAGTGGAGCAGGATCAGGTCTTTGCATGGAACTGTTTATAAGATACATCTCTAGCCTGCCTTTATTTTGTCTTCTTGCAGTGCATTAGAGAAATTGTCTGAGCTGGGTAATCATTAAGAGCATTACAAGTATGCAGAAATACTACAATTTGGGGAAATGGGGAGAGAGAAGACAGCCCATTCAGGGGTGAATGAAGCCAAATGAAGCTTATCAGAGCTCAGCAGCATCACCAATACACTTGCAAAGAAAATAAGAATAAGAGCCAGTTATGTGTGTGGGTGTAAATTAGGAAGCAAAATCTTGCCTAAATTATTTTAATAACCCTCCGCTTTCTGGGGATTTGGGTGGTATGGACACTAAGATGCAAAGTTGACAGCCTGGAGATCACAAGTTTGAGTCCATCACAGAAGTGCTCGTGTTGTGGCCCTGTCAGATTCCAGTGGATTTGCTAAATGCCTTGTCATGAGGACACAAAAAAAGGAAAGGACTCCACTTACTCCATCTGAAGGCTTTTGTGGGGGGAAAAAAGTAACAAAAAAGTAAACTGTATTTCTTTTTTTCAATACCTACAATCCATTATATTTACTTGCCATCCTGGCATTCTCCAAAGTGATTTCAGAAGCATCTGATGTAGTAAGCAGCTGCTTATACTCAGAACTATTTTGTAATGTCCTGATGTAAACAGTGTCTTGCTCAAACCAAGTTTGTGCTTGCTTCACACTTAGGTTAATTCTCAGCTCTGAATCAAAAACTCTCTGGACTTGTATAGTTCATTCAAAAATCACTTTCACATAGAGAATAGATAAATATGAAACTTCAATTTAGGTGCGTGGGGGAGTGTTTGTATTAGTCTTAGATCTGTACCTGGCATATGCTTTTGGTTCCAGCACTGCAATAGTTCTACTTTTATGTCTGTTCTTGAAAGGTTACAGCTCCAGATGATGGAAAGTAATGAGAGGAGAGGTTTTCTTCTTATCTCTGTCTCAGACCTCTGTAATCTTCTTCCTTTTAAAATTGCATGCCTTTCAATACCACATCTGCCCCTATGAGTCAGTTTATAAACTGAAGCCAGATTGATTGATTGATTTCTTTTTTGAATATAAAAATAAATTTGTAATAATGCAAAACAACCACTTGACAGTGTGGTGTCTAGTGTCACCTCTTTTGTAATATCTATATTTATATTGAAATCTCCTAAAAACAGGGATTTTATACAGTGCCAGTTATGGGATGGGAAAGAAAAGGTGGAAATGAAAAAAGGAAATCTAATAACATTTGGCAAGTACTATATGGGGTTGAAATTCATAACATGCCAGTAATAGAATCCACTCCACTAACAGCCTCCATTTTATAAGGGTGTTTAAAAAACCCCCCAAAAAACAAAACAAAACGGTGGATTGGGGCCTAAATACTTGCCATCCCCATTTTCTAGCTTTTTCAGAGGGAAGGCTCCTGCCATGTGCTTCATTCTCATTCAATGTGGGTTGACTTCCCATCTTCTTCTTCATTGACCATCTGCCTAATAAATGATCAACTAGCTAGTTGAGTGTGTGAGGGTGATGTGGTTGGGGGAGGGGGAAGGGGGACAGTGAACCTCCAAGCTGGAGTGAGCTGACAGACACCCCTGGAACCTTCAGGGCCATGTGGGGCATGGCTAGCTGTCTCCTTGGTTAAGGGATGAGGACCTTTGAATTTTGCAACCTGGGCATGGTGTGTGGTGTTGCCAGAATCACAGGGTGTCTGGGAAATTTGAGATTGTGGAGGTGACTGAAGCAGCCAAGGCCAGGTGAAGCAGGAGCAGTGGCCCTAAGCCCCTGAAGAAAGAGTGAGAACCACATGCCCTAAACCTCATTTTTGTGCATTCACCACTGCTTTCATCCAACCTTCCACCACCTCCCCTTGCAGCCAGACCATCACCCCGCCATGGACAAAACTGGACCGGCCACTGCTATGAGTTAACTCCAGACACTGAACTGGCTCTATGAGGAAATAAAAGATCTCATTGCCATCTGGGGTGAGGAGGACATCCAGCTCCAGATAGGGTATTGAATAACAGACATCTTCAAGCATATCACCCAGCAAATGCAGGCAAGGGGATTACAGCTGAGACCACGTCAATGGGGAGGGCTATTACCACATGCTTGACTCTAGACAAGTGTTGGGCAGGGTGGGGATTGCAGCCATCCAGGCACTCCAGCTGATAGCGGGGAGGCTGCAATCCTCCCCTCCCCCCACACTTCCTTGGGTTGCTCCACACACCCCACCAGTCTGAGTTCACCAGCTGCGCCTGCAGGCCATCCTCTGTGGTCATAACCCTCTCTTGAGCCATTATGGCTGAGAAGCCCACCAAGAGGTTGGGACCAGGAATGCAGGGGCATAGGCAGAGGTAACAGGCAGGGAAGCCCAGCCAAGACACCAATTTTCCCTTCCCCGCCACTCCTTAAACTCCTGGGTGCTTAAGAGACAATGTCCAATTCAGTAGGATCATAATCTGCCTAACTGACATGTCCATTCGGTCATGGCCGTGCTACGCTGCATGAGAAATTTGAGACTAAGCACAGATACCCTGAGTGTTTGCATGTCAACAGGTCCCCCTCCTCACAAGGCACTTGTAGAAAGGGATCAATAGCATTTAGTGAGCTCAGCAGGCAAAAGGGTCAACAGCAGTTTTTTCAGAGAGCACCCCCAGGTAAGGGACAGGAGATATACCAAAGCTATATCTGACAACTGCTGCAGGGACAAGAAAAATTCTCCTCTGCCATACAAAAACCCCAAAACAAAACAAAAAAACAGACCTCCCTCCCTCCCTGCCACTTTTGGAAAGGGACACATGAGGGACAACAGTTCCTGTGTAGGATCTGTTGTCTCAGCCCCTTGGCTCTCACTGCCAGGGTGCAGAGTCCAGGATGTGTGGCCTAACACCTGTTGATCGAATGAAAGATGTACATATGAGGCATTGTCGAAATGTCTCCTATTCATTACAAGTTCCAGTCACAGCTTCTGAGCTTAGGCTGTGTACCACAGACTCTTGTCACCAGGGGCTGTGAGACTGGATTTGGCCATGATGGGTAGGGAGGAGGTGCTGTTGAATTGCCTTGCTGTTGAATTGCCTGACCGGAGCCTCTAGATCAGGGATAGGCAAGGTTTTTGGCCAGAGTGCTGAAAAAAAACTGCAGTGTCTTATCTTGTAAGGTGCTGGAGTGCCAGCATGCCAGAAAAACAGAACGGGCAGAGGGGGGGTACATGGCAGGACACACTGCATATTAATATGGTTAATAATCATGTATGTTGCTTTTTTTTAACAGTAAATACCAGGTTTTCTAAAAATTCTAAACCTGGTGGCAATAAATAAAACTTCATATACTACATTTGTTCTTGGGTATTCTTTTTTGTTAAGCATGTTGTGATGAGAGAGAGAAAATGAGTGGGAAACAGAAAGAAAAAAGGAGAGGAGGGAAAAGAGAGAGAAAAAGAGAGATAAAGAGAAAAAAGAAAAGGGGAGAGAAAGAAGAGACAGAAAAAGAGAAAAAGGAGGACAACAAAAGAAAAAAGAGAAAAAAAGAGGAGAAAGGGAAGAGAGGAAAATTGAGGAAGAGGGTATGTCCCTTGCCACCCACATCTGCCACTGCTACTGGTTGTGGCTCAAGCCCAGTGCTTCAGTGCAGTTTCTGGCAGAGGAAGGCATTGACACATCAACAGCAGCCCCAAGGCTGGGATGCTCAGACCGCCCTGACAGTCCTGGATCTGGGGGAGCCCAGGCCCCATCTCAACCATGCAGGGGCAGCACCAAGGCACCAGGTGCTAGGGCTGGGTGCTTGGGGCAGGGTCTGGGCTGTGCAGGGAAGAGATGCAGAGGCCATGCAGGAGATTGGGGGCTGTGCAAGAAGCGATGGCTGCCCCAGGGTCCCACAGACTCAGGCCACGGTGGGTGGGCCGGGGTGCCCAGCAGCACCTGAAGTAGGGCCTGGCTCAGCCTGCTCAGCTGCAGGTGTGGGCCACAGCTGCTCTGCCTGCAGGGGGAGTCTGCCTGGCCAGGCCAGGATGCTGGGTTCGGGGGAGCTTCTGGGTCTGGGCTCGACCTCTGCAGGTTGGGCACAGTGCGAGTGGGGCAGAGCCACACCCAGTGTAAGGGCCTGGCTGCAGGAGCCCCCTGGGACCAGCTGCTGCAGGCAGTGCTTGGGGCTGAGCCAGCTGGGAGCCTGCGGCAGAGAGCCTGGACCAGCAACTTTTTTTTTTTTTTTAAAAACAATTTCCTCACACACTTCCTGGCATGCTGGAGAAAATGTCTCAGTGTGCCACTAATTGGCACACATGCCGGGGCTTGCCTATCTGCTCCAGATGGCTAGCTATAATTTGAAGGAGACATCCCATGGCACAGTGGAGCTGAGAGAATTACAGCGCCAGGACAGGGAGTTAATGCACATGGTACTGGACTGCTGCCACTCACCCCATAGGAGCAGGCCCCCCGAGTGATCCCAGGCTTGTCCCAAGGGTGCCAAGGAATGCTCAAAATAGGGGAGAAAGGGCAGCCCACCGGGCCAGATGGCCATTGGATAGCTTTTGGCAGCAGGACCTGGTGATCCTACCTCATCTAGTCCCGTTCTGGGAGGCCCAGGGGTAGGGAGCTCTTCCACTCCCTGTGGCCTCACTCCTGGCCTGGGTCTTGCTGAAAGGGAGCAGTGAAACCTTGGTGGGAATATGCAGCCCCCACAGCTTGGGTTAATTGCCTGATATGAGCCCCAGATGTTGGTGAGGGCCATGGGTCTGTGGTCTTTGAAAGGGGAGACATGGTTTTGGGAGCCTTGGGGTCAGGGGTCCCATGTGGGAGGGCCAGCAGTCTTGAGTGCCTGTTTTGGCTATGCCTCCTGGCTTGCAGCTCTCTCAGACAGACATTGGGTCTGGTAACATGCAGCTGTCCAGCTTCTACATGGAAAAGTCCCTGATCTTGACTTCAGACCCCTGAAATTAGGGTGCCAGGTCAAAGCCCCTTACCCAGTGCCTGCTCTCCAAGATTTCATGTTTGTTGAGTTCAGGCCCTGTGGCTTTCCTCCTGATCCCCAAACTCCTTTTAGGTTCTGTCATCCCGTTCTCAAACCCCTTTCCACTCCGTCACTGCCAAAGCTTTGCTGTTTTGTGTTGATTGGGAGGAAGGATCAAGCTGAGATGAGGGCAATGTTCAACAGGTTTTCTTAAACACAGGAAAAGTTTGGCAACCACAACATTTTAAACTGTGGCACATCTGTTTTTCATGCCACATTCCCCCACACTGCATGGGAGGGGAGGGCTGGGAAGGGAAAGGGGGAGGGGGACAGTGCTCAGGCAGCCTGGGTTGTGGGCAGTTGTGCCCCTGATGCAGTGCTGGAGGAGCCCATGGACGGTGACATATGGCTCGGTGCTAGGGCATGGGCATTCACCCTCAGGCCCTACTCATCTGGGGAAGTCTCCTGGTCCATGCAGGTGAGGTGGTCCTCAGCCAAGGCTTCACAGATCCAGGCAACCTGCCATGGTGCAGGGCCACATTTCCCCCATGCCTGCACCACATGTGCTTGCAGTGCCAGGCCCAGTCCATAGTTGAAGTGCTCCTTCCAGCAGTCTGGCTGCCCCACAGAGCCTCATGAGCCAGGGCAGGAGGAGGTAAGCCAGGCCCCCAATGAGGATTTGTGGGGGGGAGGCTAATGATCATCGATAATGAAATCAGGCACCCCATGACCATAGCACCTGTTCTCCATCACCCCAGGAAATTGCAAAAGAGGCAGGTATCACCTTTATTGGCTGCGTGAAAGTTGGCCGAGCTATGCCCCGGATGGCTGGGTTCTGTGGAGTGTGTGTGTTGTCCAGGATGCCCTGGTTTCGTGTGTGTGTATGTTGGGGGATATCCAGGTGCATGGCCTTGATGTCCCCATCAGCTGATCCAGCAGCTTGGCTATTGAGCTTTGCTTGGGAGTCTTTGGCAGCACACTGGGAGGTATGCAAGAGACCCCCCTATCTGCTGCGCTTAGGCTATGCAGGCAAATTCTGAGCCCCTTCACTGCCACAAGGGCTAACTCCCAACCTAAATGGGAGTGCTTAGAGTAAAGCTCAAAAGTTAGAGTGCTTCTGCAATGGGCTTCTTGAATGCTGTTACTTAGTCGTAATTGCTTTTGCTTTTATTACTGTAGAAGAAACACTAGATTTATTATTCAGAATGAGAGATGGACACAATGTATTTTTAGCTGACGAGCATGTAATCAGCTTATAGCCAAGATATATCTTTATTTTTTTCCTATGACTGAATTTATTAACAAATTCCTGAAAAGGAGTGCTATTTCTTTTCTCTGACATTGTCTTTTTGGCACTATGTATGCTATCTTACCACTTCTTAATTCTTACTTGATGCAGTGAACAGTAACATTACCTATGATACAGTAGGTATTGTCTTTCAACTCCATTACTGTCTCTAATATTAGATATGTATATCTGCATGCTTTTACTCATCCCTTAGGTATTTAGAAAAAAACTGTGGATTAAGATATTCCAAAAGGACTTCCTGAAGTTAAATTCTGAAGTCCAGGCTTAGATACCAAAGTGATCTGACTTAGAAAGGGGCTGTGAACTTGGTGTTTAGCACTGCATCAAGGTTACATTCCTAAACATGAATTTGGAGGCTAGCAGCTATTTAAACAAAAAAAATATTGGCCTAGATTTCCTGGAAAAGCTAAAGCAAAGTCTGACTTTTCTCATTTTAAAAAGGCTGAGCATGAATTTCTCTCCATCAGGTGGTGCACATGAAGGTCTTCAGCACTTGGGTCCTTATGGCAATATCCCAAACATAGTCGCTGAGCTAACAGGAGATCACATACCAAAGGATTTTAGTGAAGATCAAGGATACCCTGACCCTCCAAATCCCTGCCCAATTGGAAAAACAGGTACTTCTAGTTCTTATACCTTGCTTTTCATGTCAGGATCTAAGCATCTTACAGTAGAGCAATAAGCAATGTGACTAATATCAGCTAAGTATATTTTTTCTCCCAAAAAGAGATGGGTGTGCATTGGAGTGTTTTTATTTTGGATTGTTTTATATATAATATATATGTTAATATTGGTCTGTTAGAGGAAGCACAGTCAAAAATTAGCCTTGCAGATACATTGGAAAAAGAAGAGGTTTGTAATGGTTCCTTTAGAAGTCTTGCTCCACTCTCCAAGAAGAAGCTGTCTCATTCATTTATCAACATACATTAAGGGACTGATTTTTTTTCCCTTTAGGTAACTTGCATGAAGTTTTCCAGAACTGAAATTAATAGGCAAATTCCCATTGGTTCCTAGTAGGAATTGCATCTGCTCCTGTGGGAATAAACACTAAAGAATAGAAAAGTATACCTTGGTCTAGAAATATTTTAAATTTACAAATGAGAAATACCTGTTTAGTATTTATATATGTTGTTTATATCTACATTTTTTCCAATAAATCTTTTCTCTGACAAGTTCTGAATAATTATTTTTAGATTTTTTTCTCCACAGATTTTTGCATTTTATGTTTACTCATCAGATCTACTAGTGGTTAGAAGAACAAGATTAATTTTTGGACTCCAGTTAAATTGTTTGAGGCTCTCTTGAAATCTTTTGTTTTCCTCTAGGGAAAATAATGCTTAGTCAGCTGAAATAATACATCTAAATATGAAAATTGAAAGCATTCCTGGAAAAATGCTGCCTACTATGAAAGGCTGCTTTTACATAGATGCATTCTCAGTGAAGATTACATCTACCAATATTTCAGTAGAAGTGTTTCCACTTATGGTTATGAAAACTAGTTTGTATCCAAAGGGTGGATTGTTCATACAACTATATTGTCCATACAGCCTACCAGAGAACAGGTTTATGGGTTGGTTAATGGGAAACAAATCATCCTCTTTCCAGTGATTATTTTCATGCACATTCCACAGTGGGGTGCACATGCTTCATGTGCTTGAAGACTTTTATGACCACTGGTACCAGTCTGATTATGCAACGTGCCCTGCTGTTTCTTATGGTTTGGGTCAAGGGCATACAAGGCAGATAATGCCTAAATAGTTCCTTTCAGCCACTTCTCAGCTTAAGATAGCTTCTTGCTTTCTGTATTCAGGCCACAGGAAAGCTTTTGGTGGGTGTCTTTAGCTTCCTACTGACAGTTTTCTAATTAGCCAGCTAGTATAGCTAGTTTTACCCTGTTGCCGACTGACAAATTGTTAAGCTCTTAATTTTAGCAAAAAAGTAAGGACTTTATGACCCAAAGGGGTTGTCTATACCACAGCAACAATTGGTTCCTGAGGATGAGTTGAACATGCCCTGCCTATGTCCAATCCACTCTAGAGTGGGCTTGTCTTTAGCAGCTGCTCCCCAAACCACCAGGGACCAAACACTTGGACATGGCACTTTGGGATTTGGAACATGCTTGCAAACTCTGGGCAGGGCATGATCCTCACTACAACATGCTACTGTCATAACATAGATAAAACCAGAATAGCCTCCTCATGGTGACTTAGATACAAATATTGCTCTTATGTCATCATGAGGCTGTATCCGATAATAGTGGACACTCAAAGAACCTCGGCTGCTCCTGGACGTTTTGAGAAGAATGGCAAATACTCTCCTGATTTACATGGGGTAATCAAGGAAACCATCACACAAACTTGTGGGTGTTCTCTACTTTGCCTTTGTGGGAAAGTGTCATTGTACATGAATGAGGCAATAATGGATCCAGCTAGATTCACTGGAAGATTCTGGCCCCAGAAGCTCCCAACTTGCACAAGAAAAACAATACCAGGACTCCTGCAGATGGATAGAGTATCCTTCTGTAGGTAGAAAGAGCAGCCACTTGCTGCCATCATCTGTAGTAATGATGACAATAAATCAGCTATACGCCAGAATGCAATGATGAACTATAAATTCATACATCTACATGAGATGCTTTACTGTGCAGTAGAGGAAATTACTGCACAGTAAGCATCACAGTCTACATGAGATGCTTACTGCGCAGTAATTTGCTCTAATCACAAGTTAATTTTCTACCTGTAAGTACAGGTAGCAGATTAACTCCTGAGTAGTTACTGCACAGTAATGCACATATAGATGCTGACTGGGACCAAATTTGCTTCCAGTCACCCCTACCACCAGGAGGCCACCTGCAGCCTCACCCTAGGGCCATGGGGCTGGGACAGCTCTTTGCCTGCCCCAGTCCCAGGCCCTTAAAAGCTTGCAGAGACACTGGGGCCCTGGGCCATCTGCAGCCAGCCTCTGACCACTGTGTGTTGCAGCAGAGGCTCCAGGCCAGCTGTGGCAGCCTGCCTGAACCCCATCTCTGTTCCCCCGGCATTGCGTCGCCATGCAGTTACCTGTCCCATGTTGTTGCACTGTGCTGAGTGCTGCAGGCACTTGCCAGGGCCTAGAGCACCCAGTCACAGCAGCTGCAGCAGCCTACCTGGACCCCAGTGCTGGTGCCTGGCACACCATTGCAGTGTGCCTGCCTACCCCACACCATGCCCCTGGGCTGCGTGCTGCAGGCACATGCCTAGGCCTGGCAACACCAGGAATATGACTCAGTGGCCCAACAAGCTGTCAATGGAGCCACACTGACATCATCCCCAATGCCAGACGCCATCTCCCAGGGCCACAGCTGGTCCCAGAAGACCACAGACCTCGTAGCACTGTGGGGTGAGGCCAGGGTCTTCAGCCAGTTAGCATGTTAGTGGGCACTCCAGTGTGTACAGCTACAAGGGCCTGTCAGGCTGCATGAAGGAGCACGGGCACAACTGGTCAGTGCACCCACGCTGCATAAAGGTTAAGGCCTTGTGGGTACAGTAGGTCACCTTCACCAAACATAACCACTGGTTGGGGGCTGCCCGCAAGTCCATGCCCCTTATGCAGCAGCTGGATGACATTCTCATGCCCCAGGACCCTGACTGAAGCCACGCTGTGTACTCCAGCATGAACGGCCTGTCTGAGCATTTGTTGAAGCCTGGCACCTGCAGCAACACATCACCAGGGGAGGACCCCTTGCCAGGAGCCTATCCCACCACACTCCCTGCCCCTGGCCTCAGCCAGCAACTTCAGAAGCCAGGGTTAGCACCTGCCCCGCCAGCTCCAGGTGGGCTGTCCCATGCAGGAGGCCAGGCTGGCAATGGCATCACTGGCTGATAGCAGCTCCAGCTCCGCCCCAGTAGGGGCTTCTGCCCAGGCAGCTGGATGCTGTGCCCCTGTGCCTCAGGATGCTGCCAGGAGCTTCACGTCCTCGCCACCAGTGGGGACTGACTCAGGCCACTGAGCACACCTGCCACACCCACCTGGTAAACCCTGGATTGGGGGGGCCCTCCCCATCCCTACCTTTACCCTTACCCTACCTTCCTGCCTGGCCCAGCTATACTTCTTGCCCCTCAAAGTACCCCCCTCCACAGCATGTAGGGAGGTGGGAGACAATGCAAAACTTTATTGTAGAAGTGCACCGATACACTGGTGCATATCGTATTGGCACTAATAAAAGGAAAATTGACATTATCAGCAATTGGCTTTTTTGGGTTGATGTGGCAGATAATGTCACCAGTAAATGCCACATGCATTCATGCAGCCACAGCATGCATGAAGCAAGTCCTACAGCTTGGAGAGAGCAGCATCTGGCTGGTAAGTCTATTGTGGGGAAAGGGGCAGGGGGAGGAAAGGGGCATGGGGGGAAGGTGGAGGTCCCTGCAATGAGGGAGGGAGTGGGGCTAGGGCTGGGGCAGGTGCTGCAGGGTGGGGCATGGGATGGAGCCATGAGAGGCTCATCTGGGGGGCACAGGGACTGGGGGTGGATCCTGCTACTATGTATATCCTTGGGGGACTCATAGGGGTCTTCTGCCCCCTGGATCTGTGCATGGTGTGAGGGCAGGCTGCTGCTGTGGTCCGGAGTGGGGGTCAGCACTGGGTTCTTCCTGTTGGCAGGGGGCCTGGGCCGGGGCTGCACTCGGTGCAGGGTGAGAAGGGGCTACAGGGGTGGGGGGCCTACAGCAAATTCTGGAGTGGCCACAGCTCACCCTGTAGCCCCCCCCACTCCAGTGCCACTGCGAGCTGCCTGGAGCACAGCCCTGGCCCAGCCCCCCTGTGGCTGGGAAGAGCCTGGCACTGGCCCTGGCTCCAGCCCACAGCAGCAGTTCACCCTCAGCCTGTGCACAGATCCAGGGGGCACACACCCCCCATGGCTCCCCCGGGTGGGATCCACCCCCCCTTTCGACACCCCCTGGATGAGCCATTGTGACTCCATCCCACATTCTGCCTCGGCTAGCCCTCTTCCTTCCCACCGTGGATCTCACCTACCCCTCCCTGGGCCTGCCAACCCAGGCCCAACAGACCAGCTCGTCCCTCCCCACTCCACACTGATTTACTTAGATTTTGTTTCCAATGTGGCTCCCAGCATGTCACTCCACAATCAGTGTCTTATCCAATTGTCAAGATAGCTATCTAGATTCAGTATCTCTGCCACAAAACTTACAACCCTAATTACAATGATCATACAGCTCTATCTTACTACAAGTCTTAGCTGACCCCTCTAAAAAGGGTCACTCTATATCAACAAAGTCCCTGATTGGTCAGGTTACTGTCCTCGAATTCCAGTTCCTGGGCTCCAGTCAGCAATTGCTGGCATTGGACCTGGTCCCAGTTCCTGAGTCAGAGTCCTGAGCCCCACGCTGGGTGTCAATTGTTTGGTTTGGATTTAGGACCCAGATGCCTTGTTTGGGGGGGGGGGGGTTGGGGGGAACCGCCCTCAGACCAAACACAACATTTCCATTTGAGAAAGGGCAAATTTATTGATACACAGTGATAATAGAAAAGAAACAATATAAACAATCAAGCAGTTCTAGGGATGTCATTGGAGTCAAGGTACATCTGGCCTTGACAGGAGGACAAGGTACTCCTGCTTGCAAACAATAACTTCGATATAGTGGGGCTAATGGAAACCTGGTGGGACCCTACCCATGACTGGGCAGTACACATTGAGGGGTATAAGTTGTACAGACAGGAGAGAGTAGGGAGGAAGGGGGTGGGTGGAGTTGCCCTCTATGTTAAGGAGCATTATATATCTACGTTAATCAAAATGGGATCAGAGGAGGAGAATGTTGAGGTACTGTGTGGTAGGATACATGGAGGTTGGGGAGAAAGGGACTTGATGGTGGGGGTCTGCTACAGACCGCCACATCAAGTGGAGGAGCTAGACTTGTAATTCTCAGGCCATACAGTCCAGGGACATGGTTGTCATGGGGGACCTAAACTACCGTGACATCTGCTGGGGGGGAGTGGTCAGCCAAATCCAACTGTTTACGTAGGTTCTTAACTGGTATACAGGACCTTCACATAATACAGGAGGTATATGGTCCCACTAGAGGGAATGCTTTACTGTGCTTGGTGTTGGCTATGGGGAATGACCTGCTAGGGGAACTACAGATTTGTGTCCACTTTCGGAACAGTGACCATCAATCAATCGAATTCACCCATATGGTGCAGGGTGGAAAAGAACGAGTTCCACAGCCAGTGCTGGAGGAGGGAGTGGGTGAATTGGAGCCCTCTCCACCTGGGAAGGGCTCTTATACATCCACCCCACCCTCCAGCAGTGGATGAAAAAACCCCAGACTAAACTCCCTCCACTCTCTTTCCCCCCTCCCATTCTGAAAACATCTCCAAGCCTGGGAGGCAGCGCAGACAGAAGTTACAAAAGATGCTGTGTTTTGAAATGTCTTTATCTGACCTCTCAGATTTTCACCCTATCGGCCATTTTATAAGCTGTCTGCAACCAGGCACTTGTGTTTGGTTATGGCTATAGCCCACTTTCTGTGGCTGGATCAGGTGAAAGTTGTCACTTTTGTCTGTGCTAGTATCTGTTTAGTAAGGCAGAGATTTTACCTGCACCAGTAGAGTCAGTCTTCTGTCAGTTTCAAGATTGCTGAAGTTTCTGCAGTAGATCTAATTTGTCTACTACAGTGCAAGCTAATGAACTGCAAACAAATAACACTTTTTCTAAAATAAATATATGGTGAATTGTCTCCAGAGTGGAAGAACAGTGTGTTTTACCAACCACCTTAGTGCCCTCAGAGTGAGAAAGGTTAAAAAATAAATGGATAGTATGTGCAAGCTTCCAAAGGGTTGTATTTTATGAGATTTTTTAAAAATACCCTGGCAGAGTCTTTCCAAAGAAAAACAATGCAGTATTTTTCAGTATTCCAGCTCTTTAAAAGCTTTTATTGCCTAATTTGTTTAAGAAATTTGCCACAAAATATGAATGGGCTCTTAAAACACTGCAATTTTTTTATCAGTTAATGCTTTCAAAATACTTTTGCAGTTGATGATGGATGTCTAGAAAACACACCAGACACAGCAGAGTTCAGTAGGGAATACCAGCTGCACCAACACCTTTTTGATCCAGAGCATGACTACCCCAGTGTGGGCAAATGGGTGAGTAAATCAGACTTTATTTTTCTTAAGTATTGAAATAAGTGGTGGGTAGGTCAAAGCTGTAAGAAGACCTCCTAGAAAAAAGGCTCACATAAGAGGAAGTATTTTTTTTAAAGAGAAGAACCTGCTTCGGTTTAAAAGCAAAATAGAATCAATGGCCAAAAAAGATGGAAAAATATTATTTATAGGCAAATGAAACTGAGAGAAAATGGGAATTCATATGATGATAATGTATGTGATAAATCCAGTAATTTCACATGGATTCTATTCAAACTGCAGTTTATGCAGCAGTCTATTATATTCATACATTTATAATATAGTTTGATATAAAATCATTACATAATATGCTGTATATTATAATATATACAGCATCTATAATATTAAGATGTAGTATCTATTTAGCACAGAATTTCCAATGTTAAAATTGTTTAGGTGTTCCTCTCGGTGTTGTAAGGTATAACTTGACTTAGACTCTGTAAGGCTCTGTAAGTGTCTAACTCAGTTTTGTAGGTTATAGCCATATTGGTCTAAGGACATAGGCAGACAAGGCTGTTTAGGTGAATCTGATATCTTTTATTAGACCAACTTAAGTTGGCTCCCTGACTTAAGTTGGTCTAACAAAAGATATCAGATTCATCCAAAGAACCTTATCTGCTTAACTCAGTTTTGCTCATGCCAAATACTTCCTCTCAGAGAGTACATCTACACATGCAATTAATTTGCAGCAATAAACTCCAGCACATATCACACTGGAATGTATTGCTCCTGGGTGTGCCACTTGAATACATGCCCGAAACCATAGCATGTTGAGCTGGGTGAGTGCAGTCCCAGCTGCCAAGGAGCCTGAGGGCCAGCCTGCCAGTCCAGAGCTGCTCCGACCTGGCTCAGTGTGCTCTGGAAGGGCTGGCTGCAGCATGAGGATGCTCCAGTGCAGGTTAGCTAGCAGGCAGCCCTTGCTCTGAAGCACCTTCATGTCCCAGCCAGCGGGATCAGCATCTACACAGGCATTTCTGTGCATGAAAAAAACTGTGCCACAGGATAGTTCTTGTATTTACAAGTACTAACCTGCTGTGCAGTTTAGTAATTTCCTGCAGCCTAATAGGGCCACATATGTGGACACTGAGATGTTTACTGCAGAGCTAATTAGGTAACTCCGCAGTAAATGTCTCATGTAGACATGCCCAGTGTGACTAATATGCAGAAATATTTTAGGGCTTACTTGTGGAGAAAGGAGTTAATCAATATGTGCAATACCTGGACTGTCAAGTACCATAAGGTTTAATATTAACTTTAATTGGATAAGGATCAGGCCTTAAGTGGATTCAATCATCCCCTAGTCAAGCTTCCATCATTTCATTCCTTTCACTTGAATGAAAACAAAATAAACCCACAGTAAAATGGGCTTATATTAAAATTTATTTTTAAGCCCAGTTTTACATGTTCTGTTCAACAAATATAGCCAGACCTAACAAATTCTTGCTCTGTTTATACAAGGACTCCAGTGACTGGAGTTGGTCCATGGAGAGTAAATCTTTAAAAGTCAGGTTACATAAGTTTTGTGATATGTTTATAATGCTGGCTGTACTGATGACTGTATTAATCTCATGCTTCATGACTTGCCCTGGAATCTTCAGGGGTCACCATCATACGTTTCCCCCTCTGAATGCATTATCTGGCTACTTACTAGGTGCAGTGGACATTGGTCATGACTATAAATGGAAGATTGTCTGGGAATGCTGGTGCTCCTAATAGTTATGGGTGCCTGGCTTCTAGGTCTTCCACATTTACTTAAGAGTTAAGCTAATTATCATGTTTTCAGCTGCAGGAGGGAATTTTCTGTCAAATTGACAAGGACCACTGAGGTTTTTTCTTTTACCTCCCTTTTGTAGTATGGGATGTTCCACTTCTTCTTTATGGTCTAGTGGTATGATTTTTGGTTTTTTCCCTTTGTTATTTGGTGTGCTGTGATTTGTGGCTTTGGTGTGTAAGAGTGGATGTTCTTGTCTAAACTTTTGGCAGAGTTAGGTATATTGTTGCCTGCAAATACAAGGGACTAGACTCTGACATGAGAGGTTCCTTCCACTCTTGCATTCTAGTTAGATGCCTGATACCAAATCCATTTTAAAGCATCATTAAAACAACTTGCACTTGTAGAACAAACCATGAAATCCCATAATGCATTGCTGTTACTTTTCAGTTTAGAAAAGCTTACCCTAAACCAGATTTCCTCCAGCGGATATAGATAAATGGATGTGCTTGGCAGCACCTTCTCTTGCTGTGACCATGAGACAATGATTCATCATCTATAATCAATCTTCATGTCTTCCCATATATGAGCCCTAAAATTCTAGATAGAACTAAGCCAGAACTCCTAATATTGGAAATTCTTATTGTACGCTAAGTAATTACCATCAAAGGCTGTAATATTAAAACACCAGATGGTGAACTCCATTATTTATGCCAGATAACTTTGTGGCTTTTTTTTATTATTCAGAAGTAATTTATTTTCATGATGCTACTTTGAAGACTGTAAAAACACTTCTTCAAGTTTTTGGCCTAAAACAGTATTTCAGAACCAGGGCTCATAATATGTTGTCATCAACAATATGCACGTAAGAGATTATAGGTCATCATTAGTGAAGATTGTCAAATACCTTAGTTTGGTCTTTTTTAGTCTATTTTAAAAATGTGTTGCCAGTTACTATTAAGTCAGAGAAAAACCTACCCTGCCTATGTATGAATTAAAACAAAGTGTACACTTTCCAACAGAAATTATATTCAGCAGCATCATTGCCAAGTCCAGATCTTTTTAATTAGAGATGAAACAGCTAGTAATATACATGATCAAATGCAAGGTGGGGGTGGTGGGGAAAGGAGGGAAAGCAACTGGCTCCCTGACAGCCTGCTCAGGGGAAGCTGCCAGGGATACCTGCAGGGTCCGGCTTGCAGCTGCCATCCACCACTGCCACTTGTAGGCGCTGGCGACAGGCCTGCAGTGATGGCAGGGGCTTTTCAGGCAGTGGAGATCAGCAGCTGATGGAGCCTGTAAGGAAGCTGACAGGAATTGCTGCTTAACTCAGGCAGATAGCATGAGGTGTTGTTACAAATTAAGTGTAATTCACAGTTGAATTAGGGAGATAGGCTCCTATCATTATTGATATTGCTTGATTTTAAAAAAAAGCTATTCAGAAAAGCAAAGGAATAGAATGATCTGTGGTATAGTTTAACTAGAGAGCAAAGTTTTTGCTATTTTTTTAGCCTGGTTTTGAAGGCATTTAGAAAATTAAAAACAGATTTTTAAAAATACATGCATACACTTACCAAAATGGCGCTTGCAGTCCTGTGGCAGTTGTACATACACATTGCCTGTTATCCGGTAATTGACTTACACAGCAATTGCAATAACTGAGCATAAATTTTGTGGGCATGTCTTTACACAAGTAATTTCTAAATATCTAAGCAGAAATTATGATCGAGGAAGAGTTATGTTAAACTTTGTAAATACTTTTAAATGTTAGACAATACTTTAGACTGTTCAGTTCAATTGAGTAGTTTTCTGTTTGGTTTAATATATAAAACTTCATGTGTGAAGGCAGCACCACCCACAGATTCTAAACTGAAAAATAAAAAGCCTATCTCAAGATAGGCAGGGTATATTTTGCTATATTTCCTTTTCAGCTCAACTAAATGATTATGCAAGTCCAGAGCACAGAGCTGGGCATCCTTATTAATTTCAATAACCACCAATGTCTAAAAATAATCTCTCTCGCATCTCTCTCTCATTGACAACAAATTATATCATACTCAGCCCCTGGGAGGGCCACATACCTTTGCACTTTTTAAATTATTTGTATAATAAAGTTTTTTTAAAGTCACTCTGCCCCCCCTCAAAAAAAACCCCACACCAAAACAACCTAAGCAAGCAAACAAACAAAAAACAACAAACCCTTTCCCTGGCATTAGCCAGTTTGGCATTTATACATTATACAGTTTGAAGGCTTAAGCCTAAATCTGGTCCCTTGTACTCTGACAAAATAACAGACTTACGTGTAAGAAATGACAAGCAGGAAAGGGGAAATAAATCATTCATCCTCTTAGCTGTAGGGTATGCTGTACCTTTTACTCCAGCCCTGAGGTCCAAAGATCTCCTGTCCATTGTGGGTAGAGGAGAACATGATGGTTGGCCTGACACTCCCTACATCTCTCTCCTAAATCTTATATCTCCTTTCTTTACTCTATACTTCCTAAGATAAGGATTTAAAAGTGGAATATTTGGGTATAAAGGCATCATATCTTTCTCTTCTGAGTTCTCAGTCCTGTGATGCGCTGTATGTGTTCGGATCCAAATCTGAAATGAGAGCTGAGAACGTTTAGCACTTCACAAAAGAATGTAGTGGGTCACAGAATCAGCCCCATTCATAGGGGCACAGATTTGTTGTTACCGCACAAGCATACTCTTAGATCAGGTTTCATAACCCTATCTGCCCTGTGCTATACAATATACATAAATGGTAGTTATGGTCTTAAAACATTCCCAAACAGACTAAACAAAATGTGATCTCATTGAGCAGGAACAGTTCAATCATGAGGAATTTTCCTGCCTGATATGAGTGTTTAGTTTTAGGAGTCATGCAATTCTTTTTATTACAGAACTGTTTTTTTTTTTCCCTTAATGTAAAGTATAAGGTCAAACAGTGTATGAAGAGAGAGTGCAATGATGATCTGATTCCTACTGGGAATAATTTGTACATCTACATTTTTTTAAAAAAATGCTAAATTAAAGTTTTCCCCACGTGAGTTTGTATAACTGACTATAGCCAAGAATGTATCTTGTTGGCCAGTTTCATCTCCGTTCCTTTGCCTTTTTGGCACATCCCTGATGAAATAGCTGAGGTTGGGCAAGAGATATGCATTGTGAATTTGGGGTTTAATGAACATGAGAAGTACAAAACAGACAGTTTTGGCAGATGTCATTGTAGCACTCTAAAATGTTTGTTTTTCTCCTATTGAGGCTGCACACAGGGTAAAAATGTTTTGTGAATTTGTCTCTCACTAGAATTCCACTTTCTATTTATATGATCAATGTTAGGTCACTTGTTTATAGCTGAATTAATGGCCTTGTTTATACAATGTTTTGCTTTTAAACATGTAGTTCTTCTCTCATTCCACTTTCAGGTTAGGTTTTGGTTTCCTCACAGTAATCACAAATGAAACACAATCTGTTGAGCATGTGTCTGATATTCCAGACCTTATTGGAGTTCACTATGTGTATGAAATATAGCAATATGTGGAAGCACTTATACAAACTGTGGTCACAGAGTCATTCTTTTTTCTCATCATAACTTTCCATTCTGCCAAGACATTTTTTGGCAGTTTTTAAAAGGTTCACTCCATTAAAAATGTTATAGACCAAATGGTTTTTGGAGATTTTATTAGGGGCACTACTTAAACAAAGGAAGGGTTGGGCACTAAAAGAATTTCAGCAGAACTTCTTTGCATAGAACATAGCTGATATCAGGAATAAAATAATCGAAGGCAAGAAACAGAAGTAGTAAGCAGGAAACCAGTTTCTGAAAAGGGTCAGAAAAGCATATATAAAAATACTGCAGAGTTACAATTATAGTCTCAAAAGAAAAGAAATGAGTTACAGTAAACTGGTATCCCACTTCCTTATATATTTTTTAATAAATAGTTTATTTAATGTGTTTCTTCCGCCCCCCCGCAGGCCTTATGACTTGATCACAAATAAAATCATTGTATAACAAAGACTGTCTAAAACTCCTGTTTTTATCATTGATGATGACATTGTTGATCTCTGAAGAATTGAAAAATATTAGCTTCAGTTATCCAAATGTTTCTCTGTGGTTTATCTTTCCAATAACATGACAGCCTCATCTAAACTAGTTTACAAAATGTTCATATACTAATATTTAAATGACCCAATCTTGCTTTAAAGAAAGAATGACCTAAATTTGATCCATACTTTTTTTCCTAGAATAATTTATTCTTTGAGAAGATGAAGAGTGGACCAAAAAGAAGAAAAAGGGTAAGTCAGAATACAACTTGGTTTCATTTTATTATATTTTGTGGAGTGGGGTTACAATGCTACAGTCTCTGAAAATCCACTGAGTCTATTTTATTTTTCATAGATTTCATAGATTTCATAGACATTAGGGCTGGAAGGGACCTCGGGAGATCATCGAGT
>NW_017728947.1:59915767-59938320 GCF_001723895.1 Crocodylus porosus | reverse complement strand
TGACCCCAGGGAGATGGGAGTTCAAGAAGAGTGGTTGCTTCTCAAGGAAGCGATCCTCAATGCACAAGCTAAATCTATTCCAACACGGAGGGAAGGCAGCAAGAATGCACAGCAGCCCTCCTGGCTCTCTAGGGACCTAGATGGGAAGCTGGGTGACAGCGACCTATTTTATTTTATTTTATTTTATTTTATTTTATTTTATTGCATATTGGTATATTACATGCAGAAGATGTGTTCAGGTGAAAAGCTTTAATATAAAATATAGCAATGTTAAGAGCCTTCATATTAACTTTTTTACTTTTTTGGAAATTATTTTTAATAACCAAGATAATTTCTTTCAAATTGAAGTTTTAAACATTTCTTCCCTTGAACAGATATGAGGTCAATCCAGTGCTAATGCTAGATCCCCATGGTTCAGATTCTGCCTTTTAACTACATGTCCCAGTTCTAGTGATATCAGTGAACTTACTCCAGATTTACTGCAGTGTAAGAAGAGAACCAAGCTCATGGTTCTAGGTCTGGCTGTTTCACATACACAGATGGATAGGTATGCTTTCCGATGATGACCTTTTAAAGAGATGTACAGTCATCATGTAGGATTTTTACACCCTCTATCTTGCTAAACTCTCACTGCTTTCACTGCTTCTATCCTTGTCACAGTCTCTGTTGTTAGATTTTGAATTTAGTGCAAAAAGAAAATAGGGCTTTACAATTAAAGTGTGTGTCTACACTGAAAAGTTATTTCATAAACTATGACATCAAGGAGCTACAGGTTTACTGTAAACTGAACAGACTTGATATGGAATAAGTGAAACACAAATGAAGATTGTTTTTCTAACTTCTTACCCTGCAGTCTCTGCCAAGAAGTGAGGAGACAAGTTGAGTTTTTCCTAGTCATACATTGCCAGCAATAAACATACTGCAATCAGAATTTAGTACTCAGTCCTAATGATTATTACAGGGTCCAGAATAGGATCCACCTCCTTCTATATTTGTGTTGGTTTTGCTGTGCTAATAGAAAAGAAAATAAAGTACCAACTTAAATCAGTACAGTAAGCAGATGTGACTTTGGGAGCAGGTATATGGAATTTTTTTAAATGAAGTAGGACAGCACTTTAAGTTCATATGAGTGAAATAGTTACTTAAGAAAGAAAAGAAAAGAAAGCTTTGCACTGTCTCATTTGCTCAATATATATATCTAGATGAACAGGGAGGAGCAGGTGCTTTACTGGCTCAAGTAGTAATCTGGGACTTGGATGACTAGTTTCCATTTGCCTGCCTTGCATCAGATTGGTTGTGAGACCTCAGATAAATCATTTGGGGCTAGAGCTGAAAAGAGTAGGTCATGGTAGCACCATGCAAAGATGCTGTGTATGTGTTAACTCAAGAACTGGAAGCAGCATAGCCACACAAGTGTCATCTAGAAATGTCAATACTGGAATATTTTTTGGGACCACAAAAACAGAAAGCAAATAAAGAAAGGTTTGTCATTTCTTTCTAGAAAAAAGAAACATTTGTGGGCATTCCTCTGGCAAGAGGTAGGGTCCTGGGTCTAGTCCTTGTTTCCAGGACTGTTTGTGTTTTACTCCCGTGACTCTTTAATCAAAATGCACAAACAGTCTCTGAAGCAGGTACCATAATCCAGACCTCCAGACCTCCAACCCTGGAACTACACATTCCCTTTCGCTTGGAGAGGGAGATGTGGATTTGAAACCCTACAGATGGAGGAAGGCTTGAGTCTCCCACTTCCTATGATAGTGCTCCAGACATTAGATTGTTGTCCTAAAGATGGGTGCCAACCCTCTTTTTTGCCTGTGAATCCCAGGCCTACTCTAGAAAATGTGGAGTCCCCAATTCTGTTGTCTTACAACAGCCACCGTCACCAAACCCACCATGAGAAATCATCTTACTGGTCTTTGGCCTTCCAAGCAAGTGTGTTGCAGGATAAAAGGGAAGAGAACTAAGAAATGAGGGTGGGGAGGAAAAGGGGAGCATTATCTTCAATGTAGCATGCATTTTTCTCTATTCACTGTGGCTTTTTTATCTGCATACACCATCTTTCAAATACTCACCATCAGCTGTTGTTGCTTCCTCCACTATCAGCATAGGTTCCAAAGAGCTTTAGCGTATGATTGAGTCCTTCCTCTTCATGAAGCACATCATATTTACATATCTGTACCACCTGGAAGAAAACAAGGTACTGCTGTAGTATTAGGCTTCTTTGGATAAAGAATGTAGACAGTAGACAAAATGTGGATCCCCACAGCTAATAGCTGGGAATCCGTGGCTTGTGAAAATTTTGGGCACAGAGTGGTAAGACTGAATTGTCCTTAGATGACCAGCAGTGGCTGTAAAACTTTATATATGAAAGGCCCCTTTTCTCAATCCACATGTGAAGCTTGTCCCTGTGCAGCAGATGCAGCAGGAGATGATAGCAACTTTACCTGTTGAGGAGTGGTGATCACTGTGTGGAATTTGGCCACCCCGGATTGCTTCTGGTCAGTTATGAATCAACTGGACATGAGCAAGCTAAATGTGGCTGTCATGGTTGTGGCTTTGTTGTATTGTGCACAACCTGAGTAAGGCAAAAAGTATAGTGAACATACATCTTGCTTTCACCAGGACAGTCCTCATTTTAAACACCTGTCCTGGATGTCCTATCATTTGTGGCTTTTGTCCCATTTTCAGCAGAGACCACTTGTAGTAGGACATCCCATGTGGGATTTTTCCAAGGGCTGATGAAGGAGACTGGATGCAGCATGCTGGCTGTGTAGATTAATGAGCTTCTGTAGCATGCCTGCCTACTACTGGACAATATGTATCATCTGCCCCTGCATGCACTTGCTGGCTTCCTGTTCCTTCTGCAACTGCCAGAGCATATTCTCCTTCCACTGCTGTCATAGGCACTGCTCCCACCACATCATCTCAGTGCATGAAAACTGGTGGTTTGCAATCCCTAGAGCTGTCTGTGGCAGAAGAGAACGGGGTTTTGCCAGGGAGCACTTTTTATTTTTGCTTGTGCTTTTATCAATAAGGCAACACTTAGAGCCATGTTTTTCCTTTCAGTACTGCAGGGAAGTACACAGGCAGGGAAGGTGTGAAATTCAGGCTTGATGGTGAAGCAGCAAATGGGGGAGTTCTGAAATGGCCAGGTACTTTTAAGCAGAAACTGGCTTCCAGTATGTTAAAAAAATGTGGATAACATAGTCCAAAACAACATCCAGAGTGGCTGACTATGAGCTTGCACTAAGTGGACTGCTAAGGCCCATCAGAAACATGGTAATGTCTCTATGTCCCTTCTACTGACTTCCATATAATGTTGGAGAGCTTCTGTCAGTTGGTAGAGATGATGAAACCTGGCTGTAACAACAGCAGTGGTTCTGCTACTTTTGAGGGAATTTGTCATGCAGACTTTTACCATGAAAACTTGAGTTTTGCCAGCATGGCTTTTTAGTATAGATCAGGATGTAGTCTACAGGTACCTAGGTTTGAAAAAGAGGTGGGATTTCAGGTACCACCTCACTCTTCTGCACTTTCTATTGGCTAGCTTAGGCATTCCTTGTTTGGTGTGATGAGTCACATTTCTAGGCATCTGTGCTTCCCTTTTACAGGTGTAACCCAAGCGGTACTCCGAGAGGTACCCCCTCTTCATTTGAAGGGATCAGAGCAGGTGCACAAGTGCTGTGGGATGTGTAGGGACTCTCCTCCCCCTATAGAGAAGAGCCAGACCACTACTGGGGCCTTAACCATATATCTTTTAATGAGAGAACAATACTGAGAACATAATCAGTATAAACCAGGGGGTATAGGGGACACTACAATGCCCCGAGGGGGCAGGATTCAACAAAGGTTAGACACTTACAGTCATAGACATATTGATCCAGTTGACAAAAGACAGGGTTAACCAACATGTAAAACACAAACAGCAGAAGAAACAATATGGGTTGGTGAAATATAAAAGATACAAAATGTCAAATGACAAGGAATATAGGGCCTAGGTACCTGGAGGGGGAGAAAACACAATAGCCCCTTTCTATTGCAAGAAGATTTTCTCTCTGTTAGCTTACTCACCCAAGCTAGGGCTTGAACTTAAATCTCTGATGTGGTAGGCAGAAACACTACCACACAGCCACCAGTGCTGGCACTACTTTTGGCTGCTAGGGATTTTGACCTTCCTGGAGCCCTGGCTTCATATCGAGTTGCCTGGCCTCTTGCTGGAGGAGCTGGAAGCAGATCTGGGAACCTCTCAGATTGCTGCTCAGATCCTTGCTAGAGCTGGGGAGCCTCCTGCTGGCCACAGCCTCTCATAGGCGATTCTGGAGCCCAGCGGGGAGCCTCTCTTGCCGGCTGCATGCCGCACTGTTGAGGGTCCAACTGCTGTCTGCAGGTCCCACTTCTTCAGGCTTTTCTGGGGCAACTGCTCCTGCCCTGCTGGCCTAGCTCTTGCCAGCTCTTTGAATCTCCTGCCTTGTGGTCCCTCGCTGGTCTCCCCTGAGTCAGCTGTGCTGCCCCTTTTATCCCCCTCCAGGTGACCCAAGGGGGACATGGAGGGTGAGTCTCTGGGGCCTGATTGGTGAGGAAAGGGAATCCCAAGTTCTCCAATCATCTTTTACCCCTTCAAAACCCCTGGGCCAAATCATTACCAGATTAGTGAGGAAAGGGAATCCCAAGTCCTCCAATCATCTTCTGCCCTTTCAAAACCCCTGGGCTAAGTCACTGCCAGCTAGCCCATCACACAGGGAACATAGGTTCCTGACTTGGGTTTGTGAATCTTACCACTAGCTGCCTTAAAGGTAGGCACTCGACTGCTCAGCATAACCACGCATAATTCTCTTTATGAATTTCATGCCAAGTGTGTGCATATGTACGCGTGAGTGGACACATGCCTGTGTGCGTGCATCTATAATGTAAAAAGCCTAGCTGCATTTGTTACTTACAGGGTTACTAAATCCTATGTGCTCTAATGCCCAAATCCAACTCCCCCTTTAGGTGGCTAAAATGTTCATTTGCTGGGATGGGATTTCTCTGATTTGCAATCTCAACAATTGTGCCTCCTGCCATACCACACATGCATGGCAGGAGACATGATTGCATGACTGGGGAGCAGATCTCATTCATGCCATATTGCCTATGCAGGAGGAGTCTAGGATCATCCAGGGAGCCCCAGGAGCCAGTATGAATCCTTGTGTGGTCCCCAGATCTGGCTAACAATCAGCTGATTGTAAGCCTATTGGGACCACCCTGGGCTCAAGTTCTGGGGCAGTCCCAATCTGTCAACATCAGCTAATTGGGACTGCCCTGGGACTCAAGTCTTGGAACAGTCCTGATCAGCTGACTGTCAGCAGAATCCATGATCTGTTGTCATCTGGCAGAGATGTCATCTGCACCGGGATTCAATCCCCTGGGCAGTCCCTATCAGCCAGTCAGCTGATCAGCAACACCCAGGAACTCAAGGCCTAGAGCGATGCCAATCTTCCCCAGGATCAGCTGATCAGAACTGTCCGGAGCTTGAATCCTAGGGCAGTCCCTGTCACATGTTTAAATTAAAGCATAATGGAAATCAGCCACAAAGTTTTTACATATAGTTTGAGTAATAACTTGGTAGCTGGTTTCCTGTTTTATTATGCCATTAATCTACTGAACTTGTGGCTAGTTTACACTTTAAAATGCGATTAACTGGTTAACTGTGTCTTAAGTGTAATGTCTGCCTGGGGCCTAAGTAAGTGCTATTTACCCACTTAACATTAGAAAGATAAACGGCATCAGCTTAACTCAAATGCTCTTACTGAGCATGCTCAGAAAGACCTGCTGCAGCCACTTACGCTTTGCCCAGGAGAGCACCTAATTTTGTCAGTCAGTCCCCAGAATGCTAGCTGTAGGAGGGCAGCCCTCCCAACTTTTAGCCCAGAGGAGGAAGGGACTTTTGTCTGGGGATTCTAGGCCTTTAAGAAAGCTTGAATCTATATCTCCCACTTCCCAATAAAGTTCACTATCTGCCAAACAGTGGGGTAGGGCTAACACTACCCTCCACCCCTCTGGTCCACAACAGGAGAAGATATGTGGAGACAGAAGAAAAGCAAATGAGAAGAATTATTGCTCAGTGAGATGCCACTGCTCTGGAAGTCAGAGGGTCCTGGTTTCTGAACCTGGCTCCAGCTTATGGGTCTGTATGTATTTATTCAATGGTTATTTAATGCCAAATACAGAAACAATGCTGAGTACAGAGAGCAGGGGCTGGCGCACAGGGCTCCTTCCCTTTTAGGACAATGTTAGTCTCACTGAGCCACAGAGCAAAGCATCTTTTGGTTTGTTTTGCTTTTGGAAACATGTATTTCCATGAGCTACTAAGTGGACCAGCTTCAACAGCAGTGGTGTGTGTCCTTTGTATCCACCACTTTTAGCCTATCACCAGGTGGTTAATGTATTCTACTGGGAAGCAAGGGATGAAGGTTCAAATTCTCAGGCTGAAGACCTAGAATGTAGCATCTGTTAATATTAGTGTAAAAGACAGAACATTACTAAGTATGTTTATGCAAAAGTACATGGTTTCACCAGCAGAATATGATTGCCACAAAACAGAAGTGAGCATAATGGATTCTGTCTGAGCAGGCTCAGAGGAGCAAGTTGAGTTGTGTGGGAGGGGAGTGGGATCTAACTTTAGACAGGTTAGTAGCACTGAGATACTTAAAAGGGAACTCAGATTTGTGCTTATTTGCCTTCTCTAAAATCTAAAAAATCTTTTCTTAAATACACTGAGAACTCTATTTAAAGTAACAGCAAACTTCAAGTGGCTTGATTTTAGGGATGACTCTGTGATGGATACTGCTTTGGAAAGGAGGTTGATTTAAGGTTTTGGCCCCTGCCTTTGCCCCACTGGTATTTCTGCATGTTTTCATTTAACAGTCATTGGATGGACAGACAGCAGTGAGTGAGCTTCTGCCCCATGTGAGGGGCAAAGAACCCAAGCCCCTGTCTTTCCCTTACTGTGGCTAGTTCTCCATCTGGTCCTGCATATCTTTTCCTTTTGGCTGCCCAGTGGTTCAGCTTCAAAAGATGGTGGAGGCTGTTTTTGGCAATATCTAGTCTGAGTTGGTTGTTAGGACACTTTTCCAGGAAGAGGGAGATGTACGTTCAAACCCTTTCTGTGTAAGTGAGGACTGGAACCTGGGTCTCCCATTCCTCTAGTAAGTGTTGTAATAACTAGCTTATTGGGCCGAAGAATGGGAGGTACCTGCTCTTCTGTTGTTTTTCTGCAACTTACACATAATCATGTGCCTTTACCATGGGAATAGAATCTTAAATCCTCTCAAATGGCCTGAAATGCTGCTTATGCAGCCAACACTAGTAATATAGTGCTACTTCTTCATCTAATGACACAGTTGGGTTTGGGCCTATGTCCACAAGAGAAACTGCATGCCACCCCTGACCCCAAAAAAGCATGACACCAGCCACCATTTGGAAGCTCGCATCTCTCCACAGCCTTCATTCCACTGTCAACCAGTTCAGCATCAGGAAGTCCATGGACAGAGCAGCAGTCCTGGAGGTGTGCTTGATCATGCAGAATATGCTAGTGAACCATGTCATCTGTCACAGCAACTCAGAAAAGGTCATCACTGGATTCTGCCATTGAGTTGTTTTGTTTTTGTTTCCCTAAATAATCAATAATATGGTCCTGATAAACTACAGACCATATTATTGATCTGGCTTGAGAGAAAGGAGATACTTCAGGGCTACTATAATATTACTTTGACTTCATCAGAGTTAGCTGAGATTTATGTCAACACAGAATTTTGCATTATATCTTGGTTTCTGTTTTATTAATTCTTAAGAATTCTTTTTGCAGTCTCATTTTCTTCTCATTTCTAAGTAAGCTCCCTCAGAAAACAAACCAATTAAGTCTTCTAAGAATTTTATGATTACTCCTAGAAAGTTGTGTAACAGTTGAATTTTGCTAAATGAATATTGAATAGATCTGCATAAAACAAATGCAAAAAATCTGTTTACATGCATCTTTTTTTAATGAGTCTTGATTTAAAGTTACCACTGGGTATGCATAAAAGTTCAAATAAACCACAAGAAGCCTCACGGTTTTGTTCCCCTGGTAGGAAAACCTACCAGTAGAACGTTATAAACATTTGAGAGTCTGCTGACGGCCTAGAGCCAGGGGGGCCCTTTAATACATCCCAGCATCCTCGGTGGGCACTTTTGGCTGCCAGAGTGCTGAGAGCAGCTGAGTGCATGGGGAAGCACTGATTGGCTGGCTGTCTCCTCTCTCTCAGATGTGAGGCTTTGAAAGATGAACCCCAGAGCAATCATATCAGTTACTGTTTCTGCATGTTGCAGTTCACTCCTACCCCTCTAGTAGAAACCAAGAGCTGCACCAACACCTCCTTGTACTCCTCCTTTCACCAGAGACTAGATGTCCTGTGCCTGTCTTGAGGTGATCCAGGAGATGCTTACGGTGGCACACAGCACAGGGCTCCAGGGCATGTACTTCCATGTGAGACTGCTTATCAATGCTTGTGGCCATCAAGCCTCATGGATCTGGCCAACAAATTCCATACCTACAGGCTGGGGAACTCCCTTCTTGTCATCACAGAGGCAGAAAAGGATCTTGGAGTCGCTATTGATTCCAAGATGAACGTGGTTCCGCCAATGTGGGGATGCATAACCGCACCTTGTCATGCATCCACAGATGCATCACGAGCAGGTCCAAGGAGGTGATCCTCTCCCTCTATGTAACATTGGTCAGGCTGAAGTTGGAGTACTGCGTCCAGTTCTGGGTGTCGCACTTCAGGAGGGATGTGGGCAGGATCGAGAGGGTCCAGAGGAGGGCTACTCATATGATCAGGGGGCAGCAGGACAGGCCCTACAAGGAGAGGCTATGGGACCTGAATCTGTTCAGCCTTCACAAGAAAAGGTTGAGAGGGGATCTGGTGGCTGTCTATAAACTTGTCAAGGGGGACCAGCAGGCAGTGGGAGAGTCCCTGTTTCCCCAAGCACTACTGGGAGTAACAAGGAATAATGGCCATAAGTTGACTGAGAGTAGATTCAGGCTAGACATAAGGAGGCACTACTTCACAGTCAGGGTGGCTAGGATCTCAAACCAATTTCCAAGGGAAGCGGTGCTCGCTCCTATCCCGGGTCTTCAAAAGGAGGCTAGACAATCACCTAGCCGGGGTCGTTAGACCCCAGCATTCTTTCCTGCCCATGGCAGGGGGTCGTACTTAATGATCTGCTCAGGTCCCTTCCGACCCTACCAACTATAAAACTATGAAACATGGCCAAGGAAGATGAGACCCTAATGGAGGCCATGAAGTCTGGGGTGGTCTAGGAGCACTTCCAGACTGTTGATTGGCCTGCAAGATGAGCAGTGACTACTGGGAGCAGATCATTCTGGGCACCTGAGATGTTGAGCAATGGCTGCAGAACTTTCACATGTGTTGGGCCACCTTCATTGTCATTGTTACCTAGTTGGTCTGCTATATCAGGCAGCAGAACACTGGTATAAAGCCACCCCTGACCCCAACAATACTTGTCACTGGCCACCATTTGGAAACTCGCATCTCTCCGCAGCCTCCATTGCACTGTCAACCAGTTCAGCATCGGGAAGTCCATAGACAGAGCAGCAGTCCAAGAGGTGTGCTTGATCATGCAGGATATGCTAATGAACCATGTCATCTGACATAGCAAGTCACTGAGGGTCATTGCTGGATTCTCCCAGATGGGCTTTCCCAGCTGCATCGGGGCCATCAACAGCACGTGTATTGCCATTGTCTGCCTACCTCAAGACTCCATGGAGTTAGTCAACCATAAGGTCTTCTTCTCTGTCCTGCTTCGTGTTGTTGTACAGACCACTGTGGCCACTTCACCCACATCTTCAGTGGCTGACTGGGCAGCATCATGGTGCCAGAGTCTTCTTCAACTCCACTGTGCCCTAAATGATGGAGGACAGAGAGTATGCCCCTGGAGCCCCCAGCATAGAGATATTCTAAATTCTTATCCCACCCCTTATCATTGTGGACCCTACTTACTCGCTCTTACCCTGGCTCATGAAGCCCTACACAGGGCACCTGGACAGCAGAAAAGAACACTTCAACTGCTGCCTCAGCAAGTGCCACATAACTGTCAAATGCACCTTTGGCCACCTCAGGGTGCACTGGAGGCGTCTCGGTCAGTGTACACCCGGATATGGCTAAGGAGTATTTGTGATGCTTTATCTTGTGTTCTCCACAGCACCTGCAAAGCCAGGGGAGTTAGAGCATGGGACTTCCAAGCTCCCCTTCCCACAGAGTTGCCTCCTAGTTTCCATGGAGGCTACTTCTGCATTGGGAACCCCCCAGTTTCCTATCCACTCTTCCTAGTGACCTTGACCCTCCCCTATCCCTTCTCCCCCTTTTAATGTAGTTGGACGGTAAAGAAAGAGGGACTGTTTTTGAAAATGTTAACATCTATGGATTTTATTAAATCAAGTTATGTTTTGCTACTGGAAAAAAGATAAAAAGAGGTACATCTTTTTCCTGCACCATATTCCCTTGCCCAGATGCTTCCGTTGCCCAATATTACATGGGGCCTGGGTGGAGGAAGCACAGTGCACAGGAGAAAACCACATCCACCTTTGCCAGGGCATCAGTGCTTAGGGTGCACCAACCAGCATGGAGGACATAAGCTGGCATGTAGATATGTGGAAGTAAGGGTGGGAGGGGCTCTGGGGATTGGAAGCCCTGGCTAGCTGAACACCAGCCTTAGACAGGGGGCTGGATCTGAAGTGATTCCTGTTTCAGTTTTCCCATCTTTAGGGTTTACGGAAAAATTATTTTCTTTCAGGCATTGCAAGACATCCAGGCTGATGGAAGCCCTGGCCAGCTTAATACTTGCCTTGGACAAGGGAAGCATCTGGACACAGGGGAATATGGTGTGAGAAAGAGGTGTACCTCAGTTTACCTTTCTTCCAGTAGTAAAACATAACTTGGTTTAATGAAATCCATAGATGTTAACATTTTCAAAAACAGTCCCTCTTCTACAAAATTAAAAGGGGGAGAAGGAATAGGGGAGGGTCAAAGTAACTGGGAAGGGTGGATAGGAAACTAGGGGGTTGCCAATGCAGCAGCAGCCTCCATGGAAACTGGGAGGCAACTTTGCAGGGAAGGGAGCTTGGAGGTCCCATGCCCTAACTTTCTGGTCTTCATTCTGAATCCAGGGATGTCTTACTGTATGTGGTGGACAGGTGGGTGATACAGGACCCACTGTCCTCATGAGAGGGCTGTGAGGGTGCAGGAGGAGCTAGCTCCACTAATGGGGATGCAGCCTCATCATGGTCCACTGATGAACCCTGATGTCTTCAACCAAGTACCAGTACCCCACCTATGGGGCCTTGTGCCATACTGGGAATGTTTTGTGTCTGGAGTCTGGAGGCTCCTTTCCCTGGTGGTGCTGGTTGTCAGGACTATGGCCACTGGTCCTCTGCAGGGCCTGTTCCCCTGCAGGTCTTGCACATGGTAGGGGGAAGATATTGGAGTCTGGGACTGAACTCTGAGCATTATCCCCATGACATTCTAGTGCACTGGGACAGCAGGCTATAGTCAGGCCCTGGAGCTCGGTGATGCACAAGTTTATATTGCTATCTATTGTTACAGCCATAGTTAGGGGCATTTATGGCATGACAAGAGACATAGACATCCGTCTGTTTGGCCTTTGTGCCACCATAAAAATGTTCATGGTGATACAAAAGCAACGTCTGTTTCCAGTCTTCAGGTGTCACAGATCTTTGATTGAAAATAAGAAGCCATGCTGCCAAGTTTTATTCAGATCCATGACTCACCTGAGGTTATAAAGGGCCTCACAATGGATTTTACTAATATTTAAGCTCATGATAAGGCTACTTTATACTGCCAGAAGAATGTAAATAGTTGAAAATTGATCCCAGACACTTTTTACTCCACTACACTGTCCTGATAGTTCCACAGCTGGATTCATGGAGCCTCCACACTTGTTTTATACTCCTGGTATAGCACAAAGTGAACTCAAAATAGCCAAGGATTGTCCTGGTAGTATTCCTTTGTCGAGGAGGAACTGTTTCCAGTTTAAGATTGGCAGCAGACTCTCCATTTGGTTCACATGGAAAGGCAGGGGTCTGAAAAGGACTGTTGATGAGGAGAAGGACTGTCAGCCCTCCACCGGCATAAGATCCATGAGAGACATTACATCAGTAGCAAAAGCTTGCCCTTCTATCTTTAACTTATGCTGGTGTCATGCAGCTGAGAATCAGAGATCTGCATCCTGCTTATTGTCAATCCCCCTTTCTCTTTGCTCTGAGTAAAACAGAAGGAAACCAATATGCTGGCATTTTATTTAGATTTTGTTAAATTCTCTCATTCATTTTTCTGCATTGCAGAGTAAGTACAACTAAAGCTTTTATTCTTTTTAGTGGAATACATTATTTCTTGCACTAGAGTTTATTTTGGAAAAAAACAATGACCGACTTGAAACTAGTAAAGCTAATTCCCCTGAGCTATTTCTTTTTCCCAGTCCTTGAAGAAGAAATAGCTCCCAGGGAGAAACTCTGAATATTTCCAGGCCAATTATTCTTTCAAAATAAGCTTTCCCTTAGTATACCCTGAAAGACTGGTGAAGCTGCAACATGTAATGCTGTATATACTTTTACTAACCTGATCACACACAAGCTGCTTCTGTGGAGAGCAACCTTCTGAGTTTGATTTGTTTGTCTTTACTGATAAAACACCCAATATACTATTGATCTAGTTTGGTAGAGGTGAGCCCCTAATTTTCCATAGAATGGCAGTAGGCTGTGAAGGACTAAAGTCGCTAAAGCAGTGAAAAATACACTTAGAATAGTCGGGTCAAGTGGAGAACGCAGAACTTCTGAAAGAAGTGACTTGGTTACTTCTGTTTATCTGATCTGTTTGGTTTCCTAACAATTTATCAGTTTACACAACAGGTAAAAATTGTTTATATTCCTATTATTGCTAGTTGGGTATAATTCCCCATTAATAATTAGTATCTTTTTTATTTGGTTTTTGGGTTTTTTTAAACATTTTTCAGAGTGTGAACCCATACCTGCAAGGACAGAGACTGGACAATGTTGTCGCAAAGAAATCCGTTCCTCATTTTTCAGATGAAGACAAAGGCACTGAATAAGAACTGCAAAGATGAACGATGAAAACTCAGGCCATTCCTCGTGAGATCGTAATATTGCTTATATATAACCAGCTATTGAAATTATTGTGATTGGCAGCATGTTTATTATTTATATAATTGTGGATGAGAAACAGCTGTATTTATAACATTATGTTTTCCTAAATAATGAAAATATGGTTCTGTTTTCTGTTAAATTATGGTAATAGGCCTGTTTTGTTGTTTTCGTTTTAGTCATGGAGTAAGCTTTAAAAATATTAGTCATGTTAAGAGCTAACGTGAAGTAAATGGCTTCAATGAGCAATTTGTATAAATGAAGGCAAGCAAAAATATTACTCAACTGAGCCCAGTGTTTAATCTTAATATTTGCGACATTCAAAACACAGAAGTTAGAGTTTTGTGTTTTGTTCACAAATACAGTTACTTAGCAAAAACAAACTATTAATTTACTCAGAGACTTTTGGCTTTTGGTCTATTTTAATAAACAGTCAAGCAATCTAGAGCATTTGCTGAGTGACATTTTCTAAATATAAAATAGGATAATCTGGTTCAGTTATTGTCAGGCTAAACAAAAATTAAAACAGTATGCTTTGATAATATATTCAGTGCAATATTTTTCTCAATTGTTTCTTATCATTTCATTCTCTCATTGTTTCCAGATGTTTTCACCCACCTTAGCTGGCTGCTAATATTTCTCTAGTCTACAAAGTGGCATCCAACTCTCTCTGGCTTAGTGTCGGCAGCATTTAGCCATTAAAACAGAGCTGTCTAACTTCCAGGCAGCTGGGGGCTGCACTCCAGAGAGGAGCCACAGACCCAGGGACCATATGCTGTCTGTACTGGTGGGCTGGGACTCCCCTGGCTCCATTCCCCCACTCTGAGGCCTGTCCAGTTCCCCATCATAGCCTCATGGGCAGCCTCTCCTCCTCTGCAGCAGCTCAGCTCAGCTCAGCTCAGGTCCCCGTGCCACACACATAAGATCTGCCCCCACTCTCTCAGCTGTATGAACCAACCTCCTGCAGTGTGGGCAACTTGGCTTTGCCATGCAGCTCAGGCACTCCAGCCCTTTCCTGGCAGCCATGGAAGGATCCGTTGGCAGGAGGAGTAGTGGCCTGGTGGGAACCCATGAGCCACTTGCTAGCCTTTCAGGAGTAACATGTAGCCAACCAGTTGAACAACCCTGCATTAAAAAGTGTCTGAATTAGTCATGCTCCCATGAAATGTCTCAGCTGAGCAAGATGATATTTGCCTTTGATAGAAAATATTACCGATTGAGACTCCACTAAGCCTAAATTCCTGGGTGTAGAATCTTATCATTAAAAATCAGAATGAGCAGCAGCCATATCTGCAGCACAGTGTCAGCCTGAGTCATCAGAATAAAGCGACACAAGAAGCTGCTCTCAAGGTTAAAAATTTGGATGGGAGTTGGTTGTGGGTTTTTTGACTATCCAAATTAGGCTAGAGGCAAGTAGGATTCTTACTACTCAGTAAATCTTGCTCTGGGCCTCCAACTCTACTCATTTTCTGGTGATGCTCAATACAGTTTGTGGCAGATAAACCCTTGGTTAGGCTACATAAATTAACTTGCTTTGCCACCAGAAGAAAAGGTGTACTACTCTATGTGCATTTAACACTCCTGAACAAGAAGCAGAGCATAATTCCCTTCCCCATCAAGCAGCAGTACTCTGTCACTGCTCTTGAAATAGCAGTTAGGCAACTCAGAAGGCCTTTCCTTTCTGAAGGACTAGAGGAGGGCACTGTTCTTTACCTTAGGCAGCAAACTGAGAGCTAGAATTGGGTCTACAGATCAAATTCTGTTATTTTTACAAGTTGTCTGGCAAGCGGGCTGCATGCAAAATGACCCATGGAAAATCATGGAAAATAGTTACCTTATCTTATGAACTTCAGTTTTGTGATGCAACAAACTGCATACCCCCAATAAAAAAAATCAATCGAGATGACATACTAAAATACGGACAAGACTGACAAGCTGAATTTTCACTTGAGGTTAGATACAAGTAATTCACACCACATCAATAAGTGGACTGATCTGTGTTTGGAATTAGTTTTCAGGGCAGAACTGAATAAACAATCCATAATAAATTATTTATTTGCTGAGCTATGCCTCACAAATACTTTGAGAGAAGATTGCAAAAGTCTAGAACTGAATGTAGTCTAAATTATTTATGAGCTGCTTCATACTTTATTTTCTTTTAACAAATATTTTAACTGATATTTTGAATTGTAGGGGATATAATGTAGAGTGAGATTTATAAGTGGATATTGCAATTAATTGAACATTTAAGTACCTATTATTTCCTGTACCTACTAACTTCATTGGAAGATAAGGATACTCAGCAGTCCACAGTATCAAAGTTTGGTCTATTTATGAAGCTTACTTAACGTATTTTTCATGCTTATTCTCTGTTCAGGTTTTGAGATTGCAGAAATGATTCATAGCCATACTCTACAGAGTACAAAACACGGGTTATATGTCATGCTAACCATTCAGAAGCAGAACTCTCCATTGATTTTAATGGCTCAAAGTGGGCAAAACATCCATTGCCTTCTGCATATCCATTGAAGCTGCAACTGTGGCTAGAAACATTCTAGTTAGAGAAGGGTTTTCCACACCCATAGACCCGTAAGAATCTCTAGATTTCTCTAGACAACCCAGTGCCTTCTCCACTGGTAGAAAAAATGGTTTTATAAGCGCTAGCTGGTTTACCATATAAAAGTTCATTTTGATGACTACCAGATAAAATAATCAATTGGTAAAGTGACTCATGCTTTTTTAAAACTCTTCCCTCCTTTATATGCTGCTTCATGTATTTGTGTTTGGTACATGCATGGCTTATAAAGGGAGGGGCAAGGTGTGGTTTGTTTAATAACATCAAAAATCTCATGTCTGATTCCTTTAAGCATTGCAGTTCTCAGTCACTTTATCCCACCTTACATAGTGATGTGATAATTAGGCACCACAGACTGACTAGATTACTGTAGAGATCCTTCCTGATAACTGTTTATGACTGCTGCAGAGTCTGGGAAGCTGAAATTTTCTCTCATAGAACTGTGTGAAGAAGGCAAAACAAGTTCTAGAGTTTCAAGATTTTTTTCACATTATCACATTATGTTAAACCTCCCTTAAAGGAATTGCCTGCTAAATGAAATCAAATTCCTGGCAATCAGCAGCAATCTGCTGATTCCATTAAGCAGGTTTAACTTGCCAGGGAAGCCCCAAGTTGAGAAACTTTCATGTCTGGTCTTTATAATCTTGATAATTAAGTGAACAATTCTATTAAAATTAATACAAATACAAAATTAACAATTCTATCTATGAATTCTATCTAATAAGTTCTATGTTTGAGCTGCCTTTCTGAAATGGACTAGAACAGGGAGTCCCCTTTTCTCCTCAAAAGAGAACAATGGAATTTTAGTTATGTTTAATGACCTTTCCTAAAACACATCATATTGCTGATCTCTCAGTCAGTCAGGACCCAACAAATATCAAATGCCCTTTTTCAGTAAAGTGTGTATGTTGCTCATTCACAGTATGTTTATATGGAGTATATAACAATAGTAAATTAATTTTAGCTTTATTTTGAATTGTGAAATGCCTGACTTTCCTTTAAAAAATCTGGATAATTAAGGAAGATATTTCAGTAAGAGATATCAAAAATGATATGCTTTCAACTTTCACATGTGCAGCGGTATTGCCAATCCCACCGTGTCAAAAATCATGAGACAAACTCTTAAACATCAAAAGATTTGGAACATAAATCATGAGATGCTATTTTTAAAGTGTGTGTTTGGGGTGTTATTTGTGAAGGTGTGGTGGGCTGTGGGTGTGTGTGGGTTGAGTTTGGAGCCTGGGTAGGGAGCATCCCACACACCCTGGCAGGATACGGGATACTGTGGATCAAGAGTGAGGGGCAGCAACAGGGCTTGGGGGACTGTGGCTCAGGAGTGAGGGGCAGATGTACACACACACACATGCATACATACAGACAGACAGACAGCTGCCCACAACTCTGTTGCATGACTTGCCCTGGCCCCAGGGCCCCATTAACCCCAGCCCCTGCTGCCTTCCCTCACTCCCTGTGGGGGCCTTGATCTGTGCCCCCCACCCCTTCCTTCTCCCCCTGCCCCTTCCCCTCCACAGATTTACTAGTATGGACCTGTCTACATGCTCCAGAAGAAAAAATCCCGAGATTTGATCTTTCTATCAGGAGATCATGAGTCAGAGTTAATTGGACATGGAAATCAGGGGTCTTGTGATTTTTTTCATGAGAGTTGACATTACTGCAAATGTAGTAGTCCTAAGTTAGAGCAGTAATGAGATTTTAAATTTAAATGCCTTAGGTTACTATGGTTGTGTAGTAGTTTAACTCTTTAGAATGAAAAATTTCATATTGTTAGGTATTTTAAAAACTGCAAGTGTCTTAATAAACTCCAAAGGATTTTGAGATACAGTTTGTACAAAAGAAGCTATAAAAATAAAGTATATTGTATTCCAATGATATTATGTATTTATGTACATACTATAGCATTTAAAGTATTATTGGGTGCATCTACGCATTGCCCTACGCTGATATTGTTACTGCACCAGGCTTTATTACTTCCTTGTGGAAATACTAAAGCATGGTTCAGTAACCGCCCATACTGTACTGTATGTGCAGCACATGGTTATTTTTAGCAGTTACTTCACCATAGCAGTGAGCTATAATGGCGAAGTAGCTGCTGGACATGTGTAGACATCCATGGATGCTACGTTGCCATAATGCATCACTATAGTATGTAGCATCACGTGTAGACGTGCCCATTAAGTGACTGAAAGCATTTGATTTGTAACACAGAATTTGCTGTGTGTACTTACATATTTGTGCATGTATGTGTACACAGAAGTATAAAATACACTATATTTTGCTATTAGTCAAATCAGTAATATAAAATATAAGGATGCTAATCCACAAAGTAATCTTAGTAGTGTAAGAGTGATTGAGAAAATAAGAAACACTGATGTGCTTTATTTCTGTTGACACATATGTATATAAATGTTTAGCAGTATATATTATTTCTATTGGCACATTAATATTTAGCTAAACAAAGTCTTTTTGACATTTTACAGTGCCTATACATTTTTTTTAAGAAAGCTGTGGAACTATTTCCTGAAAATGGAAGAGAACATCCAGTAGGGTTGTAAGCAGAGCTGGTTTGAATAGTTTTGCCAAATGCACTAAGACAGCTCATTGTCTATTTCTCCATTTGTAGGGAGGAAGGGCAGAAAAAAGATACCCTGAATGGCCAGGGTATTACTTTCACTTATGTGAGTTATGGGACAGCCAGGTACGTGTACCTACCTGTTTTGCCTGATTTGGGGTTACCATATTTACTTGTGTAGATGGCCCTGATATAAGATAACCCCCCATTATATTTTATATATGGAAAATTTACCAATTTGTATAATTTTCTAGGTATAGAACCTACCTATTGGAGATTTGCCTTGAATTTATCCCCTTCCCACTGCTACCTCAGAGGAAATAAATCTGGGGGGGTCAAAGTAGCCCCTTTGCTCTCTGCTCCCCACCTCCAACTTTTTCTTCCAGTAGTCCCTTTCCCCTCTCCTCCCTGAAAGTGAGGAGCAAATTTGAAAATAATGGCCTTTGACATTGAACATGGCTGTAGCAATTTGCATTCAGTACCCATGCACTTAGCACATCCAGAATTGATGCATGTTATCTTTCTTTGAAACTGATGTCTGTTTTAGCACAGGTACTCCATAAACACACTTTTGAGTACCACTTTGGCACCTACTTACCATGGAGAGTTCTGCTTCTGAAGCTGGACCGGCTTGCTTTGTGCCTCAACTGCTCAGTATTGGTGTGTACTCCAGATACCCCCACAAAGGAACCATGTACTAAATAGCACTCACTCATAACTGGAACCAGGTGCTGTTTTCAGAAGTCTTGGGATACTCCAAAAATTTATATGCAGATGAGGCCCAGGGCAACCTGGTCCAGCTTTACCTTATGGAGTGTGGGGCCACATTAATCATATGTGAGAGGCTAAGGGGGTAGGTGACAGAGAGATTCAGAGTAAATACAGATGAGAAAGTCACCACAATCAAAAGAAACATGCTATATAAAATGCTGTAAGGCAAATACATCTAAGCCTGCGGCAGTGGCAGAAGATGTTACTCAGAAGTTTCAAACTACCCAAATAGCCATTCTGTTAAATAAGGCAATGCAGCCAAGTTTAAAATTCTCTTTGTTTCAGCTTCCTTTTCTACTAACCCTGTCGGGTGACGCTGGTTCCCAGTAAATCAGAGGACAACATTTGTAATCATCTAAGATCTCATCCCAGTGCATCTGGCCAATTGAGTCAGAGAATTTCTGTCTTTGAAATTAGATATCCTATGGTCTATACAAATTGGAAAGGAAGGAAAAGCCTTAAAGTGGAACTTAAACACTTTGGAATATACCCCACACAAGACACCACATCCCACCCATGGTGTGTGTGCACTTAGAAATGACAAGACAGTTTTGAACAAAATAAAGGAAAATTTGTTTTTCTTTTTCTTACCTAGCAAAAGAACTATAATCAGGTTTCCATACTTTGTCTAGGATGACCAGCCACATCAGAAACACATAGTATAAATGCAAGGAAATGATCTTGTGCTTCATCTTCTATATGCACTTATTTTGAGCTTTAAGTAGTTGAAAAATACAGATGTATACTCATGCATTTTATTCATGTTTTGGGATCTTAAACTGTCTTTTTAAAATCAAATATCTATTTTTCCCCTTTCAGTATGTGAGGAATCCCTTAAACACAAAGCCACAAATCCTTAGATGGCATAAGCCTTAGCTGGTATAAATTGTGATAGCTCCATTGAAGTCAGTGACAACAGCAGTAATTTAATTTGGTTGTGGATCTGCCCACTCCACCTGCCTCCCTTAGAAGGGACAGGAAAAAGTTTCATTTTACTTATTAGGAATGAATGGCTACTTCCTGCTCTTTTCACTTTCATTTAGGCATGAACATGTCCGTAGCCCTCAAGAATGAAGTAAATGGATGACTGCCAGGGTCAGAGAGAGAGAGGAAAGAACACAGAAGGTGACAGTCTCTCCTCTTTCTTCTTAAACCATTAATGATAAACTACTGAAAGGCAAATGTTAAAAGAGAAATATACTGCAACAAAAGTGGGGATTGGAGTTTCTACAATTGAGGGCCCCATCCACTGCACACCAGGAATATGTTTGGCTAATGTAGTCCTTGCACAAGTATTTCAAATAGTCTTCTTTCTATAGGAGAAAGAGTTAAGTAAATCATTCTTCAGGTTCATAAGCACAGTTCTAAGTGTCTACGTTCAAGCTTTCTGCCATTAGTTGAAGAATGGGGCTGAATTCCAGTGTATCATCCTAATTCACCATGAGGACGAAGTATGTAGTATCTGATCAGGTTTGCTTTATTTATGATTCTAACTGCTTTCCATTGACTATGTGATTCCTGACAACAGAAATATCTGTTACCCATGTGTTGAACACATGAGAGCATTACAAATCTTAAACGATTGTGAATGTCATGGCAAGAGCATTAGCAATTTGAGCTGAAAAAACTTAAAAAAAGCTTGCTTGGCTACCAGGGTCTATTTTTTCTTTTGTCCTGAGAGGGCTGGGGAGAGTTGGGTCAGTGATATAGAAGATAGTAGGACAGGGTAGTAGTGTGGTGGGAGAGGGGGGTTCCAATCTGGAAAAAATAGGGAGATTTAAATAAACCCCTTTTATATTTCACATGGCTAAGATCAAGTGTACGTACTATCTCTTAAACTGGTGGAATCAAATCATATTCAAATATATGCATGTAAATGGGTGTCTTCTCATTTTAATTGTAATATTTCATCATATTACCAGCCTGTCCAAGAAAAACAAGGGTGGGAGTCAGTGGCTGAATTTAATTGTAAAGTGACTGAGGCAAAGGAGAAATCACAAAGAAGAAAAATATCCTGTTTAGAACCTTGTCTGTTTACTAATGGCATCACAAACTTTCTGTCCTCTTCTACATGGTGTCACTTACAAATTGCTGCAGTTTAAGTTTAAACATACAAATATTGTCCAATTTTAGTCTTGACTTTTATTTCAAATGTAAGGGACAACAGACATAGGTAACATTCTTGGAAGCCACCAGGAATCTTTAGAGTTCTGATTATCTGAAAGTACAGGAGTTAGGTTCCAAAGCAGGGCAGTATGCTTTTGATGCTGAACATATTGCTACCATTGTCTTCTCTACTTTTCTTTCTTTGATAAATTTATTTCTTAGGACCAGATTTGGTGCAGGTTATATCCACATAAACAATGAAAGCCATTAGTAGCTGCTAAAAAGTATCATATAAATATGTTTGTGAGCCTTCAATTAGTCTGCTTTCCCGTGTGCACATGATTATGTTATCTAATCAGGACTAGAATTCCACTGGGATATCTGTGATTATGGTTCAGATCCTGAAATACTACCACAAGCAGTGCACCTTTGATTTTCAGGTTAAAAACTGCAGGATGGAAATCTTTTTTTTTTAAAGATTTGAAGATGAAAAAAATACTGAAATTCTTGATAGTTTGCAATATGAAATATCCTAAACACTCCTGTCTGCATATACCAACAAGAAGAAAATAGATCATAAAACTAGCGACAAAGTCAAATGCAAAATTTCCATTGGAGTCAATGACTACGGAACTAGAGTCATCCACTTTATTGTTTCATCTAATATTGATGAGGTAAAGATAACTGTAGAATTCCATTGAAAAAGTAAGTCATTCTTTGAAATAAATTCATTAAAAAAAAGCAACTATACAGAAAGCTAAGCAATTCAATTACTAATCAGGAATTGAAACATGGAAATATATTTCTGGTTATTTTGTGGACCTTTATTGCTACTACTACTTTACAACTGAATTTTTCATGCTAAACACCATATATATGCCACTTATAATAGTAATCAGTCAATTGCCAGCATGAGAAAGGGGTTCATATGTGGCACCCCCTGCCTGATAGCCCTCCTCCCACTGCCCCCAGTCCCAAGCAGCCCCTTGCAGGCTAGAACTCTGCCAGCCTGCAAGGGGAACCTGCTGTTTCCCATGTTTTTTTCCTTAACAGGCAAAAATCAATGTTTTTCTCCTTTAAAGAAAATCCAAGTTTTTCTGCAGCCAGTGGTGATGTGTAGGGGGTGCACAGGGATGCACATGCACCACCTGAGAACATTGGTGCACCCCCTGACAGGCCATGCTCCCTGTTTAGGCAATGGGCAAGGGGAGGGCAGACAGGAGCACAGGTGCCCTTCCTGTGAGCACCGGCTGGGGAGTAGGAGCACCAGATGAAGCGCTGCAGCCAATTCCAGCCCCCGC
>NW_017728947.1:59902449-59915656 GCF_001723895.1 Crocodylus porosus | reverse complement strand
CTGGGGGGGGGCATGTGCCCCCCCTGGCTAAGGTGGCACCAGTTCCCCATGTCTGCAGCAAATGGAAAACCCTGATCCCTGGTCATTAAGTATCTAGCTGTCAATCAGAAAAAAAGAGAGGGGGCAGTGTATGGCAGGCTGGCAGAGATGAGGGAGACCCTGGGAGCTATGAGAAGCAGGGATTGTGCTTGCTGGGCAAACGTGCATACAGGCCTGAGGTGAGGTGGGGAGTCTGCCAAAGTTGAGCCCAAGCCCCTGGACTGGTGGGGGAGTAGGGGGGAAGCAGTACCTTGGAAGAGGAAAGTTTTGTTCCTGTACTGCAGCCCCAGGACATGCTGCACCCCCAGCACAGCCACCACCTCTCCTAGCTGGCACTCAGACAGCTCGTTGACCTGCAGTGTGGGTTCCATGCCAAAGCCTGCAGTCACCCCACACAGTGCCTGTAAATCTCCCCACCCGTTACAGAGCCACAAAGAGCCCCAGCCCCTCCCAACCTCCCCTGGCCCATGTCTGTCACCTATGACTGCCTGGTGCCCACCTCCCCAGGTTCTCTTGCCCCATGTCTCTCTCCCTCCATGCCTCCCCTCTGTCACCTGTGTGTACCTGCCAGCAGGCAGAGGGTGCCAAGGCAGCAGGAAGGCTGCATGGCACAGGGCGGCTTAGTCCATAGTCCTCAGCCTCCAAAAGGGAAAGGTCTGCAATGTGCACACCATCCCACTCCTGGTCCAGCCACATGTGTGTGCATGCACATGCATGTGACACCCCCTTGCTTCCAAGCGCCCTTCCTTCCAGTCCCCCCAGCCCCAGGCAGCTCCTTGCAGACTGGAACTCTGCCAGTCTCCAAGGAGAAACCCGCAGTTTCCCACTTCAAAGGGGAAAATCCAGGTTTTTCTCCTTTAAAGGGGAAAAATCCATGTTTTCCCACAGGAAACAGAAAACTCAGATCCCTGCTGATCAGTATGCTGCCTGTTGTAACACATTGCAAGGCACCTAAGGATGTGGACACACAAACAAGGTATTGCAAGGTAAACTACAGTGTAAATTTAAAGCAAATCAGCTATTTTTGGATAACTGCCCAGATGCAGTTTTTACTTAATGGAAAATGCAAGGTAGATTACCCCATTTTCAGTAAGGGGTAAGCTGCTTTGCATTTGGTGTGAGGTAACTGTTACTGTTACTGCTGAGTGGGGCTGCATACACACGTTCAAATCATCCAGGACAACTCCCACATTTGGTTTCTTGAGAGAAAAACTGTCTAGTACAGAAGTTCAGGTAGAAAAGCAAAGAGTCTGCAGTATAGATGCTGGACTTCCAGGGGTCCCTAGAGCATGCAGCCCAGAGTGGTTAGGAGGCAGGGATCATCAGGATCAGGGAAGGTGGAGGGTGGTCTGGGACACAGACACAGGCACAGAAGAGTCCTCCAGCTTTTCCCACCCTTGTGGCTGTGTTGAGCCCAGCTAAGGCAGGGCAGGACATACACTTATTTCCCTGAACCAAAGTGCTGTGGTGCAATTCAGGTAGGGAACAAGTCCAGAGCAGAACCCACCCCCTAAGTCAGGGGTGGGCAAAATACGGCCCAGGGGCTGTATGTGGCCCACCAGGCCATTCTATCTGGCCCACAGGGTCCCTAAAAAATTTAGAAAATTAATATTAATCTGTCCTAGGCTGCCTGTCATGCAGCCCTCGATTGCTTGCCGAAACTCAGTAAGCGGCCCTCTACCGAAAATAATTGTCCACCCCTGCCCTAAGTGTTTCAGTTCTGGGCTTTTCCAGTCTGAAGCACTCAGGGGACATGTTCTGAGACTAACGCACTTCTCTGTCCCCCTGTAGAAGGGAAGAGGAGGAGAAAGAGAAGCAAAACTCACAGCAATTGGAGAGGTTGGCTCTGCATCTGCTGCCTGTACAGAAGTTCTGTCTCCTGAGAGATTCTCCAGGGAGCCACTTCACTCGGGTTGTTCCTGAGTTATTTTTCTTCCAGACTGGCTACGTTTAACCCAGGAGAAAAATTATGAACCTCTCTGGTACACTCATGGTTTCTCCTGAGAGAACTGGGACTGGAGAAACTAAATGTCTGTCCAACCCTACAATTTACACTGTAGCTTACCTACAGTAAGTTGTTCATGTTCCACAGGTCTTCCTGCTAAAATCATAGAAGGCTTAAGTGCCTAGCATGGGACTGTGAAGTCCACAGTGGGGATCATCAACCTTAAAGGAAGACAATGTAGTTCTGGGTGTCAGAACACCTTCAAAACTTTTGAGACTCGAGTCGCAACTGACTTGATTTATGATACCCTTGAAAGTCAATAGTAGTCTGGCTTGAACTCCCTTCTCTCCTGGTTTCTAGATCCTTGCTTGTAACCACCAGGTGTGTAACCTCTCAATAAGGTTTTACACGCATTATTTTCACAAAAGAGTACAAAATAACAAGACAGATGCTTAGACCAGGAGACTAGGCTTTAGCTAAAGGCTTTATTTCTTTAGCAAGAACTCCTTTACATAAGAATAAATTCTTTAGTTCCTTTGAAGATATCCTTGAATAGTTTTGCATTTTATTTTGATAGTATTATTTACAAAGAAAATGATTCCCTTCATTACTTCACAGTGGGGCTGCCAGTATTCAAATGAAGTCTGTGCTTCTGCACACATTCACTGTCTGGTAAAGTACTGTACTTTGTATAAGTCCCAATAGGATGAAGTCACATAGTAGGGACTCTGCTTCTCCGTGACTGTTTGCAGGATCTAGCAAGAACCCAGAGTCCTCCAGTCCCCAAATTATCTCTTTGCAGAAAAGGTCTGTAGGTATTTTTTCAAATAAAATATTTAGAAAATTATAAAGTCGGTAAGCAAAACTCCTATTGAAGCCAATGATGGTTTTACTCAAAGAATGAAAGATTTGGACCTTTGATAATACAAGTCATTTGGTGTGTTAAAATACAAAACATTTGCTCTTCCCAAATCCTTTTTATGAATTAGGAATAAAGGCCACACCCAGCAGTGACAATTTTTCACTGTCGAAGGAGGGAAAGTAGCTTGGCTCCTCCCCTCAAGTGTGCCTGGTGTTTTCTAAACACAAAATGGGCATTTTATAAACACAAACTGCAAAAAGATATTCCATATCAAAGTCTACTTTTTTCAGCTGGAATCTACCTCACCAAGTTAAATCAAGAGAAAAATCTTAGCTATCTTGGTATAAAAGCACTCTTTTTATTGCGGTGAAGACATAAGCAAAAGAAATCACAAACCTTGTGCCAGAGAACTTACAATTTTAAATAAATGAACTCTCCCCAAATGCAAGAAAATACTGTCCTCTGATCTGCTGTTTTCCTACAATAGCAGAAGAGGCTATGATTTTTTTTTACATGTCTGATAAATTTCACTGAGGTTGACCCCAAAGGATTCTTTCCTCCAACTTTTTTGTAATATTTTTAAAAGGGAAAAGCTTTTTTTTTAATTCTGAATTCCTATGCTCATTTTGAAACCTTGTCAAGAAATAATAATACCTTCTTCCCAAGTGTTTTTAGTTCCATCTGGTTCAAAACCAAAAAAAACCCCTCCTCTGTCTGATCTGAAGTGTGATTGATTTGATCACTTGTAGTTTGACTTCTTCTCTTACGTCTTTAATGCATTAAGACTTCCTGTAAAAAATTGTTTACACTTGTAGACTTTTTAAAAGTGCATCCAAAGCCCAAGCATTCAGTGCCTGTTTTGTCGCAAATTCCTAGGGGATGGATCCTGAATAGTTTACAGAAACTCTCTTGCCATCAAGTGAATTTACACTTTCAAAGTCACTTTTAATTGCATGTCATTTGTAAAATGTAATGCAATTAGACTGTGGATGAAAACAGCAGATAAAGAATTAAGAGGCGATGTGATTCTTGGTGGAGATTTAAAGACAGGGCTTTTGTGACTACCGACCAAGAATGATTTCTGTGGTGGTTACACTTCAGAAATAGAATACAGGAATTTGAAAGTGCTAAATACAATCTGAGATATTGTAATACGGGGGCAGATAAAAGCATAAATGCCCTATCCACCTAAGCTAATCAGGACAAAACAGGAGATTTTTGACAAGGAAGCAGAAGTAAAACAGAACAGTTGGAAATATTAAGACAAAAGTTTTGGCCTCAGCCTTGTCTGTGCGGTTTCCCAGAAGTGAAAAGTTTTTGGCAATTTTTAAAGGGGAGATTTTTGGTAACAATACAGATGAAAAATAGAGATTTTTTATTCTTGTAGTTTCATCTTTTGCTTTTAACCCCATAAGTACTTATTTAAAATTCCAGCCCTTATTCTAAATATTAATATGTACAGTAAAGTTAATGTGTCCTTTCACAGGAGAGCACAAAAGTATACAAAATATGTGGGTTTTCCAGTAGGGTTCTCCTAATTCATACTTTAGTCCTGCAGATGTGTGCATTGCTTAATCCACTGGAATTAAAGTCAAGCAATAGGTAACTCTTCACAGGATTAGGGTCGTGAACCCCAGGTCAGAAAGCATCTAAGTATATATGTGAGTTCATCTCTGTTCAGCAAAGCACTGAAGCATGTAGTTAAGTACTATTAAAATTAGGAAAGGCTACTGAACCAGAGTCTTATCTATAGGAGTTCTCAAAGACGACGACTTTAGGTGTATATTAGCCACATCAGTAGAGACTTTGTTTATTCAATGGAAGCATTTTTATGGGAGATAATTACAGACTGTCAACGACTTTCTTCCCCATTCATATCTTCTTTGTGAAGATCCAGAAGTTCTTTATAAAATATTACCATATTAAAACTTCTATGTAAGTAAGTATTAGAATAGAAGAATTTCAGAAGGGGCTAAAGGCTTAGAACCTCAAACTAGTTAGGCCCCTAAAATGAATTTATTTCAGTGAGAATCAGATGCTGATATAAGCTAGGAACGGACAATCAGAAATCCTGAGGTTGAATCAATTCAGTCTTTGCAAGTTAGTTTAAGATGTGCAGATTAAATTGAAACAGATTCAGGAAATGCAGGCATATGCCTGCAGTGACTCAGGCCAGAAGCTGGGAGGTGCTAGAGCAGGCTTTCAGGCTCTGTGTTCACTTCCTCTTCCTGCTGCCCCTGAGGTCTCTGGGATTTGCAGTCCAGAATTACAGCAGCAGGATTCTGCATGTTGCTCATCACTTTCTCTTCCTGCTTCCAGGTGCCTCTGGAATTTGCAGCCAGCAGTAAGTTTGAGCAGGAGAAGGGGAGTTTAACCCCTCTTCCTGATCTCAGACCCCACCTGGGGTTTGCCTGGGGGAGGGGGGCAGCCCCACCCCTGCAGACTGGGATGTATGCCCAGGCAGACTTGCCCCTTGTCAGCCAGCCCTCACTGATCCAGCTAGGGAGCAGACAGGTGGGGCCAGGGCTACAAAGCATGCTGGGAGTCTCTGATTTAACTTGAGCCAGGAAGGGGTCTAGGACAGAAGTTTCATAAACTGGTTTGATCCAAATCAGTTAAGTCTGATACTACAGTCACCCAGGTTTAACTTAAACCAGTTTCAGCCATTTTGAAACTGGTTTATGTGCACTGAACTTCTGTTCTGTTACAGGTTTAAACCAGTTTCTGATCACTTAACCAGTTTATGCGTAACTTCTGTCCATAATGTTAAGGATCTGAGCCCAAATGACTTGGTCATAAATAACTCAGGTGCTTTGAAAATTGTATTCATTATAGTTATTTTATAGGTAGAAAAACTGAATTATGTGACGATCTAAGTGACCTGCAGATAGAAAAAAAAAAGATTGTTGCCTTTTTGAGAATGTTTGTCTCTTGATGTATAAAGGCAGCCTGAGAAAAAAGAAGGGAGGGGAGGTGCAAAAGTTCTGATTGTTCTTATCTTCTGAGGAACATCATCTGACTATGCTGTTTGTCTCCTGAGACTACCCAGAGAAGTGAACTAAGAGTCTTTAATGGAAGGAACGTAGTTGTAGAATGTTAAAAGGAAAGCTTTTTCTCCCTATAGCGTGTTAGTCATTTTTCTGACTTATAATTTAAGCTAGAGAATCAAAAAGTTCTAGACAGTCCAATAATACAAGTAACTTTAAGATTCTTTGTACCTGTGAAGTTATGTTGTAACTAGTTCTTTATTATTGAATAGCGATTTCCAGAAAAAACAGGCTAGAATAGGTTTGAATATCTAATTTTTAAATTGTCTTTTAAAGGAGAGATAGGATTCAGGGGGGAAAACAAATGTTCAGACTTTCTAAAGTATAAAGGGAGAGGGGGAGACAGTTTAATTTTATTTGAAGTATGTGGTTCACTTTTTAAGTGATTTGCTTAAGCCCAGATAGTCAGTCAGTAAGTGGCAGAGCCAGGACAAGGATGCAGCTTTCTTGACTTTCTATTACTTGTTTAACCACCACACCAACATCTACAGTGCTTGGAATGCCATTAAAAAAAGTAAGGAAAAACAACTGAGTTCTCTGCTACATGTTCATTAATGTGCTATAGTTACTGCACATTAAGTTTATCAATACACAGTCACTTGTGCTACAGTAGTGCCAGCACATGGGTTTTTAGTGATGCTTACTGTGCAGTAGCTTAATACTACTGTACAGTAGTGTACTAGCACAGTTTTTGTCCAGCACACTACTGCACAGTGTTATTAGGCTACTGTGCAGTTAGCGCATCCTGTAGACACACCCAGGCCTAAGAAACAAAATGGAACTTTTTCACTATTACAGGAAGAAAAGGATGAAGAAAGTAACTTTTGTCAGAAATGTATAAGTACTATTTATTTGTATACTAATAGTGTTTGTTTAGCTATCCAAAATGTTCCTGCCAGCTTGTTATATGCAGTAGGAAGTGGAAACAGAGCCTTTCACTTTTGTAATGTAACTGGAAGCAGTATTTCACAGCTGTCATATCACTACTGTGAAATATGTAAGCAAACAACAAGTCAAGCTCCTTAGATAATATCTAGCTATGACTTCAGATTACAAAGGCATCTTTAGAAAATTGTATCTCAGTTAGATGAATAATTAGCTGAATTGTCTTTCCAAAGTGAAAAAAATCAAGATATTTTCTTTAAAAAATATCATAACCATTTTTACTTTTTATATTTTTAAAGATATTTTGATTTGCAATTTTTTTTAATTCAATCCACATTCACAAATATTTGTGGTCAACCCAACTGCATTTTTGGGCATGTAAAATATCTGACCCAAATCATTTGCCCAGATCTAGGTTGAAATCCTGACCTCTGATAAAACTGAGATGAGGCCAAAACTTCATTCCCTGAGTTCAGTGAGAATTTTCCTGAGTCAGAAATCTTGGTTTGAAACTAATTTTATAAGAAAGAACTTCATTCAAACACGAAGTGAGCTTAGCTTCTGCTTATTAGAGGTGCAGTATGAACTACATTTCTTAGGCTTAAATCTACAGACCTTATTTATTACATGAATAATCTTGCCTCCTGGAGGAAGTATACTGAAGTAAATAAGACTCACTGGAGAGTCTTCAGAAGCATGGATAACTCATATGAATGGGTGGGACCTTAGGCAGAAGAATATCTGACATCAATGCACACAGTACCTTTCTCCCAATTCCTATGCAAGACGTATTAGCATCGCAGTTGCTGATAGCAGAAATGGCAATTGCAAACATTTATTGCTTGGGTTTGTCCTGTTAGTCTTAGCTTTACAAAAGATACATCTTGAGCTCTGCAGGTCTTTTCTAGTGTTTTTCCTTTCTGGAAACATAACAGTCCTGTTTAATTTATTGGTTTCTATTCTCCTGTTTGTCAAACAGATACTGGTTTATGAACCATCCTACACGTTCTAAAGGGGTCCCTAACAGACTCTGCCTGTTGGATACAACCAGTGAAAATAAGCTTTGGATTAGTGCTTTATTTAGAAATTAATGTCTCAATATCCTAATTCAACATTATGTATCTAATTTATGATGGTGTTCTTCCTCTGCCACTTTAGAGGGTGTGTGTATTTCACGATGAATTATACTGCTAGGATTAACACTTCCTCTTCTCCATGGCAAAACTTGGTTTTTAGCTTGGCACAGCAAGGCTTCTTACACCTAGCCTACACTCAAATACCAAACATCCAAGCCATCCAAAACCAAACATCTAAGCCAACCAAGACTTGCTAAGCATTTCCTCTCCTTCACACTGGTTCTGAGGACTCCTTCTGAGACACTGCCATCTTACTCTTCATTAAGCTGTGGTGTGTACAGTATTGTATTCTCTCAGAGTGTTGTCAGGTGTCCTGGCAAGAAGATACTACTGTATACATATCATGCAAAACTCAGTGCTGGATGGGACATACTCGAGCCTTTGAAGTGCATGTGTATCTTTCATCATATCACAATAACTAGGCTGTGCCACCCTGCCCCAACTAACTTCACCATTCAACTCATGATCTATAGTTATCACTGTGAAGGAGATTGCAGCACATGCTAATACATGCTGGAATTCAAATCTCTGGCATACAAAGCAAATACCTTGTGCTTATTCCTACTGATTATGACACCTCCACTTACTGAAGTGGCTATTGCAAGTTTCAGGACAAAGCTCAGGCTATGTTGCAGAGGCAGCATGTACTTTAACTTTTCATTTTCTGATGTTTCCAAAGTTTAAGTGTAACCACCCACCACATTCTCCAAGGGCACAGGGTACAACATTAACTGTGTTAACAAAGATTTGGGGCTTTTTATATATATTCCCCTTGACTGCACGAGTAGCAATTTAAAATTATAATTTTTTTGCATGTCGCCAAAAGAAAGAAAGCATTCCTAGTGGCTGCCACACAGAGAGTACTGAAAACACTAGTTATTTTGTCATCAATGGCTGAATTTTATTTTATTGTTTTAGTTTTTCCTCTTTTAAATTAGTGCCAGATTCACAGCCCTGCAATCCTTTCTCTGCATAACAGAATGCACAGAGCACAGAGTGCAGCAGCTCAAGTTCACCACAGCCTTCCCAGTCTCTTGCCTTACTCCTGACCTGGACAGACGATGTCTCATTTGATTTCTGTTAGGACCAGATTCTTAGGTGATGCAGAGCAGTGGAGTTGCACTAAAATGACTATAGTGACTCCACTTACCCCAGGAAAAGCTATAGCCCTCATCAGCCTTTGGCTTTCCTGCAAAGGCTTTTAATAAAGCACCAAGTATCCTGGCAATGTAGGTACACTGGGTAGTGCTCAGAATTAGTAGTAGCAGACAGGAGCTGAGCCCAAGAACATTTTTCTTTGTTGGAGTTGAGTGCAGCTTTGCTCCTAAAATTAAAACAATTCTTACTGTTAAACAAAGGGACAACTTACACAATGACTAAAGGAATGTAATATAAGCATTAAGAAAAACAACTATAAAGCAGCAAAAAGGATAGATAATTCAAGAGTTGAATCATATCAGGCTTGTAATGCACTTCCTTGCTATACTGTATGCTGTCCTGACTTCTGAACTCTTCAGCTCCGTGTGCTACTAAAATATGCAAGCCCCTCACCAGGCCTCTGTCTATGCTAAACAGTTTTACAAATCATTCCCACTGGTGTTCTAGTACCATTTAGCTGGATGGTGGTAGCATCAATGGGATCTCAAGCGTGGGCAAGATTCTGAGAGTTTGGGTTTTTTTTAATCTCTGTGCCAATTTAACTCTCCTTTGTAAAAAACAGTGGAACCTGCCAGAGCCTTATCTTCCCTGTGGCTCACATCAGCCACAATTATGGGAATTTGTTTGCTAAGATTCTGGGTAGCCAAGGTCTGAATTTACGATGTTAAAAGGACAGCTAGGGAAAAGAAAGGAAAAGACCTGTTAAGCATTTTTTTTTCATTTTGAAGAAAAATACACATTTTTTTTGGCATCTAGGACACTTTTGTAACAAATCAGCCAAATGAGGTAAGAATTACTTACTTTTTGTCCCTAACAGAACCTGACAATTGTCTTTCTAGGCCTTTTCATGCATGTGCAACTCTTTGGCCTGATGGAAAAGTTGGACTGATGAAAAGGGAGGTTGAGAAGTTGGTCAACAAAAGATCATATGTGTGTTAAGAATGCTTAAAGTTGGAATATAACCACTGTACCTGCCTTTTGCTTGCTTTAGTTCAGGTCCAAATTTTCTTCACAGTACTTAGTGGAATGAAGGCAATAAGGCACTGATGCTGCTTTGCTGCTTGCTATGTAACTGATGCCTCAAGCATCACTTCGAAAGGTGACATTCAGATGTGTGCAATATGATCCCAGAATCCAGGTGACAACATAGCAAAGGTGGCAAGCAAAGAATGCTTGAGTGGAGTCCTCAAAAGTGGAACAGCAAGCAGCTCAAAGCATCAGATGTGGAAGGCTGCAATAACAGAAAACAGTGGAAGGGTCAGAGCTTTCTTTGAATATGGTATCACGTTTAGTGGCTGCACTCAACCTATGCACTAGTAAGGTGTGGAAGATACTTAGCAAGCATTACACAGGCTCTACAGTCATAATCTGGGCACTAAGGCAGTTAATCTGAGGGAGACAAAGGTGAACCCTTTCCTAGGCATGTAGACACAACAACTTTGTCATCGTAACAAGAAAAAAGAATGTAACGTTTCCTAACTCGCCAAGATATGACTTGTGACTTTCTGCCTCACTTTCTCAAGGAAAGGACACTGGATCCTTGTAAAATGTAAATCTATGTGCTTTGTGGAAAAAGCATAAAAAAATAGAAAGCTTCCCTACACCTGTATTTCTTTTCCCCATGGAAATTTAGCTGTGAACGTAGGTAGTCACAGCGTGTCAACAAATCTCTCTTCCTATGTTGTGTGTATTTTAAGTTCCATAGCTAGCTTGGCCAAGAGCACTGGATTCTAGATTTTTCTCTGCCACAGAGTTCCAGGGAGATGCCAGACAGGCCATCTAGTACACCACGCTTTTCATAAGCAGTCACTAATTGTGTGAGCCACATTTTCTGACCTGAAACTTTAATGCCTGATTTGCAGAAGTGAGCCTCCTCACTTAGCAGCATTTAAAACAGGTGAAGAGCTATCTAATGCTAAATACTCTGAAAAATCAGCTCTGGCACTCTACGAGTGGGTGCTTTTGATCATAAAACTTTCTGTGGCTCTCCTCTCCATCTGTAAAAGGGGGTGAAGAATACCCACTCACTTCCAAAGGATGCTGTATAGATAAATTCATTAACTTTCTGAAGCTTGAGTGAATACAACAGAGAAGAGATGGAGAGGAGAGCCACAGAAGCAAATAAATGCTTCTATCTTCAGAGCAGGATTTGAACATTGTGCAATAAGGCCTGCCCAATGAGGGAAAACCAAAATTTGGACTAGCTAGGGTACTGTCCTTCCTGTGTATAGATTGTGGCAGGCATCCTAGGGAAAGGTAATCATGTCATTAAAGGCCATATCATAGCTGGTATGCGCAAAACAACTTTATTTCTGCCTTTCTGTGACTTTGGAGTGTTCAACTTTGTGACTTCAATAGTTTTAACAGTTTGTGTATAGCATAATATACAGACATAGACAGAGAGTAGAAAGAGAAATATGGGCTCGATACAATGACCACTGAAGTTGATAGGAATTTTCCTTGGACTCCATTCAGGTTTGGATCAGGCCCTTTGTAATCTTGAGTGTTAGGGAGAAGTTTCTTGTTATTTGCCAGCACGTTTGGATTCCAGCAGGAAGGGCTTTGTAAGTACAGACCCAGAGGTTATGTTTTTACCCATCTCTGGAAGCAGCAGCTGTCTCAAAAGTTTCTCTGTTTAATTAGGGGGCCAAAAGGTCAGCTGGCAGTTTAGAGACTGCTCTTATTCTTAATGAATCTTCTCCCCCAGCAGCTTCACACCCCTTGCTATTAAGCAGTCCTAGGAAGAGAAAGGAGAATAATTGCTATGAAAGATCTGAACATTTAGAGGCTGCAGGTAAGTTATAAATAGTGACTGATTAGAGTGACAAGATTAGCGTTCACCTCACCCACCTCCACCCTGTCTCTCTCACACCTGTGGGCAGGCAGGCAGGCAGACACTATCTTTTTGATTATTTGGATTGAGGCACTGCCTCTCTCTCTGGAGTTCTCATTTTAGACCCTTATTAGACACCAAGGTGACTGAATACATGGGGGACAAGTTGCTCTCAAGCAGAGCTGGGATCTTCCTCATTCAGCCTTGCATGGTCTCAGACCTGTCTTGGCTACAGAAACAAAACTCATCTGGCTTGTTCGCCTGATTCCTCACGGCAGCCTTGGCCTTTTTCCTGCGGGTTAGAGCGTAGGAGAGAGACGGCTTATTTGGGAGTCCATTTTTATGCTGGAGAATTGCGAACCGAAACCTTCCCTTTGAGCCTCCCTGGATTACGCTGCCCACGCAGCACATTGCCCCCGGCTTTTCAGAAGCACTAGAAAGGGGCCAGTTTGCTTTCCCTAAGTCTCCCCTGCTGCTGTCCTCTGCCCTGCACAGCTGCAACATCTGGGGAAGGCAGAAGCCAGTACCTACCTCCAGAGCACCCTGGCCAGCAGGCACGAGGAGTGGCTAGCTCGGGAGGCCTTTCCTTGAGCAAGGTCTTAATGCGAGTGGCCTGCAGCACCCCGCGTCACAGCCCCGCTGCCAGCAGTCCCAAGCTCCAGCTGCGCAGGGATGGGGCACGAGCTGCTCTGGGACTAGCGGAGAGTTCATGTGGGCAAAGGCTGTCCGGGCAGGCGGCGGCCCGAGGGGGGAGAGGAGCATCCCGCAGTCCTCGGCTCGCCTCCTTTAATGGGGGTGGCAAATGCGATTTTCTGTGCATTCCTCGGGGGTGACCTTTCGCACCGAGCCTGCTGTGAGAGGAAAGGGGCCGAGTGGGTCCTGCGGGAGCCGCCTGCGAGCTTTCCCTGGTGGAAGTCGCTGGAAGTGTTAAAGGGGGCGGATAACGCGGGCTTCGGCGGCTCCTGGCCAATGATGTGGAGGGGCTCGGAGCGCCGCTCTCAGCTGGCAGACATTTAAATGGGAGACAGCTCGGCGCTGCTGCAATTTGGAGGCAGGATCCGAGACTCCCTCTATATGGACTCGCTGGCAGCCCCAGGCTCCCAGCCCCGCGCAGCGCCCGGCCGCCCAGCCCTGTGACCGCGCCCAGCACCGCCGAGACCGGCCGGGACACGCAGGCGCCCTGCAGGTGAGCGGCCGCTGGGCTGGCGCGGGCGAGCTCCCAGTCCCGGCGGCGCCTGGACGTGTTGCTCCTCGGCTCCAGCCCCGTGCCCGGCCCTCGGGGGGCGCCCTGCGGCAGCGCGG
>NW_017728947.1:59879161-59902349 GCF_001723895.1 Crocodylus porosus | reverse complement strand
CGCAGGTCCCGCTCGGGCGCTCTGCCGGGGGCTTCTCGCCCATGAGGCAGGTCCCTGGCGGGAACCGCACCCCGCAGCTGCGGGCCGAACACGCGAGGCAGCGGCCGTGGCCGCCCGCCCTGGGGGAGCCCTGCGGGCCGGCACGGGGCTCAAGTGGGGCGCGGCGGCGAAGTCAAGAGCATCCCTTCAAGCTGGGAATCTGCGAGCGCCTCTCTTCAGCCACAGCACCCCCAGGACACTGCAAACACCGCCCTCCCCCCGCCCCGAGAAGCTGTTCTTTCCTCCTTCTTTTTCTGCCAGCGAGATAGATACACTTATGCTGAGTGAGTCTTATGTGCTTAGCCTTGCTGCGTGCCAGGTAGAAAAGGTAGGGGGAATTTAGCAGACCGACCACTCAGTGGTACCAAAGAGTAAACATCTTAAATCTATATATTAAGATGTATTTATATATCCTTTCAGATTAAGTGACCTTTAATTGCTGTCTGTCTGTCTGTGCCAGGCTTATTAGTTATGTTTTGAAAGGCACTGGGTGACTTCTGGGTTTCCAGTGGCCCTGAATCTTTATCCCCAGATGCCTTTGGCTGTCACAAGTTGATAGATACTCAGAACTATCGAGGAGCCATTTCTGGCTTTTCCTTCAACCTCTTTTTTTTTGGGTTTCTGAGAAGGAACCAAAGCACACATAGCCGTTGCTTGGACCCATGGCCAGAACCTTCTGTTTCTTCCTAAAACTTAGGGAGTAGCTATGCCAAGCTATTTGCTTTTTACTGTGCTGTGCAAGTCACAATCCCAAATAGTTTTCCACAGCGCTACCCTTCTGAATATACATTACCATCCACTAGAACAAAATTCTACCAGTACTTCCCACGAATGTGTGGCCAAATCCCTTTGGCCTCACTTCCAGAAAATCTGTTGAAATCAGTGTGACAACTCTCTTGGGAGAAGCCACATTGACTAGCAGAAGACCAAATTCATGCTTTTTTCAGAAGAGTGAAATTTTCAAAAGCAGTTTAACCGGAAGTGTCTCTCCCACTCTCTGGTTCTATTACAGTTGCTGCTAGAAAAGTAGGTTGACGTTCTGTGAAGCTGTTTTCCAAAAAATAAAATCAAAAAAGAACTTGCCTGAAATGTTATTGTGTCTGCTGTACAGGTGCTGGTTATTGTGTCTGTTATATAGGTGCTGGTTTTATATTCTGACCACAGTAAATATTATGTCTCCTTATCTCCATGGAAGATTGCCTCTTCCCTGGCTTTTCTGAGTTTGGTACTTAAACTGTGGATCATTGACAATTATGCAGGAATATTACTATATATGATAAAATCCTCTCAAATAGTGAAACCGGTACAAGCTTCCTTCATTTGCATAACAGACAAGAAGTTGTGATCTGATTCATTAGCTATTAGATGAGAACCATTTGGTAAGTCTAAATCGCATCTTCTGTGAATAATTTTTTGTGATCTCTCTGTAAATGCCTAAGCCCACAATTAGCTATAGTATTTTCTTGTTAGATACACTGAGTGGCTAAAATTTCAGGCCTCTTCAGGTCAATAAGAATTTTGCCACTGGAACAAGAATTTCACATATGATTTTTAAGCAAGCTGCATTGCTCTATTTTAGTACTTTTCACAAGTTCACAATGGAAACAAAAGTACCTTGAAAAATTGATTGCTTGAGATCTTCAAGCTGTAGTCAGAAACATGTAAACTAAAAATCTTACAGTTATACTTTATACAGTAAAATAGAGGAATTATAGATTATTTCTAGAGAACTGATGCTTTTTCGCTCATCTGTGAAGCTCCTTGAACTGTTGTGGCAGATTTAGCTGTAGAAAGTCTAAAGCACCATATATATGCAAAAGATTAATATTAGAACTCAATCCTGCTTCTGTGAAAAACAATGAGAGAAACTTTCTTGGATTTAAGATTTTCAGTTGACTCTGTATTTGAGTTGTGGCAGGTACACAAAGAAGGAATTGATCTTCAAATATTTTGTTACATTATCTTAATATATATTGTAGGGCTGATATTAGGAAGCTGGAGTGAACTTTTTTTTTTTTTTTTTGGTAGTAGTCCTCAATTTGCTAAGGAGATTTTGCAGTTCAATTATTTGTTTGTGCCAGTGTTTCTGCAATAGCTTGAGTGCTGTTTAACTTTCTCCTAAAAATGTTGCAGAAATTTGACTAAAATTTCAGGGCCCAATTCTGCATAGCTCATTTTCACACCTCCTGGTGCATAACTCACGTGCACAGCTTCAGTAGACTTATGCAGCCCCCTTATTTAAAAAAAGATTTTTTGAGCAAATGTCAATTATGAAATAATCAATTTAGCTTCTTCATTTTACACACTCTTACCCATTCCAACTTGCTGCAAGAGTAGAATTTAGGAACTGGATCAAAAAAAAACATTCAGTGAAACCTTGGTTCATGGAACATTAAAAGGTTCTGGTCTAAACATGGGATCATGTGGAAGAATAATCCTTCTTCACATGGCTGCATTTTATTGGGTCCAGGTCCTATGCAGAGTGTACATACTGCACTTCAGATGCTCTCTCTATCAAGCAAGTGGATAGGACAAAGAGTGACTAGAGAGCTAGGTCTGCATTTTTGTGTGTGCTGGCAGTCAGAGCTTGTCTGGTGGATGGATGGAAATGAGCTGCACTTACAGTGTTGATCACAACCTAAGAAAGTCTGATCTGGCAAAAAATTACTACCGAACGCAGACCCCATATCAGGTCAGCACTTATATTACCTTACATTGAGCACTAGTTTGAGTGCTTTTCTGAATTGAGATGCTTTCCAGATTCCAGATCATAGCATTCACAAGTGTGGAACAATCCCACTGAAGTAACTGACTACACGTGGTAGCAAATATTTGCAGGATTTGGCCCCGCAGGACAAACTGGAATTGTCATTAACAGGGTCTTAAAGAAATATGGTGAAGTATAAATGACAGATTTTAAATATAAATATGATACTCTGGGTCTATTCCAGCACTAAAATTAATGGAAGTACGTAGTACTAAGCAAATACCCATAGTTTCCTGGTGCTGCTTAGGAACTAGTCTTTTTTTTTTTTTTTGTCTTTTTTTTCTTTCTTCTATTGCAGGCAATGCCTTGGTTTTTGTTAAGGCTCTGGCACCATGTTGAGTAAATATCATGCACATTAAATGTTTTCTAAATACAGTGTGGGTATACAGTCACCCAAGAGATGGGAGTAAACTTGGATGGAGTCATTCTGGTCTCCTGAGAAAATGAGTTGTTTCAGTTTTCAAAAAGTATTTTAAAGACAAAACTTGTTTAAATAACATTAAGGTTGTAATAGAAACTGAAGAAAGCCAAGAAATGTGAAGTCCAAACTAACACTTGAAATTAGGCATGGTTAGCCTTCAATTAGAATTCCCAACTTTTTTCTTGGTTTGTGTCGGAGCCTTAAGGTTATTAAACTTGAATGTTCTAAACAGAATATTTAATATTATAGTTAAATATAGAAAATAGCCCTTCCACATTTTCCTTAGGATCCAGTAATAATGTTATATGGTAGTATATCTGTCCATTTATGTACAAATCTCCTTTCAAATACAAGCACAGACTGAAACATAAACCTCAATGAATATACTTCTTCATTGTGCCTATCTGAAATTCATTGTACACTAACACTTGAAATAAAATAATAGGATTATTTAACCAAACAAGTTTAAATAAATTCAGACTTTCTATGGCACTTTCCCAAACAAAATCAGTGATTCCCAGTCCCTTTGTTCCTTGAGCAGGGTGGCTTGTGAACATTAAAACAAATGCTTTCCACGTGTTTGAAAAGTTCCAGTAACTAGGAAACTAATACACGTATTTTCTGGCAGTGATATTCAGCCTTTACCTTTTCACGGCTGTCAAGATAACCCTTATAATGTAGGCGTGTGTTCGGTTTTTTGTTTGACCTACTTTGGCTTCAGGCAGGGCAAGTAGAATGAACATCACAGGGGTGTACCCTCTCTTGCTGTCTAATAACATGAACAGGACTTTGTGTTTCTAATACTAATCTGTTCTTTATTAAGAAAACTATTTACAGAGATGTTACCAGTCCAGCCATATGCAAACAGAATGGCTTCCTGTTGCAGCTTCCAAAGTCGTCTTCTCTGTAACCTGTGCTCTCTTCTCCAAGTTCCAGCATCTTTCTTCTTTTTAGCAATTTTTATGCTTGTGTCTTTTGTGGAAGCATTTTCTGACTTCTCATGGCCTTTTTCAAACTCTTCTGTCCTGCAACTCAAACAAGTCCCAGGGTGTTGGCACATCCTTCAATTCCTGATCTAAGCTTGTGGATCCTTGGAAGATGAGAGAGAGCTGCTGAATTTCTTTTTATGGGTGGATGGCAAAATGGATCTAGTTCAAGTAAGGTCTAGTGTCCACGTCTGATCCACCTGCTTGGAAAAATTAGATAAAGTACACCTTTAGGACTGATGTAAATGATGGAAGACATAACAGTCTTCATTTATAAGAGTGCCACGTCATATTAAATATACTGACTAAAATTTAGAGGTGTATAGACTTTTTTACTATTGTATAAAGGAGTTTCTTTGTATAACATGCCAAGAAGCCAGAAGAACCTGGAAGAAAGTACACTTTGAGAGAGATTGCCCTATTTTTTTTTTTTAATTTGGTTGCATTAGCTGCCTTTCATGGTATGCAGGTTTCTACCTTGACTCTGTTGCACTGAGCCTCAGTTGGCCAAATGTAGAGATGCTGTGTACTGGAGTCTGGGTTGGTACAAGCACCTTTCTACTGTAAAGTAACCCCATCAGTGTCAAAATTATATAGGAAAATCAGGCTCCTTAATTAGTATAATGTGCCTGGGGAAAGGGAGTGGAGAAAGATGTATGCAACTGAAAATTAGACTCCTTGCAAATTAGACTTAGCCTGTGTACACAAATACAAATAACCTGAGAGAACCTTCTCCCAGGTTTGTTCTCATGGTAGAAAAACTTTTGCAGAGCCACATGTATAGACATTCAAATGCTGAGGCCCTGAAGAGTGGAGAGCTTGCAGTGTTGACACTGTACAGCTGGTGGGGGAGGAGGGAAGGCCTGTGCGCACATCTTGGTATATTTTGCAGATTCCCTTAGGGTGCCTTGCAACAGATGACAGCAGTGCATAGGGCATCCCCTGTTGGCTAATCCAGACAGACCATGGTGAGCCTGTGTTGTCAGCCTCTACAGACATTCACTTTCCCAGCAAAAACTCTCCTAGAAATAATTTCATCCCAACTGTACTCAGGTTGTTTTTCTCCTGGGCTGGCCATTTTTACTCTGAGGAAAAAAGTTTGAATTTCTGTACACTCATGGTTTCTTCTGGGAGAGCAGTGACTCTCCCAGGAGAAATTGAAAGTCTGTACAAGGCCTTATTTAGTTTTGCCTGTGAATTCAGGCCATTATGTGGAGTTGTACAGACCTGTAAAATATAAGTCCAAAGTATGTCTCCAGCTGTGAACAACTGGGAAGATGATTTCTTTGGTATACTTTTTCCTTAGAACAGAAAACATATTGTATTCTTTATTTCTATAGATTTTGTATGAAATCTACAAGTTATGTTGTATTTTCTCATCCCTTTTCTATATAGGATGGGTCGAACAGTATATGCTGTTGGTGCTCTTCTTCTGCTTGGACTTCTGTTACCCACAGGAGAGGGAAGAAAGAGGAACCGTGGATCTCAAGGTGCTATCCCTCCTCCTGACAAGGATCAGCCCAATGATTCAGAGCAAACACAGACACAGCAGCAATCAGGTTCTAGGAACCGAGATCGGGGAAAGGGCACATCAATGCCAGCTGAAGAGGTGCTGGAGTCTAGTCAGGAGGCATTACATGTCACTGAGCGAAAATACCTAAAGCGGGATTGGTGTAAAACTCAACCCCTCAAACAAACTATCCATGAAGAAGGCTGCAACAGTCGTACCATTATCAACAGATTCTGCTATGGTCAATGCAATTCTTTCTACATCCCAAGGCATGTTCACAAAGAGGAAGGTTCTTTCCAATCCTGTTCCTTCTGCAAGCCTAAGAAATTCACCGCTATGACCGTTACACTCAATTGTCCTGAACTTCAGCCCCCTAGAAAGAAGAAAAGGATCACACGAGTCAAAGAGTGTCGGTGTATATCTATAGATTTGGACTAGACTGAGTTAACTATTTCACCTGTGACACTAGGCTTAGGCAGCCGGTGCCAGTTTAAGAGTGAGTGGCATAACTACCGTATCTTCTGGGGTGGACTCAATAGAAAGGAACCATAGTGAATCACTTAAAACATGGTTTAGGGGAGGGAAGAAATGGGAGGGGGGAGGAAAAGGGTTTGTGAATGTGTGAGAGAGGGGTAAAGAGAGTAAGTGAGACTATACAAAAGAATATGAATGTTTGCATTTTAATTGAGGTGTGAAATACCACTTAAAAACTTACAAATCCAGAGGTTCAATATTACACACATGCATTAGGATTCTTAGTAGCATTGACACTCTCCCTGTTCAATGGGAAAAGTGCAGCTGTGGCTTTTGCAAATGCTTCACTGGACACTGCATTATTTACCTTCTCTATATTAAAAGAAGTATCACATTGGGGGAAATAAGATCCCAAGTATGAGTTTATTCCTAAAGAATATAAAAATAGAATGTTAAAAGGGGTGCAGCCTGTGGTAAAACCTGACTGAAAATAACAGTTGTACTAATTCTATCTGCGTCTTCTGTTAAGGAAAAAAACAAGTGGTTTTGACAGAATGAGTGGGTAAGTAGGCCGGAAGATGACATAGACAGTGAGAAAACACAGTTACAGAGAGCTAGAAAGAACTAGGCTAAGAATTAGTAGGTGCAAGGAAAAAAAGAAGAGAAAGGGAAGTGACAGAACTTAAGAGAAAGATAAAGGGAAAAGAAACACTTTTCTTCTGCTACATTTTGCTTTAATTTATAGGTATTTCCATGTGTACATGTAAAATAAAGAGAAATTATAAACGGGGCTATAAAACACTTCTGAATGCCAATGACATTCTAAATCAATCCTGATCCACTCTTATGTCTCTAGACTCTCTTGATTTATTTATGGTCTTATACTTCAGATAACAGTTCTTTTTATATATATATATATATATATATATATATGTCTGTATGTAATGTGCTAGTAATGTACATCTCTCTCTAGAAATTATAAACGGGGCTATAAAACACTTCTGAATGCCAATGACATTCTAAATCAATCCTGATCCACTCTTATGTCTCTAGACTCTCTTGATTTATTTATGGTCTTATACTTCAGATAACAGTTCTTTTTATATATATATATATATATATATATGTGTGTCTGTAATGTGCTAGTAATGTACATCTCTCTCTATAAAAAGTATCTAGTTACATACATGGGTATTTACACATCTACACACACTGAGGGCTTCTATTGTGTGTATCTGCACTCTCGCACACAGAGAAAATGTACATATCACAAAAATCGCAGTAGACAGCACCAGGTCCAAAATGGCAGTAATTTAGCACATAAAAAGCAAAGCAAAAATTAAAACAAGCATCATGTGACTGAAAATGCAATAACCACACAAGAGACAAAAGAAATGACATCCATGACTAGTAAACATTGCATTGTTATTGTTATTTTAGCTCTGCCACAGGCATGCAGTTTGTTGAAAAAGAGCTGCAGAGCCTTGCCAGCAGTAATCCTCTTTTTATATCCTTTACCACAGACTTGCATTTAAACAGGATTTGGACTAAGTAAAGAGAATTTCCTAACAATTAAGGGCTAAATGCTCCCCTCCTGTGGAAAAAGCCATAAGGGTGGACCCAGTAACTCTTAAAACTCCACAGGTTCCACCTGTAGAGGTTATCACTGCTTTTTTCCCTTAAGGAAAGAAGTTCAGGACAGGCCAGGGGATGTAGAACCCAACTCTGCAGTGGCTGCCTGGGGCAGTTGCCACAGCCAGGAGCAGCAGCAATTTCTGGTTCCCACAACTGCCATCATGATCATGTGGCAACTGTTTTATTTCTGCACCCTCCACAGCCAGTTGATGCCTAGGGCAGCTACCTGGGTTGCCCTGCCCTAGTTGCACCACTGCCCTCAGGAGTTCAAAAATGTCTTGCAATATTATCCACACTGCTCCCAGGACAGTTGTAGAAATAGATAGTTCCTCTACACTGCTGCTTTAACTCCTGGCTCATTCTGGAGTGCTTATTTGTGTTTCATTCTGGAGCGCTTATTTGTGTTGGTTAGGCAGGTTGTGTTGGTTAGCATACCAAATTACATGCCTGCCTATTGGCTTTTGGATGGAAAACAAAGAGCATACCTCAGTTGTGATCTAACATCAGTTAAAGGTCAATTCCTGTTCCCTCTGACTTCACTGGGTCAGGATTAGACCCTAAAATAGGATTAATTTCAGGATCAGTGAGCGTGTCTACACATTCTTTAATGCACTTTTGCTATTGAGTGTTAAATTTAGTACCTCCAGTGTAAGGTACTAGAAAAAAGGCACTTTAGCCTATTTTAATGCACATTAGCGAAAGCACACCATTTTTGTGGTGATTTAATATGAATTAAGATGTGCTTTAATGTGCATTAGCCTATGTGTACATGCATCCAGTCCCTCCATTTGGATATTGCTGGTACATCACTAATATGAGCGAGAAGTTAAACACAAGAGGTTTCTATAGTAGGGCATTGATTACTCTGAGGATACAGTCTGTGATTTGGCTGTCTTTCCTCCTAGAATCACAGAAAATGTACACTTGGGTCACAGTTGGCCAATATGTGTGTAACTGCTTCTTCGTTCCTAGTGCCTCATAACAGAGGAGAGTCTGAGCCCTAACGTCACAGTGATCCACAGTCCAATGACCCCAAATGTATTTCTATCCAGCTGAACCATAAAAAAGACAATTCTGTTATTAATATTGATATTTTTTTCCAAAAGGGAAAATGCATAGTGGCATATCATACTATGTGCAGTCATTTTATGTAAAAGCCACAGCTGTTACGCAATGCTTCACACAATTATGGGTCATACATATCCTACATTTCTGCATTCAATAGTTTTTTACTGTAAGATCCACAACAAGGTCTCCATCTGTAACAGTAAGAGATTGCAATTCATTGATTCATATTATTGAAATATACAAATTGCATCTGGCATCCTCCTACTTAGAAGTTCTGACACATTTCTTCATGGATTTTAAAAACTAAAATCTGGAATTACAGGGGGTAAATTTCCACTGTGTGGAATGTGAATAGTTAAACAGAAAGTTATGGATATTTAATGTTATTATTAATACAAAGCCTTTTTCATTGATATAAGGGGGTTGTTTTCCTTTAAATGAGTTTTTCTGAGTTGGTTTTATAGGTGAAAAAGAAAAGCCAATCTGAAACCTTGCTGAAGTTTTATACAAGTTATTGTTTCTGTTCAGTGAACAGACATTCAGCTAAGTGTGAAATCCTGACCTACAATGAAGTCAATGACATAAGTTCTATTGACCTCTATAAAGCCAAGATTTCACCACAAGCTGTTCAGTCCCTACACTCTGTGGAGAGCAAACAGATATTTTGGGCTCTTTTATTTAACATTTTTGTAGAAGTTAACACTTTCTGCAGCAAAATTTGTCAAGAATTTAAAATGTACATAAGGGAACAGTGAGTTATCTATGCTTAAATCACAAAGGAACCCCCATAGACAAGAAAGAAAAATGTAAATTTTATACAAAGAACTTTTATGAATTGCTAGTTATTGATTGAAAGTCAAAAGTTCTGCTGACTTCTAATTATACCAAATATTTAATATCAGCCACAATATGTATTTAAATGCCTGCTTTACTCTAAAAACCATGGACTATATAACCTAAGGCTGCAGTATTTCATGCTCTATATCACAAAGCAAAACTTAGTTTAAAAATGAAGTTCTAATTACTTTCTAATTACTTTATAACTGAACAGAATTGAAGGGGTTTTTTTTCTTCCTGGTATTTTGTATGTCATTTTAATTGCTAGTAACAAATAAATAAAACATCTTCTCCAGTCCATGTCTATTGTTTTATTTTCTCCCCCTTTCCTAAGTTTCCAACTCTTTCTGGATTTATTGTACTTTACCCTGTCTTCTGTGGTTCCTTCTAATAAGAATGCTTAAATTATGATAATGAGACACAGAGACAAGCAATGGCACCATCATTTACCACAGCTACTTCAATAAAGTCTTTAAATGAGATTTGTCACTCCCCCCTGCCCTTCCACAATTAATAGAAGGAAAAATCTCAAGTTTTATTTACATTTTTCCTGTGTAAATGCTATAATGGCAGTTTGAAAAAATAAATCAGTGGTGCTCCAGGGAGCCAGATGGGCAGTGCCCAGGCTGCCTGCAGTCTGGATCCGGCTGATGGTCCCGATCCCTTATGGGGTGGTCATAACAGGGCCCCATCCAGGAGAGGGTAGCAGGGGGCACCCAGCTCCTACCTGGCCATATGGGGAGGGGGTGTGGCCCAACCCCAACCTGGCACCATGGGGAGTTGGAGGCTTGACCCAACCCTGTGGGGGGAGGGAAGGGGGATGGGGTCTTGAGCTGATCCCAAGTTGGCCCCATAGGGGAAAGGGGACATGGCCCAGCCCCATGCAGCTTTGCAGGGGTGGGGGAATGGGATGTGACCTACCTGGTCCCAAGCTGTTGGGCAGCATCAGGGGAGAATGGCCATATTTACTGCCACCACTCCCCTGCTGCCAAATTTCCTAATCCAGGGAGAACCCCACCCCAGATACCTATGACTCCATGGGCCTCATTTGGCCCACCTGCCAGAGGTTGAGCACCCCGAAATAAATCAAACTTGAAATGCTGAGGATTTAGATCAGGGGTGGGCAAAATGCGGCCCGGGGGCCAGATGTGGCCTGCCAGGCCATTCTATCTGGCCCGCGGGTCCCCTAAAAATGTAGAAATTAATATTTATATGCCTTGGGCTGCCTGTCATGTGGCCCTTGATGGCTTGCCAAAACTCAGTAAGCAGTCCTCTGCCCAAAATAATTGCCTGCCCCTCATTTAGATGCTGAAGGCTTGTCTCACTAGCAACTCGTTTTATGCCCAGTGCTAACAATATATATTAGCTTGTCTCCTAGTTTTTTAAAAAGGGTAAGAATATGATTTTTTCCTCTTAATATGTCTACCAGCCAAGACTTTAAAAATGAAAACTAAGGGCACGTCTGAAAGATTTTGAAAGGAAATTCAGCACTGAAGAAAGGCCATGGAGACTAGACTCATCTATGTTACCCACACAATGGGTTGGACATAGAAGTAGCAATAAAAGCACACTGCTATAGCCCGTCATTTCTTTTTTAAACTTGCTTGTATGAAAGTGTGAGGGAGTAGTTCATTCCAATACCTATGCAACCCTGCTGCTTTCACTTTGTGCCAGTTATGATTCTGGCTTCTCTGATGTCGATCTTTGTCCCACTAAAAATTAGATTGAGACTCTCATTTCATATAAGCAATTGAATTCTTAGGTGCCGATAGCTTTCAGACACATTTTTTATTGAATTACACTGAAACATACAAAAATACAGAGACAGCACTTCTAGGCAATGCGAAGAAAGTGTTATTTCATGACTAGAACATGAGACAGAGAAGGGTACTTGTCTGTTCTCTACTAGTACTCTACTCTCAACAAAAAAAATTGGATGATTTCTTCCTATCTGCATAGAATATAGCATTATTCATGTAAAAGGATTCCAAAGAGTGTGAAAGACCACTTCATTCATTACTGAAATGCAATAGCTGCTTTGCCTCAACAGCACTGGTGACTACAGTTCATTCTTGAGGTAATTCCACTTATCGATGCATTAAGATTGACACTGAGGATAAACTGGGCTAATGGTTTTTAAACTGAAATGTAGAATAATTTGAAACTGCCAGAGAATTTACGAATTAACTTATGTTGTGCCTTGGTCAAGACACTGGGGCTAAGATGACTGCTATGGGACCTTCAATGGTCGTAAATTTTAAACTCTGACTTAAGGTATCAAATGTTGGAGGTTAACCATAATATTCTGTGAACACTTCTTTACATGTAACTTATCAGATCCTGAGAATAAAGCCATAAACACATGACAATGTATGTGCCATAACCAACTCTCACAGTAGGTTATCAGGCTTCTCCACAATAATGTTTGAAGTGTTTGCTGTCTGGGAATACGTCTGGAGCCCTAAAGGTGCCCCATAAAGAGTATGGCTTGTGGCTGCCTGGATTGCTTTTTACGGAGACTGGGGGAGAGGAATACTGAATGTTTAATTGTCATGTGATTGCTCTTCAATTGTTTTCTAAAATTATTGGACCCAACATTCATAACCTGCCCCTTTTAAATGACTGCAAAAACAAGATGTAGGGAACAAACAATATAGTGCTATGAAAGGAGAATTTTTGAGTTCACATTAAATAGTAATAATAATAATAATCATAATGATCCTTCTAAGTTACAATAAGCCATAACAACTACTCCTTGCTGTGATATAGATGTGGCTCTCATAGTCTGGGGATGAACTGGGCAGAGAATGTATGTGGACTTCCAATAAAGTTTTAGGCAGCCACATTTGCATTTAAAAAAATACCTTATGGAAATAACTATATTCCCACACAAATGATCTCTGCATCTCTATCATACTTGATATCCATATTTATATGATTTCTCTCTATACAGTAGTATCAATACTGATCCAAAGAAGAAAAGAATTTGAAAGACATAATGTAACAGAGAGCTCTAGAAGCCCAAACATTAAACTGTAATAACGATAACTTTATGGTTCTGGAATGGCATCACTATAGGGAAGGGTTAAGATTGCTTAATTTCCTCAGGCTGTGTCTCCAGAGTAAATTTACTGTGTTTGGCAGTGGTGCCCTCAAACATGCTGTGCTTCTGTAGGCAGGCTGCATCCAAAAACTGGAAGCTGTGCTGCTGTGTCCATGTAGTGCTGTGGGTAGGCTAAGTGCTGTGGTCTTGTCACTCGGTTGTGCTAATTAGACTGCCTGACGCACAGTGTGGATGCTGCTGCACTGCTTTTGGTTTAGAAGGTCGCCTAAGCAGCACAGCCTGCTTGAGGACATCCCTGCCAACTGTGATTAGTTAACCAAGTAGGAAAGACTGTAATACTGTGTTCCCACTGCAAGTCCCAGTATAACAACTTAATATATTGTATTCTCTTTTAAGTTTAACCTTAACCCTGAATTTCCAGAGTTTATTTTTTATTATTTTTGAAGTATGACCCACAGTGATTATTTTTAAAATCTGGTCTTTCTTAACTCTATTTCAATGTACCTTTTTGACTGGGAATACATTTGTATGTATATCTGAAGAGAGAAAGACTTTACTTTGCATATTATACAGAAATACATTCTGTATATTCTTAAGAGTATTGAAATTTATATTCTATATGTACACACATACATATTCCTACAGGGAGAGAAAGAGATAGGGGGAGATCAAACATTCTATTAAAGCATTTTCTTATGAATGCGTATTAAAAAAACCCTGGCATATTCACAGAAGTAACTCCAAAGTGCCAGTTATATTAAATACATGGTATAGGTTCCTAACTAGGTGGCTACAATTAGTACCACAGCTGTAATATAACTGAACCTCTACTGGGAGCTGAAGGACCTTGAAGGACCCTCAGGAAACCGATGGTTAGAAGGAATGCATATTCCATATAAATACATATTGTTAATTTGTTTTAATTCCAAATGGATGAAGAGGCTTGATTTTTCATATTAAATTATTTCTGGTGGAAAAAAACAATATGAACAACTTACTGAATGGATCTAAAATCCTATGGTAGGTAATCTGATCTAATTTTTGCAGAAAGGCAAATGCCAGATGTTTGCTCCACTTTGATCTTAATAACACTTTAGGCTGCAGACAATAAGATTGGTTTTAAATTTATTGTCTCTTTGATTTCTCCATTCTAATGCTTTTTAAATTCTTTACACAAGACAGATCTATATTTAGGCAACTGGGGTGGCATCCAACGTGTCAAGTACTTAATACATTCATGAAAAGCTCTGTGTGGAACACTGGTTGCTTTTCTGTGCATCGAAACAAAGCCAGATTTTGTGCAAGCAATATTAAATTTTCTTTTTAGTATAAACCTTCCTTTTATTTACGCTATGAAGCTCCAAGTGTCGCATCTGTAGCACAGGTCTTTCTTACAGCTTTCATTTTTATTAAAAATCCAACTATATTAAAGCATCATTAAGCAGCAGGAGTTGAAAGAAAAGTTAATCAGTTACAACCTACTACAGATCTTTAATTCATTTTCATGTTGCTTTTAAAATCCTCTTTGTGTGCTAATGCTTAGAATATTTTAAAAGAAGTGATGCCACTGAGTGGATCCCAGTGGAAGCCTTTGAGAAGCCATAATATATGACCTGCTCGTTCACTGAAATTGGATCCTCTCCCAGCCTAATGAAGCTGCTGGTTTGCAAATATGGGTTGAATTCAAACTGAAGCTGATTTTGAGTGCCTTTGTGTTTCTTTCTGAACATTTTATACAGCTCTCCCCTCAACCCCACTCCTTATCAACAGAAGTATATGGGAGAAAGGCAGAATATGGTAAAATACTTCATTTTTTACTGAGATCAGATTGATTCCAGAAACATAAAGGAGTCACAGTGATTGCATAGGAGAAACAAGGAGCCCTTCTTATCATGTAGTCTAATTTTTCAATCATAATTCTCCCCAGCACAGTCCAGAAAGGTTTTGTAGGCACTCATTTAGGATTATATGACTATTGCCCTCACTTTGTTTTGCCCAATATTCTGAAAGTTCAAAATGTAAAAGAGAATTTTCATCCAAATAAAATATTAAATATATCTGTCAGTGTCAGTGCCATTACTGAAGAGCTATTGGCATTTATGATGCTAACAATGGGAAGGACAATATAAAAACCAAGAAGCACTTGACATCCTGCACTGATAGAAGCTAATAAACAAGTTCAGGAAAATTTTCAATATTCATTAGATAAAGATTTAAATGGGAAGCATTAATATAGCACAGGGTTATAGAGCAAACAATGTTTCTATTTCTTCTATCACGTTTCTAGACAGAATGAGAAGGGCTCCATTCATTTTATCTGAAGAATGAGGAGGGTTAATTCAAGACACTCTTCCATGTGAAAATCCTACACAAATTAGCTCTCTTGCCCCATCTTTTGTATACTTTTCAGAAATTGGGGCCCTGATTAAATTAAAAAAATATCTTTCTGTTAGTTGAGTGTACATATTCAGATCATTTTGGGACACCCTCAATCAATCTTCTGTCTTTGACATCCATAGTCAGATTTGTCTTAATAGGAGAGGGTGTTTGAACTGGATGGATACCTTAAGTCTCAAAGCAAGATACAGTTCCAACTGCATTTACTTTCATTTAGGAAGAGCATAGAAGCGGTTTTCCTAAAGAGAGGCATAAAGTTAAATGATTTGGAAAAACTCTTTGCAACACTAGCCTCTGTGCATCATGATTGAAATGTGTGCTAACACTTTCCAGTGTAATTTAATAAGTGCATAGCGGGGAACAGTTTTAGTTTAAACCTTTATTCTTTGCAAACACATGGAACCACCTTCGTTTGTGTTGTCGTCAGTGAGAAAAAATGGTTATTTCTCTATTTCATAGGGAAGGTAGGAAACAGGAGACAGAGTGATGGATGGTGGGGAGAGGTAGAGGGCAGAAGGGAAGGAATCTGAGAGTGAGATACTATTCTCAAATGAACACCAGTGATATGAGGTCTAGTCTACTGTCAGAATGTGTATGCATCTCTTGTTAATAACCGGAGAGATATGTTGGCATTGAAGCTAGAATGGACTTGTATATAGTCTAAAAATGCATGGTGCTTGCCAGAAACAAACATTTTGTTGAAGGTGATGTTTTACATTTGTCAGTTTTGAAACTGGGTTAGCACATTAACTAAAAGACCCATTCATTTTTCTTTTCTTTTTGTAACACCACCAGCAGGAACCGACTAGGGACAAAGGAAACTATAATGTTTTCTTGCTACATAAGTTATTACCCCATTCTCTCTTTGCTTAAAATCTACTTCAAATGAGTAAGTAAATTATTTTTACTGTTTAATGTACTTTCTTTTAAGCATAAAACAAACTAACCTTCCAAAATGGGTACTTTGAGTAACCAGGTAATTGAACTGCAGTGCCCCTTGCTCTCCCTGAAAACTATGTCTTTTTTCTTACTTTCTCTAATTGGTTATGTCTACAGTACAGTCTCAGGGTTAACATCTAAGCCAGTCTTAAACTAGTCAGGCCATTATGGTACCAATAGCCACCTAGATGTAGCAGCACAGAGCTTGGTGCAGGCTAATTTATCCTGCTGAGCAGTACTATTTTGACTGTAGTGAAGCAACAAGGACTGTGACAGGTTTTATTAAGGTCTAATGTCTACTAATGGACCTATGAGGTTGCAGAGATGCTTCCAGTCAAAGTCACTGCAAGATTATTTATATTGCAAACGGAGCCTAGCTTTCTGTTAGGAATGTGCAGGACTTAGCATAACAGAGACAAAGGATCTCATATTTGGGATGTATTTTTGGAGGAAGCTACTTAACGTTCTGTATTTTCTGTCAAGAGGCTAATATGTTTATAGACATTATAACATAAAGAAAGTCACCATGAGCACATAACACCCTTAATGTGAAATAATTATTTCTTTAAAGACTTTCCCAGGCTTAAAATGGAGAACTCTACTGTAACCAGTTCTCTCCCTCAGAATGGAAGATTAAAGTACAAGTACTCTGTAGGGGACTCTTTTGTACTTTGCTTTAATAACTTTTTTACACCTCTTATAGATTTCTATCACTTATCAAACAAATCTAGAGAATAACTTAAATGCAGTCCCCACTGGAGGCACCAGACAGTAGCTCCACAGAGTTGCTGGCTTCCTGAATCATAGATTCGTAGATGTTAGGGTAGGAAGGGACCTCAATAGATCATTAAGTCTGACCCCCTGCATGAAATCATTTATACATTTTGCACTAGATAAAAACCAGAAATAACTTTGGCAGTAGGTGCCAGAACCAGGACTCCTGCTCACAAAGGAGTGCCATGACCACTAGGTTGTAGGGTCAGATGTTTCTCATGTTTGATTAACTAGTGACATATGAATCCTGCACTTTTGGCTGTCTAGGGAGCCAACTTTGACACCAACTAGCTTAGCTGGTTGTTAATAATGTGCACTATCCTGGGCAATGGTTGGTGAGTTGAAAAGATGGGAGTAAGGGTGTGAGATGTAGGTTTCAGGGCAAGGAGTGCCTCGCCCTGAAACCAGGTCTCTGACTACCTGACAACTGTTCTTACCACTAAGCTATTTGGCAAAGTCTGCACACTCCTTCTCCTTGTTCAAGAGTGCACGATGTGTGCTGCACTTTGTACTGAACTAGGGGGACCATGTATTCTGGTTTTGTTAGGATCATCCTTTTTCAAACACTTGTCCCATGCATCCTACTAGTTTGGTCAAGTAAACTTTTTGGTCCTGTTTCAGCAAGATACTCAGGGCAGATGTTTAGAATGGGACTGGCCCAGAGAAAATAGGACTGTTTCATATGCCCCTCGCTTCCCTGGCCCTGGCACTCAGCATTCCCACTCCCCACACCCTGTTCCCTGGCATACTCAGCTTAGACCTGAGCTTGGAGACAGGTGAGTGTGCAAGACAGCAAGGGGGTCTTGATTTGAGACTAGGGAAATAGGTTACCGAATATTGAACTCAATGCTGCATCAGTACGGGCATTCTGGCCCAGACCGATGACTCTTCTCTGTGAGATCTTCACTTCAACAGGACAGAAGTGCCTCCCTTGCAGCCCTGAGTCATGCCTAAGTTGTGAGGAGAAGTGGAAGCAGGGTGTATCCCTGAGCTCAGCAACTGTAATGGCTAGCAGCAGGTGCCTCTGCTGAGCAACTAGGAGCTCATCTACCCAAGTCAATGGTGAGCCAAAACCCTGATACATTTGCACATGCCATGTTCAACCACACCAGCAGGAACACTCCAAACCTAGAAGCATGCCAGGAAGGGTGCTCTTGGCTCATCCACCTGTGTTCAATCTAGCCATAAAAGCAGCTACTGGGGACAAGACTGGATCAACCTCATTGGCATACTTCTGGGTTTATAGCATGTGCTGTGCTTGAGCCTGTCGGTGCTGCTGCAACCTAGACACTCAATAAGTGATCTGGATTGGTTCCTGGTGAGACTTACATCTTCCTATTCACCAGAGGCAGATTCAGAGGGGAAACAACAGTGCCTTGGCTTTTGGTGGTGCTATGTTTGAGCTCTTGGTGTAGGGACTGTCCTCAGCCCCTTTTTCTTGTGGTGCCAGAGTGCTGCTACCACTGCTCATCCCCCTCTTTCCCCTGCTGCTGAACTCAGCAGGGAAGGGGAGGAAGGAAAGGAAGGAGGGAGGGGAGATTAGCAGCAGTGTTCACCCCCCCTCCCCCCCGGCCTCCAGAGATGTGAGGACAGGAGTTCTGGGCAAACACTGGCCCCGTCAGCTGGTGAACTCAAAGCTCCTTGTTCACACAGAGCTGGTACCGGCATGTGTAGCATAGCCAAAGTCAGGGCCCTGCACCCTATTTCCTTGTTCTTGGATTCACTACTGCTGTTCACTGTAGAACAAACTTAGTTGCCTGACCCTGTTGATTTGGGTCAATCCCCTGGGGTAAATGTAACAATTTTAGACACTGTGGCACCTAGATGGGACGTGCTTAAGAAACTGATTATGATCTAGCCCTGTAGCTTTGGGAGTAAGAAGTCTCTCCACCTTTATGCAGAAAGGGCAAAGCTGAGAGATGATTTAAACTGCATGTTATGTAGCACACTGTGCTCTCTTCAAAAAGTCATTATAAGTACATTGATGTGTGCTACAAGAAGCTTACAAGGTTTTCATTAAGGGCGAATTGGACGGCCATCTCAGTCAAACTATTACTGAATATGGAATCTTGTCTTAGACTACAGACCTTTAGAGTCACAGTACACAAGGGAGCAGGGAAGCAAAAATATATATACAATGCTGTGTTTGGGGCAGTACTTCCATGATGTAAGGCCTGGAGTGTCTATTACCCCTTGAGTTGGAATCGGATGCTGGTCTCTGAGACAGAGGTCAGCACGTCCGTCACGCATAGGCGAGACTGTCTGCTCTTCTCAGTTGGAGAGGGATGTTATTTTCTTAAGGAGCAGGATGTTATTCCTAGAGGTCTGCCCCTTGGTAAGGTCAACAGTGATATTTTATGGTTAATGTTTTTGATTAATTTTGGCTGTGGCCTTTCCTTTCAGCATTTATATGGTGTCAATTCAAACTGGCATGAGAGGAGCTTGACAAGGTTAAGGCATGAACTGTATGTTCACTTTTCCTCCCAAACTAAACTACAGCAACAATGCTTACAGGAACTGGGTAGCACATTCCTAAATCAAACCAAAAGATTCACACAGGGAGCTGAAAGCAGTAGAATTGGAGGGGGGGAGGTTTTTTTCATCCCAAAGATATGTTTTCATAGTGGTGTATAGGCAGTCAGTAGAATACAAGCTCTAAAGCTATGACAGTGGTTTACAGTTTTGTTGTACAACTAATACTTAAAGATTAACATCCTTTTAAAGATGTCTATCACTTATCAAACAAACCTAGAGAATAACTTAAATGCAGTCTCCACTTGTTTTGCCAAATATGCTGGATGATTCTAAAGTATTTGCTATTACTTGAAAGAAAGAATATGCTGGATTCAATAAGTGACACTTTCATTTTTAAAAGCATAGATTTTTGCCTTGTGACAAAAATGCACAAAAAATTCTGTCTAGCTTTTGAATACATACAAGTAAAAACCCCCAAGAATCTAACATTTGCTATCGGTTTATGGAAAATACAATGGATCTGCCTTCAACTTCTCTGTATTTTACTTATGTCCTAGTAGATTTGCAGACTAGACTCAATTTGAGTTCATAGGAAATAGTTTAGACCAGGGACAGCTAATCTCCCCCACTCCAATTATGACATGTGCCACAAGTGGCACAGGCAGCCTCTCTGTGTGGCAAGCAGAAGATCACAGAGAAGATGGGCAACACAGTGTCAGACAGAGCAGGAAGCAGAAAGCAGAGCAGCAGATAAGGAAGGGAGCACAGGGATGGGCCAGAAAGCAGAGCAGCAGGTCGGGCAGGGGAAACAGATCAGAGGTGGGGAAAAGGATTGGAGGAGGTGGGGCTAATTTGTTACACGCCTGCCAAAAAGGTTGGTCTCCACTGGTTTAGACCAAAGGAGGTGGGGAACATGTTAAAAAGCTGAAGATTATCTTTTTTTTTTTTTTTTAAAGAGTACTCAAACTTCTGTCCATTGATGAGATAGGTGATTACTTGTGTTCTATGGTGCTCTCATCAAATGGAGCCAGTGAATTAAAGGAGGTTATTTTCTTGTGATTTACTTTTATGACTTTTCATCACTCTTAAAACACGAAAATAAAAATTAACAAAGTAATGATAACTTCCAAAGAATGAGTGCGCAGGTCATAGATGCATTATAATTAATAGGACATAAAAAAGCTCTTCTTGTCCCTGAATCTGCTCTCAGTAATGCACACTTCAGCCCTCAATCAAAAGAGAATAGTAAAAAGAGGCTGTTAATGGATTGTGTTGAATTTAAAACAAAGAAACCAGAGAAAAAACACAAGGGGCTGGTCACAAAGTCATGGTTTTTTTGAAGTTTGAAGTGATGAGCAAATGGTAGGTACATATTCTTATATGTATACATCAGAATTAGACAATATATTATTTGGGTTCACTTCCTATGAGCATTTTGGGTCTTGCTTGTTCCTGAACAAAGCTAAAATGCAAGAATATTTTCTGAATTGTAGAATTTTCACTTGCAACTGTTATCCTTTTAGTTTAAGTTATCTAAGTGGCCTCTGACTGGGTACTTCTCACTCCTGACTCATACTGAACCAATGTTACCAGCCATGTAACCAAACATATTTGAACTACAAATACATCCAAGGAGGTGCCCAAGAACAGTGTTCAGACTAAGAATCATTCAGAGGCCATTTCAAATCATGAAAATGGGAGTCTTTTGCATTCTGTCCACTTATGATTAGTGAGCAGAGGAAAGATAAAACTCATTGGATGACTTATCAGTTATTTGCTTAGTTCTAATTAGTAGCGAGGATTTAACATCAACATTTTGGAAGAGTACAAACTATATTAGCTGTGGAGCACTCCACTTGGACTTGGGCACCATATCCCTGCCCAGAGTTTCTTATCCTCTTGCTGCTCAGCTTTTTCCTTATCTTATTCTTTTTTTTCACGTATTTCCCAACTGCCATCCATCATGCTTTCATTCCCCCATTGTGGGGTGGGGTACATCCCCTCCTCTAGCAGACAGCCAATTGGCCACAGCCCTTGCCTTCTCACTTACTCCAGCTGGGCAGGGTGATACTTAAAGGGCTAACAGGGGTTACCAAGAAAGGAGAAAAACATAAGCAACAGTTGCTCAGTATCCTTGTTGGAAAAGGTAGGGCAGGGTGTCTGATTAAAAATCAGGAGGGCAGTACAAAATATTTTTAATATCTCCCCAATCCTATGGGGAACTGCCTTACAATTGGGCAGTGGCCTGAGGCACTGAGATTATAATCAACACCATTAGAAGTTGTAGCATGGTTGGGTATTCATTTGCCATGTTTCTGACTCTGGGTTACAACTTGGGTTGCCCAAGGCTGAACTCCAGTTACAGGGAAACTAGTACATCCTGCCTAGACTATGACTTTTATTTTGTTGTAATTAAATCAAAGGCCAATTGCCCTGCAACTGGATCCTCTAACTCCACTATAGCAGCTTTTCTCTAAGCGGGGCCTAAGTGACTTCCTGAATGTCCCCTAGTTTTTTGGCATGATGCTGGTAGATGGTCCAGGTTTTGGAGGCGTAAAGGAGGGTTGGGAGAATGACAGTTTTGTAAACCTTCAGTTTTGTCGACATTCCAATGCCTCTGTGGTCCCAGACTGACTTAAGGAGTCTGCCCAAGGTCATGCTGGCTTTTGCTAGCCTTGCGTTGCCTTCATCGGTGATGTGAAAAGCACGGGAGAGCATGCTGCCTAGATAGGCAAACTTGCTGATCATCAACAGTTGTTGGTCTTTAAATGAGACATGTGGTTCCTAGGGTGTTGTGCCAGGTGCAGGTTGAAACATCACTTCAGTATTTGTGTTGATAGTGAGTCTGAAGTTGTTGCAGGCTGACAAGAATAGGTCCATGGGCTGTTGCATGTCAGGCTGTGAGCCTGTGCATAACACACAGTTGTCAGTGAAGAGGAAGTTGAGACGCATGGCTGTCTGGACTTTGGAGCTCACTTGGAACCTGCGCATGTTGAAGACGTCTCTGTCGAAACAGTACCTGATCCCCCACCTAACCCCATCAGTGGTTAATGTAGAGAAATGTATAAAATCTAAATGGACAATCAGTGAGTTCACAAGCCAAAATATCTGTCTTCCAGTATCTCATAGAAGAAAAGAAAAAGACTAGTTTCATAGTAGGTAGGGTCAGGAGGGACCTGAACAGATCGTCTAGCCTGATCCCCTGCCACAGGCAGGAATGAATGCTGGGTTCACAAGACCCCAGACAGGTGATCATCCAACCTCCTCTTGAATTTGCCCAAAGTAGGGGTGACGACCACTTCCCTGGGAAGTTGGTTCCAGATTTTGGCCACCCTAACTGTAAAACATTTCCTTCTGATCTCTAACCTAAACCTATTCTCCATCAGCTTATTACCATTGTTCCTTGTCACCCCAGGTGGTGTTGGGGAGAAAGGGGCTCACCTATTTGCTTTTGATCTCCCCTGATGAGTTTGTAGGCAGCCACCAGGTGCCCCTCAGGCTCCTCTTGCTGAGGCTGAACAGGTTCAGATCCCTCAGTCTTTCCTCATAGGGCCTGTCCTGCTGCCCTCTCACCAAGCAGGTGGCCCTCTTCTGAACCCTCTCCAGTCTGGCCACATCCCTCTTGAAGTGCAGGGCCCAGTACTGGACGCAGTACTCCAATTGCGGCCTGACCAATGTCGCATAGAGGGGGAGTATCAACTCTCTGGACTGGCTTGAGATGCACCTTTGGATGCATGACAAGGTATGGCTGGCCTTGCTGGCTGTGGTCTGGCATTGGCGGCTCATGTTCATCTTGGAGTCA
>NW_017728947.1:59872126-59876860 GCF_001723895.1 Crocodylus porosus | reverse complement strand
ATAATTTTCTCAAACAGCTTGCCTAGGATTGAGGTAAGACTAACTGGCCTATAATTTCCCAGGTCCTCCTTCTTCCCCTTTTTGAAGATGGGAACCACGTTGGCCCTCTTCCAGTCCTCCAGCACCACACCAGAGCACCACAAGTGCTCGTAAAGCCGTGCCAGGGGTCCTGCAATGACCTTGGCCAATTCTTTTAGAACTCTAGGTTGGAGATCATCTGGACCGGCTGACTTGAATACGTCCAGTCCCTCCAGGAGTGCCCTAACTAGTTCCTCACTAACTGTTGGCCCAGGTGTGCCTCCCCTGGGGCCTGAGGGGGGCCCAGCAGGGAGGTGACTGTTCTGGTCCCTACTTAGGAAGATGGAGGCAAAGAAATTGTTAAACATGTTAGCTTTGTCATCTGGTGTGATGACCAAATTTTCTAACATGTCCGGCAGGGGCCCCACATTACTTGGAACCTTCTTTTTACCCCTAAGATTTAAGAGTGACTGCATCTGCCTAAGAGTTAAGAGTGAGTGCATCACAAATTTTTGCAACACAGAATGCAACTCTAGAAAACAGGGACAATTAAGTGAAACTTTGTTTCAGAAAACAAAACCAATACATAGAAAAAAAGTTATAATATTTTTCATCTTCATTATAAATGCTACATGAAGTAAAAGCCAGCCATCCCATCTCTAAGATCTAACCACCAAATAGTAATAAAACCAACAGATAAAGGAGGAGCTATACTTATCCTTAACTGTGAAAGCTACATAAAAGAAGCCAACAGACAACTTTCTGACACCACCTACTACAAAAGACTAGAGGAAGATCCTACTCCCCTTTTCACCTTAAAACTCAAAACTAACATCAAATAATTTCCATCTGAACTACAAGAAAAACTACAGGACTTGATCCCCCACTACCAAACCCAGGGACTTTTTACATGCTTCCTAAAATCCGCAAACAAGGGAACCCGGGAAGACCTATCATATCCAATCATGGAACCCCAACTGAAGAAATATCAGGTTTAATCAAATCAATCTGAAAACATCTTGTCACCCAAAGAGCCAGTCTTGTCCAAGACACAACAGACTTTCTACGAAAACTTAAAAACAAAGACTACTTTCCCAGCAATACCCTGCTACCATCATGGACGTTACCACCAACATCCCACACCAGGATGGCATCCAAGCCTGCTTTACATATCGACAAGAGCAAGATTACAACTCAGAGTATAGGCCTAAAGATATTACTGAATGTATATGCTTCATCTTCACGTGCAACAACTTCACTTTCAATAACCAACACTTCCTCCAGACTATGGGTACAGAGCTAGGGGCACCAAAATGGCCCCACAATATGCCAACCTTTTTATAAGTAACCTGGAAGAAGAATTTCTCAAAGTCTGCAACATCAAACCCTTGCTTTACATAAGATGTATCGATGACATCATCATTTGGATTGCAAACCTGCAATCTCTAATTTCCATCAGAAATTCAATAATCATCACCCCTCCATCAGACTGTCTCTTGAATACTCCAGTACCAACATTTACTTTTTAGACACTATGGTCACTATCCAGAATAGTAATATACAAACCACCCTATACAAGAAACCCATGGACTAACATACATATCTGCGCAGAACCAGCAATCACCCTAAACACACCAAAAAAGCTGTAATATACAGCTAAGCCCTCTGATATCACCAAATTTTCACTGAGGAGAATACCTGTGATTGTCACCTCATAAATCTCAAAAGGGCTTTCACTCAACAAGGACACTCCTTCAGACAGACTTTTGAAAGAGCCACCTGGATGGAAGAACTGCTACAGTACAGAAAGAAAATCCCCATGAATTGCATTCCATTAGTTATGACATACCATCACTCCTTGGAACCTATACAGAAAATCCTCCAACCATGGCAACTCATACTAGAAGAAGAACCAATTCTTAAAAAGATCTTCCCAGAACCACCCATCCTAGCCTTTAAACAAGCACCAAAACTCATCAACCTCATTACCAGAAGCAAGCTTCCTATGGCCCAAAACACATTGAATGTCATGACAAGAAATGTAAAACCTACCTCCACCACCCCCACAATAACTACACTCTATAACAGAACCATAAATATTCCTGGATCTTATACCTGCACCTCCAGAAATGTAATATATTTCATCCAATGCACTAAATTCCCTGATGGACAATATGTAGGACAACCCAAACAACAACTGTGTACCAGAATGAACACACATTGAAAATCTATCAAAGACTAGAATACTCAACTACCTGTAGGGGCACATTTCTCTTATCACCGGGTCAACATTCCCCTCCCCCTGATGTTTCTCACCTGTTCTCTGCCATAATTTGCATTTTCACTGACTGACATTCTTTTATACTGGCCTCTGGCCTCAGTTCTATCCCATTCAAGAAGAGCACCAAACAACTGCAAACACTTCCTCTGCCTGAAGAAGGGTGTTTGTCCCCAAAAACTTGTCTGCCTTTGTCCTTAAACCAACACCGTTACAACCAACACCCCCATGAGCCAACCTATCTGGGGTTTTTTGGAGACTTAACACATTATTGTACCTCTTTCATAAGAGTCCTTTGACCTTTTTGTGATATTAGCACTCTTAAATTCAAGACTTTGTTTTGTTTGACCTAGTCTATTCATAAATATTTGTATTGTTAAATCCATTTTTTGCATTAAACATTGAACTACAGAATAACAGAACATGGAAATATTTTGTTTCCTGAAGATTAAAACTTACATTTTAAGTTCATCTTACAATTTAGACTCACCATTGGCTTCATTTCTTTCACTCTGTACATTGCACTATTTGTGTTACTGAAAAACAACCCAATTTTATAAATTTTAAAAGGTTCAGCATTCACAGTTTTAATTCATTGTATATTTCACAGATTTCACAAACATTAGGGCTGGAAGGGACCTCAGAAGATCATCTAGTCCAGCCCCTTGCTCCAGGGGCAAGAAGTCAACTGGGTTCATAGGATTCCCAGCAAGATAAACATACAATTTTTTCTTGAAGGCGTTCAGAGTAGGTTCTTGAACCACCTCCAATGGCAGGCTATTCCAGACCTTGGGGGCTCGGACAGTAAAGAAATTCTTCCTTATGTCCAGCCTGAAACAGTCTTGCAGGAGTTTATAACCGTTCAACCTTGTCAGCCCTTGGGGTGCTCTGGTGAAAAATTGTTCCCCCAGATCCTGGTGAACACCCCGATAAACTTCATAGATTTCATAGACATCAGGGCTGGAAGGGACCTCAGGGGATCATCGAGTCCAGCCCCCTGCCCAAAGGGCAGGAAGTCAGCTGGGGTCATAGGATCCCAGCAAGATAAGCATCCAATTTACTCTTGAAGGTGTTCAATGTAGGTGCTTGAACCATCTCTGATGGGAGGCTATTCCAGATCTTGGTGGCTTGGACAGTAAAGAAATTCTTCCTTATGTCCAGCCTGAAATGGTTTTGCAGTAGTTTATAACCGTTTGACCTCATCAACTCTTGGGATGCTCTGGTGAACAAATGTTCCCCAAGGTACTGGTGGTCACCCCTGATAAACTTATAGGTGGCCATCAGATCACTCCTGAGCCTACGCTTTTCCAGGCTAAAGAGCCCCATGACTCTCAGCCTGTCATCATAAGGTCTGTTTTCCTGACCTCTGATCATGCACGTGGCTCTTCTCTGGACTCTCTCAAGCTTCTCCACATCCCTTTTGAATTGCGGAGCCGAAAACTGGATGCAGTACTCCAGCTGTGGCCTCACCAAGGCCGAGTACAATGGGAGAATGATGTCCTGGGATCTGCTTGGGAAGCATCTATGGATGCAAGCCAGCGTTTCGCTTTATTTACTAGCTGCAGCATCACATTGAAGGCTCATGTTCATCTTGTGGTCAATCATGACTCCCAAGTCCCTTTCATCCATAGTACTAGCCAGCATAGCACTGTTAAGCCTATAAGTTTGCCGCAGGTTTTTCTTCCCTAGGTGCATTTTTTGGTGTTAAACACCATCAGGTTCTTGTCTACCCATTTCCAGAGCCTGTCAAGGTCAGCCTGGATCGCCCTCCTGTTCTCAGGTGTGGATGCTTTACCCCAAAATCTGATACCATTGGTGAACTTGGCCAGTCCACTTCTGACTCCAATGTCCACATCTTTAATGAAGATGTTGAACAATATGGGTCCAAGGACAGAGTCTTGAGGGACCCCAGTGGTCATAGGGCACCATGACGATTGACTTCCATCAACCACCACCTTCTGGGTCCAACCAATTCCCCAGCCAGCGGATTGTGGTGAATCTGAGGCCGCAGTTGGCCAGTTTTGCCAAAAGGTGATCATGGGATACCAGATCAAAGACTTTTTTAAAGTCAAGTTATATGTCATCATTCTCTTCCTTGTCCAGGTGATATGTCACCTGGTCATAAAAGGAAATGAGATTGGTTAAGCAAGACCTACCCACAACAAACCCGTGCTGGCTATCCCTTAGGATGTTGCCATTGTCCAGTCCATTGAGGATGGCCTCTGATGATTTTTTCTAAGACCTTCCCCTGGGATAGAGGTCAGGCTGATGGGCCTGTAGTTTGCCGTATCTGTGGGAGCTCGATGCTGAATTATATAGGACGGAATTAAGCACAGGCTCAGACCTGTTTAATTTAAAACTTTTATTGTTTCACAAAGTCATAAACTAAAGGAGGTCTGTTGGTTCACGAGGTTCCCAAATCAAGCCCTTGCTCTCTA
>NW_017728947.1:59870443-59872026 GCF_001723895.1 Crocodylus porosus | reverse complement strand
CAAGATAAGCATCCAATTTTTCCAGCAAGATAAGCATTCAATTATTTAATTGGGATCAGCTAATCCACTATGGGATTAGGTCATCCAGGACCCCTGACATGGCTTTACGAGCACTCATGGTGCTCTGGCCAGGTGCCGGAGGACTGGAAAAGGGCCAATGTGGTCCCCATTTTCAAAAAGGGGTGGAAGCAGGACCCAGGAAACTATAGGCCCATTAGTCTTACCTTGGTTCTGGGGCAGCTCTTTCAGAAAATTATCCAGGAGCACATCTGCAAGGGACCAGCAGAGGAGATTATGCTTAGGGGCAACCAACATGGGTTCATTAAGGGCAACCTGGTTGCCTTCTATGATCAGGTCACAAAATCCTTAGAAACAGGTGTCGCAGTGGATGTAGTCTTTCTGGACTTTAGGAAGGCTGACACTGTCTCTCACTCAATTCTCATTAAAAAGTTAGGTGACTGTGGCATTGATGCCTACACAGTCAGATGGGTTGCAAATTGGCTGGAGGGTGGCACCCAGAGAGTGGTGGTGGATGAATCTTTTTTGACCTGGAGGGACGTGGGCAGTGGGGTCCCCCAGGGCTCAGTCCTTGGGCCCGCACTGTTTAACATCTTTATCAGCAACTTGGATGAGGGGGTGAAAAGCACCTTGTTCAAATTTGCGGATGACACTAAGATGTGGGGAGAGGTGGGCACTCTAGAAGGGAGGAATAGGCTACAACTAGATTTGGACAGGTTACAAGGGTGGGCAGATAAGAATAGGATAGGATTCAATACTGTCAAGTGCAAGGTACTGCACCTAGGGTGAAAGAACCAGCACCATACCTATAGGTTGGGAAACTCCCTTCTCATCAGCACAGAGGCAGAAAAGGATCTTGGAGTCATTATTGATTCCAAGATGAACATGGGCTGCCAATGTAAGCACGTCCATAAGGCTAACTGCACCTTGTCATGCATCCACAGATGCATCATGAGCAGGTCCAAGGAGGTGATCCTCCCCCTCTATGCGACACTGTTCAGGTCACAGTTGGAGTACTGTGCCCAGTTCTGGGTGCCGCACTTCAGGAGGGATGTGGACAGCATGGAGAGGGTCTAGAGGAGGGCCACTCACATGGTTGGAGGCAGCAGGGCAGGCCCTACGAGGAGAGACTATGGGACCTGAACCTGTTCAGCCTCCACAAGAGAAGGCTGAGAGGGGATCTGGTGGCCATCTGTAAACTTACCAGGGGAGACCAACAGGGAACGGGAGAGTCCCTGTTCCCCTGAGCACTACTGGGAGTAACTAGGAATAATGGCCACAAGTTGACTGATAGTAGGTTCAGGCTAGACATCAGGAAGCGCTACTTCACAGTCAGGGCAGCTAGGATCTGGAACCAACTTCCAAGGGAGTGGTGCTTGCTCCTACCTTGGGGGTCTTGAAATGGAGGCTAGATAATCACCTAGCCAAGGTCATTTGACCCCAGCATTCTTTCCTGCCCATGGCAGGGGGTTGGATTTGATTTCATAGATTTCATAGACATTAGGGCTGGAAGGGACCTCGGGAGATCATCGAGTCCAGCCCCCTGCCCAAAGCGCAGGAAGTCA
>NW_017728947.1:59867953-59870343 GCF_001723895.1 Crocodylus porosus | reverse complement strand
CAGGAGTTTGTGACCGTTCGACCTCGTCATCCCTTGGGGCGCTCTGGTGAACAAACGTTCCCCCAGATCCTGGTGGTCACCCTTGATAAATTTATAGGTGACCATCAGATCACCAAAGGTGACCATCAGATCTGCCTGGGTCCCTTCTGACCCTACCAACTATGAAACTACACATGCATGTAATGTTAAACATCTATACACAATTTTCTGATAGCCTTAACATCATGATATTGGAGTACCCTAATATCTCTTCTGAGTTTTTAAATATTATACCCTGCACCCCAACTCACCCCCTGGAAGTTTAATCAGTGGATAGTAGTAGTGGAAATTTTTCACTGGAACATTTTTCCTCTGGAGGTTTAAATATTCTATGGGAATATGTCAACTAAATTCCCATGGAAACCCAGCTGGCTTCTCATGGACACTTGCCTACCTCCCTACCAGACTGCCCACCCAGGGGCATCCAGACCTTCTAGCGCCTCAAACAATCTGCCCCCTGATATGAATGGACCCAAGAAGCTAAAATTTCTGGTAGCCGCCTGTCAGGCTTGCAGCTTCCCTTTGACTGTTTGGCTCCCTACCAACGTGTCTTTTGAGTCTGCCTCAACTCTTAAAATCTTTGGGTCTTCAAACTTCCAGTTTCCTGACAGCTTGTCTGCCAAAGAACTGGGAATCTGGAAATATTGAGAGTTCCAGATCCCAAAATCACAGCTCCTTGACAGCCTGAACTATCAGAGCCTCTAACTTCTGCATAAGAGGCCTCATAACTGGGTCTTCAAGTTGCCTATGGCTTCCAGATCTCCAGTTTCTTAGAAGCCCCGGAAGCCCTGACTCCAGGCTAGTTTGAGCTTCCTAGTTCCTTGAGTCTGTGCCTGTGGGCTGTAAGGTTCTGGTCAGCTTAGACAACTGTGAAAGTGCACTATCATTTTGCTTTCTTATGAATACACAATTTTGGAATTTCAATTCCTCTCAAATCCAGAAATATCATTTTTCATAATAAGCTGTCATACTGTAGCAATAGAAGAACGTTTCTTGAAAGTATATTACAAAGTTACTGCATTATAACTTTATCCCATTATATGTCTTGTACTGTGAATGCAGAAGTCAGCTTTGGTTTAGCCTAAGTGGGCATGTCCACACATGTAAGCATGTGTGCTTGCAGCAGCTCAAATAGAAGTGATGCAATTTTGAGCCAGGACTTTTTGCCTCAGTGTATGTGCTTGGACATGCACTTTGTTGTGGAGCAAATTGTGCCACTTGGCGCAAAATAACCCTGCCTGGCTCCTCGTGGATCTGCAGCCAGGGGGCGCTAGAGCCCGGGGCCAGCACCTCTGCTGTCCCCAGATGTATAAAAAGCTGCCCTGGCAAGTAGCTCAGGACTACTTGCTCCCAGTAGCTTCTGGGGCCCAGCCAATTGGTATCTGAGGACACTATCCCTTGTGCCAGCTGGACTGCTGAAGCAGCCCTGAGAGTTCCCTGCACCCTTTACCCACTGCAGCAGTCTGGCAGTCGGGGCTGCTGCCTGGCTGTGACCTGCTGTGCACCTGCCAGACCTGGATGGGGACTGCAGAGCCAGTAGAGGCATATGCCCCTCTGGGCCAGCTGCCAGTGAGCTGTGGCTGCAGAGTTGGCCTCTGTGTGGCACTACTGCCATGTGTGCTCCCTGCTCGGCCATCTGAGCTACTATCACCCGGAAGAGGTTCTGGGTGTTGTGGCCTGCTTTGAATTGTCACAGCATGTCCTGCAGGCCCCATTTGTCCAGGGGGTGAGCCACAGCCAGATGGGTCCAAGGTGCCAGCTCTGAGCAGGCAGGGTCCTGCCACTGGCCTCCCTAACAGGAATTCTGGTGCTCCCTATTGGAAAACTGAAAAATCCCTGGTAAAAAAAAATCCCAAAGCCACTCTGTAAAATACCCCAAGATCCATGTTCCTCCACAATTAAAACAAAAAACCACTATAAAAGAGAGAGAGAGAGACAGAGACAGCAGTCAGTTGGGTAATGTTTTATTGATATCTCTACAGTGTTAAGCAATGTGGAAGCCTACCAGTGTCTCTTTCATAATATTGAAGTGAACTCTAAATACATGTTTCATGAATTCATGAATACATTAATATATATTTTGCTGCCCTCCCTCAGGGGCTACAGCCCCCACACAAGGGCTATGGCCCCCCAACAGGGGCTACAGCCCCACACAAGGGCTACGGCCCTCCAACAGGGACCATGACTCCCCCAACAGGGACCAAATGATCCCTGCAGGGGCTACCACTACCCCCTGCAAGGCCCACATGCCCGACCACAGCCCCCCAATTGCTGCCTCACCTGGCCCCATTCCCCACCAGCTGCTAGAGCCCCACCAATGGCTGCCCCAGCCACCCCCACCCCCTGCTCCC
>NW_017728947.1:59847977-59867853 GCF_001723895.1 Crocodylus porosus | reverse complement strand
AACCACCCCCCTGCCTGGCCCCACCCCCAATGGCTGCTCCTGCCACCCCAGAATCCTGGCAATTAAAAATAAATAAATAAATAAGCCCTGCACTTCATGACTCTGGCAGTGGCAATCAGGTACTCAGGCCTCGCAGAGTGGTCCCCCCCCCCCAGTCCCTCAGACCCCTCAATGGCAGCCTTGCCCGGTCCCATCCCCCACTTGCACCCCCCAGACCCCCATGGCTGCTCCTGCCACCCCCAGGCACCATCATATAAAAAAAAGAAAAAAGATCCCCCACCGAACTCCTGAAAAAAAAGCCTCTCCTTACCTTAGAAGCAGAGGCTGGGGGGCTCCAGGGCCTCCTGGCAGAGAGCAGAGCCCCTCTGGGCAGCACAGGGCAGCTGGGGGCAGGAGGGACTGGGCTGGGGCTGCTGTGGCTGTCCCTCTGCCCCACACTGTGCTGGCATGGCCCCAGTGATACTGATGGCAGCTGGCCTGCTGGTAAGTGCTGGGAGGATTTCAGGGAGTTTTTTTTCCTATGGGGATGCTGGGGTAGGGGGGTAGGACTTAGGGGCCACAGGGTGGCTGGGGCCAGGCAGGGCACGGATCGAGGGGCTCGTGGGGGTAGGTGGGGATGGGGCCAGGCAGGGCAGGGATTGGGCAGGAAAGGGATTGGGGGCCTCGGGGAGGATAGAAGGGATAGGCCTGGGCAGAGCAGGGATTGGGGGCCTTGGGGGGGCAGGCAGGGGATGGGGCTGGGCAGAGCAAGGATTGGCAGGGCTTGGAGGACTAGGTGGGGGATGGGGCCCAGCAAGGCAGGGCTGGGGGAGTGGGCAGGGCCAGAGGGGGTCTCCCCTATAGTCCCTTTCCCCCTCCTCCAGCCCCCCTGATCACTTACTTACCAGCACTGGAGCCCTGGTGCTGCAGCATGCTGCCTGGCAGGCCATGTGGTTCAGCATCAGGGTGAGGGACCAAACACAGACATGTTCTGGTAGCCAGAGCACCTCTGTAGAGGACCTAGCCTCCAGTTGCCTCAGAGCATGGTCCAGGACTGTGCCCTGCCCTGCTTTTTTAAACTCCGGTTTTTTTAGACCTGGCCAGGGGTCTTATTTTCTCCCCATGCTGCAAGTCTGCAGCATGGGGAACATTTTTTCATTCCCACATGTGCCTCTTGCCCCATCTCAAAGGGGTTTGAGACGGGGCAAGAGGCACATGCACACTCATCTGGATGCACCAAGTGTGCAGATGGTCAGCTAGCCTGAGTGAAATAGGATCATGGAATTTTATAAATTGATCTTTGAAGAAACATCTTTGAATATTGATCAATAAGGAACATTTGCATTTTCTAGACTGGCAGCTAACAATCTTTGGGAGAATATATATGCACAGAAAATTTTTACTCACTGACAGTAGTATTATAGGTACAATCTAGAGTTCTTCTTTTGTAGTTCCATTCTACTTCTCACCATTCTGGCCTTTGCCATTGTATTCAGCTTAAACACCTCTCAAAGGACCCCCTTCTATTCAAAACTCAGAGCTATTACTCTGACATCATTTTCCTGGACCTGCCAGTTGCTTTTATTGTTGAGCACAATTATTTTCTTGAAATCTTATCTTTTCTTGGCTTGAATATTTGTGTCAGCATAAGATCAGCATGATGCAAACAGAACTGAAGGCTTCCCTGCTACATCCTTTCTTGACATCTATCCTGCTTGCTACTCTGATCTCTAACCAAGGAATCCATTTGTACTCAGAGCAATCTTCACAACCTCCAATCCAGGTTATGCCTAAACCTCACAGGTTTATTCCGCAGCAGATTTCTGAGATAGCCTTTCCTATCCATCCATCTAAAACCATTGTTCTAGCATTTGACACCTCGCCTCTTAGTCTCTCCAATATATTTTTCTATGACTTTGACAATACAATCTTGTTTGGTATCAGACTCACTCAGAACGTTCCTGAAAAAGTCATTTTTCCTAGGCCATTGTTTGATCAGGTCACCTTTCTTTTTTGACATCCCTTTACCAGTTCCCCATTTTCTATTTTATCAGTCATAAGCCACTTGTCTTCATTTGTAGAGTATTTCTCAACCTACTCCCTTTCCACTTATCAACTCTGCTGTGATGAACATCTCCCATCTCTGATTAGCTAGTGAGTCCAGCCTCACTTTCTACTTGCTAAATTTTCAAACAAGTGTTTTTACATTTTCTATTCTGTCCTTCATTCTTGAGAAGAGTTCACAACATACATCCAAAAACCTTAATGCACTGCCCCTCCTTCAAATTCTTTCACCATGATGCCACAAACATTACACCAGATAGGATGTTTTGTGGTGAGGCCACTTCTTATCATGAGGATCAAGTGTCTCATTGTTTCTTTGCACTGCACATGGAATTTTATCTATTGTCTACAATAATCTTCTATCTTCTACTTTGATTGTAAATTCTTTGGGAAAACTGAACTTTTCCTCTATTACTGTAGCACCTAGAGCAGTGAGCTCCTAGATCTATGGTGCAACAAATAAATAAATAATAAAACATTGTTATATGGTAAGTCAGTCTCAGCAGCATAGTGAAACTGCCAGATTCATAGATTCATAAATTGTTAGGGGGTGGAAGGGACCTTGTAGATCATTGGGTCCAGTCCCACTAGGCAGGATGCCTGGGGTGCTCTCAGTGTTATTGCAGGAAGCTACTAGAGATACACTTTCCAAGATATTGATTTTGCATTTTCATTAGATTTTATTTTATGTCGGCACAACTTGATTTATTTAAATTAATTTAACAGATCTGTCCATTTTGAAAGATGACATGTTGCTAGAAATGGAATAAAAGTTAAAGGAAGTCTGCACCCACAAAACTAACTGCAAAATGTTTCAGACACAAAAGAAACAAATATTTATTAACATACCTTCAGCAACTTTACATCAGTAAAACATATAGTTTGGTTTTTTGCAGACTCAAAAATAGTTTCTCTCTTAAATAGCATGTTGGGAGCTAGAATATTAAGTGTATCAGTAAAGCATGATAGCTAAACATACTATCTAGACAGAAGTCTTTGAATAGAGAAATCTACAATATCTGAACAATATATTTTATATACAAAAATACACTTGATATGATGAACAGTAATATTGAGGAGGAAAATATAATTCTTTATTATTTACAGACAATGGTTTCTTAACACTTTTAAAAAATAAATACTTCATTTTCTTGCAACATATTTGTTTTTACAAATTTAGCTCATGTGTGTATTTTGTTTTTCTGACAAAATTAAACAGATACTTGGTAGAAATATATATATTATTATTTGATAAAAAGAAAAGTACCTGAATCTAATTAGTTGGTTTTTCTTGACTATTTTTCATCTTTATTTAAGAAATTTTGAAAGGTCTGATTTTTGAAAGAAAAATATTTTACTCTGAGTATTCTATGACGTTTGCTGCAAATTTTATGGAAGTAAGAGTTAAAATTTAAGCCTAATTCAAATGACAGCCAGTGTATTAATGCTGAGTACCTGTGGTAACATTTAAGAAAAGCTACAGTTTTATTAAAAATAATGTGAAACAGACATGAGTAAAAAATAGAAATCTCATGTCTGTGAAACGTATTAGCTGCACACTCAAATGTTAATGTTATTGCTCCAAGTATTCTTTGACATTCTAAAAGGAAAGTCAACATAACTACATAACAATCTGCTTAAAACTGAGTTTCAATAAGCTGAGAGGCCTTTGTTTATACATATTTGAGTGAAACAAAGGATAAATAGAAGGCAACAAGTACCAATCAAGTGCAACAGGTGCAATTTTTAAGTGACATCTCTTTCAATTAGTACTAGCTTGAAAAGAAAACAATAGTTTTCCAAACAAGCAAATACATGTTAAAAATCAGACTTGGTTTCCATCCATCAACCTCTACTCTCCAATTACTTTTCTTCCATTTTTGCTTCCTACAGAATTTGAATATGAATAGCTTGTAAGCCTTCTAATTAGAAGGTTTAAATATCTGAGAGTAACTCTAAGCAAAAAAAAGTGGAATATTTTCAAAATCTCCTAAAGAGACTTTTCAAAAGTGGCTTGGTGTTTACGAGTCCAAGTCCCATTGAAAAGCAAAGACATTCTGGAAAATGGAATTTGGGCTTTTATTCCACTTAAGGAAGTTTTGAACCCTAAGAATCTGAGTCAGCGCTCACCCCCCACATGGCAGTCCTACAAGCTAACTTCCTTATTTTTGTGGCACCTCTTTTTTGAGCTGAGATGCTGAAAAACTGGCTTATTATTTAAATTATTACATCTTTTCTAAAAATCCTAAAACAAATGTTATCTTCATTGCCAATATAACATCACTCATACTCAGACTCCCTTTAGCTCTGCCTGTGCCTAAATCCTGTGCCTGGGTGTAGGCTGAACACCGAAAACACACTACAAATAAATGAAACACAGGATAGTGAAATGTGACTGGGCATTTATGCAGTGTGGTTTCTCCTTTTCGTTTTACTACCTGATCAGTCTCTTCCGCTGTTCTCACTGAGACTTCAGCATGCTGAAGGGCTACAGAAGCAGGCGCCAAAACTCTGAAAAAGAAAATGCTAGAATAATTGTTGTTAACTGTAAAGCTTATTGTTTTTCAATTCTGCATCCTTTTTACAGAAAATCTTGAAAGGGTTATCTACTGCAGGTACTTTATTTCAGGCTTTAAAATATGATTCTTTCTGGTTTGAAGCAGATATGCAAACCATAGCCCCAAATACTTGGCAAACACATTCAGCATAGCTACACGCAAGTCCTAATTTAAGCATTTGCTCTTTGGGAACGTTTGCTGCTCTCACTTGAAAGAGGCATTGTGCAGAGTACAGGGGTGGCATGGCTGGAAGCTCATTTGCTTTCTACTGAACAAATTACAAATTACATTTAGTGTCCCTCTATAAAATATTCACTACTCACTCACTCCATCTTGCAGAGCAATTCAGTGTCTCCTCCTTCCTTTGGTTGCACACAGACCAATGACATTCAAAATCAGTGCCATAAGATAAGAAATGTACCTCAGCTGGCATCACTTGATGATCCAAAAGACTTAGAACATCATAGATTTCCCTTCTGAAATCTCTCTCCCATTTCTCATCCTCCATGGATTATACTCTTCTGCTCAGGGCACCAGAAATGGCTAGTCCAGTTTATGAGTTTTCTATTGCATATATATATGCTTTGTTTCTCTTTAGAGATGTGTCCAGTAGCCACTTACCTACAGTTTGCTATCTATTCAATACAAGAAACTCTTTTATTTGGAACAAACAATCCAGCAGTAGAAAGTCCCTTCAAGACTTTTTGTAATTAAAATGCACATACAAACAACAGTGCTGTTACACCAAACCTTTATTATCCAGGTATGGAGTCTTTCCATCTGAGTAAGTGGGAAATATTTATAAAACGTAAATGTCAAAGCACTTAGATACTACTCTCATATCATGCATATTTTTGGTTCTAAAGAGCAATAGTCTTGATTACAGAAGTAAATGCACAAGTGCTACCTCTGAAACAGCAAGGCAGGCTTTCTTGATGCCAAGCACAATTTTTGACAAATCAAGTGTTAATGCATCTCAAATCATGCTTGCTATAGTTCAGTGCAAAGTCATCTGGCAGGCCTCTTCTCACACTGGGGTTTTATTGTGCTGCTAGCAAACAGCCCTAGAACCTCCTGAAATTATTGGTGGCAAGAAGAGAGGGCTCTGAGGCTCACCGAAGAAAGATGATAAGTGTGGATGCTCCCAGAGGAAGCTTTTTGTATTTGAACCTCCAAGGGAACCAAGGCTTTCTGCAAGGTTTTTACCACTCTAGAAATGTGTATTACAGTATATCTGCAAGATGATGTAGAATATAAAAAAGAAATAAAGTTTTTTTTTTAAAGGAATGAAAATAAAATCACTTAGTTCTTTCAGTTTTGTTGGACATGAAAAAAGTTTTAAGCAAACAATATTAAAACAATATTTCCAATTAAATACATCACAGGAAGTTTATCTTCCTTCCTAAAATCTAATAGATAACCAGAAGACAAACAGATAACCTAAGCCCTGCAAGTGCTTAAGTCCATAAGGTATGAATACTAAAAAAGATGAGGAAATAAAGGAAGGAGAGTATGGTAAACTTACTCTCAGATGTTAATGAACTCTTGTTAATCCTGATCGAGCAATTAAAGAATTTCACAGACTAAGAAATTCACTGCATGCATGCAATAATAAAGATATATAAAATTTGTTGACCACTGATGTTTCAAACAAGGGAAAATGCCAACATCATCTCTGCTCTTTATACATTTTCTGTGGTTACCATAACATGCGACCTTTGGATAGTCAGTCATGAAGTGTATTTATCGAAGTGCAATGGAATGTGTTTATTGCATGCCAGAGAAAAAGGTAAAAGATCAGCAACACATTGATCTTCCTGGAAAAAGCCAGAGAGGAAATGTGTCAGTTGCATTTTTCTAATGAATTATTATCACATTTCACAAGACTGACAAAAATCTCTTATAGCAAATTCCAAAAATATTTTAGTAACACTATCAACCAAAGAATAGACATTACAATTCTTTTGGGTTGACAGATGCTCTTAAGTCTCATGCACCTAGGATCTGGGGATGGTGGGTGACAAAGTAGATCCAGCCGGTGAATCTCACACTATACCACAAATGTCCAACTTATATCTGGCCGGGGCCTGCCATCCTATGGGCCACCAACAGCAGAGGCACAGCAACACGTACCAGAGGCCCTCTGGTTGCGTGGGCTCTCTTTTTTTCATTGCATTCTATGGGCAGGTGCATGTCCTTGTCACACCATGCATGCTTCTCCCTGCTGCACTGTGCATGCACTGGGTCTTCTGGGCTTGCCTCCAGCTCCCTAGCTGTGGGCTGTCTCTCACTGCACTGGCCACAGAGCTGCCCTGAACTGTGGGCTCCCCCAGCACTGCAGGCTGTGCCATGCTTCTCCACCCCCTAGAGTGGAGACAGGAAGTGGAAGCCAAAAGACAGAGGGGAAGTCAAGAGCCCCTGACTGATACTGAAGACAAAACAATGACAGGAGCAGTGGCCAGGTGGGAGCCCAGGGGCCAGAAACTAACCCTTCCAGTTGGACAGCCCTGTATTATACCAAATACATGTTGAGATCGTGAATGCACCCAGTTACTTTGTTTCAATTCAGCAAGCATCCCGCACACAGGGCAATATTCAGTTGCCAGCTACAATGATACAACAACAGTGAGGTTTTTTCCAAACATAAAGGAAGGCAAAATGATGCCCTATGGCTTGACACCACTGGTTGTTTCTGTGAAGTTGTACATTACACTTAGGCGATACGAAATCTATAGAACGTTAAGCAGTGTTAAAGTTCAAATGTGCTGTGACCAGGCACACATTAAGAGCTAATACTGTTTCTTGCCTGCACAGCTTTGACTTGTCACTAGGGAGTAGCTGAGCAGGGTCTAGCTAGGAGTCATGTGACAACTGGGCTCTATCCCAGCTCTGGGTTGTGGGGAGTGGATGGGAGCTATGCATTCTGGGATTCTGGAGGACTGTAGATTGCTCATTTTATCTCCATGAAGCAGGCTGACGTTATCTTAACATGAACTAGATAGTACCTTTGGAAGTGGTATAACTTTGAGATGTTCAGAGCACACTTAGCATGAGTTATCATCAAGCTTTAAAATATGAGCATACAAATGTTAAGTGCCCATAGTATGATCCAGAACTAAGGCCCAGAATGAAGATGGCTTGGCAGCTGAATTACTTTTCACCTCTGGATTCATGCTAGGGTGGATATTGTTGGCTGTGCAACACTTAGAAACTTGAATTGCAACTTCCTCTCTACACTCCATAGACATTTTTTAACAGCCCGTTAGTGACCACAAGCACAATATAAGCAGAGAGAAAGAGTAAAGGCTCTATGAAAATTCAGTTGAGAATTCATGAATGAGGGAAAACAAAAGTGCATCCACAGATTGGATTTTAGTTATTTTATGGAAACAACGTTTATTTAAAACTCTAGAATAAAGTCAAATTGAAAGTTAGGTATAATTATTACTGTTTCTATAATTTGAAGGACTCAGCTAGTTCATAAGATTATCCTTGTACTTAAAACAAGAAATCCATTGTCAAAGCTGTAGAAAGTAAATCAGTTTAGTTTGAGATTACTTTTTGCAGCTACCAATGGCAGTTTTAAGGGACAGTCTTGGTTGGGGACTGCCAGGTAGCTCAACTCTGCTGGAGCCACACTGTCAGGGTATGGTACACTGGAGGTCAGGAGCAGGGAGTCTCCATTAAATGGCCTTGTCCTCTAACTTCCTTCAGATCCCAGGGTGCTAGGACCTTTGCGGGCAGACTTTATGAAGAAAGAGAAGCCTATAATGGGACATCATGCTGTGGAGATGGGGGCAAGCTTTCCTTCTCCCCCTCTTCCTTTATAGCTACTTCTCACTGATTTTTTTTTGCAGAAGGCAATAAGGTGTCACCATAGGGCTGCTTACACAACTAAAGCTACTCACATGTACAGTGCTTACAGGATTATGTTTTATTAAAGGCTTTACATTAGACTTCTGGTGATGCATGTGAGGTGACAGAGGTATGAAAGGAATCTAATCAGAATATGTCAGACAAAAACCCATGTATTTAATTGTTTCTAAACTGATATCTGCCAGAAACAAAACATGGCAAAGGTAAGGTGGCTCCTCATTATGAAAAATGTTCTACTCTTTGTCAATCTTTTCTCAGGAGGCTTTGCACTGTGGCTCTTAGTTATTTGCTTTGTTCCCCCCTGCCCTCTAATCTTCTTTGGACCTGAAGCAAATACTTTTTTTTATGCAACACTTGCAAGCACACTAGCATTGATTCCAGGAGGTAGTACTGAAAATAGTTTTTAACCAGGCAGAGCTTGCTAATTCATTAGAATTATTCTTGTTTGTCTCAAAAATTGGCATTGGCTGTAAACTTAGATTTACCTTTTCGGCTAAAATTCAAGCTCCCGCACAAAACTGGCATAATTGTGCTTTGTGAAGGGCACTAAGCAAAAATTAGGGGTGAAGGTAATTTTTCCAGGAAACCAAAGGCAGACTGAAGTGCTTCAATGACTTTTTTATAACTAACCACATACTGGACAAACAGAGCTAATTCTCCTGGACCCCTGATGTAGAAGAAAATCCTACTCTTCCTTCCCCTATCAACCTAAGAATTTCCTTGTGGCTTGCTTGTGGTTAGCAAGGAGTCCACTTCTACTTTGTTTAGAGATCAAATAGGCCCTTGGGCATGTAGATGCACCTACACAGTGAGAATGATAGCTGGGGAACTGTGCAGCACTCCTTACACACAGATGAAACTGAATGAAAATATTATTTTTTTAGAAAAATAGCCTGTTTAAAAATCCACATTTTAATGAAAATTTATCAGTATCGTCATCATCTTTCATTTTCCATGAACAATGTTGAGCTTTTCCCCACCCCTTGACTTTTTACTAAAATTTTTTATTGGAAGCTTTTCCTTATGAGGTTTCCAATAAATGGAAAATTTTAGTAAACATTTTGATAATATTTTCAATAATATCAAGACAGACTTTTTGGAACTGCAAAAAAGACCAGAAAATTGTTTTAAAAAATGAAATCTGTTTTAAACAACTTGAAGCAAAAGAACTTTGAAATTCGGAAATGTATTATAAAAATAGTGTTTCCGATTTTGACTAGTCCCATGAATACTTTAATTTTCTACTAGATTAGATCCATGATGTGACTAAATACTATTGCTACAGTTTAAATCCTGTTTTAACAAATAATAATCCAGTGGCAGCAATTCTAAGTCTTGAAAGTTCTAGGTAATGGCTATTGCAATTTCTATCATCAAAATGCCTATATTAGTAGAAATACAATTATATTTAGTATTTTTGATTAGTTTACTGAATTATATTATTCCATGATATACTATCAATATTATTAAATTTATACTGAAAACTATTTTTTTACTACAGATAGAAAAAAGGAAGAAATAATTGTTTACTGAGACTAGAAGTATTACTTTAAGTAAATTGTCTTGCTTGGCTTTGTGTATATAATAGGCCATAGAATTTCATCAAAATACTTTTGAACTGAGCTCAATTATGTCTGAGAAAACCAAATATTCTAGAGAAATATTTGTTCTTCAAGTGAAGACATTGGGAGATGAAGAAACTCTCTCTTCCATTGCAAAATTACTACAATGGTTATTCAGCTTCACTGCTAATAATTTGGGCATTATTTCTCAATTGAATTTGGTTTTACCTACACTCATTGGTTCTTGCTTTGATTTTCTCTGCTAGGTTAAAGAGCCCTTATAGTTCCTGGTATTTTCTTCCTTTGAAGCTACTCATATGCTATAACCAGGTCACCTTGTGGCCTGCTTTTAATTTTCAATTTATATGCAAACAAACAATTTTCTCCAGAAGAAGGATGAGAAATCACAAGACTATAAAAGCACATCAACAGGCATGCTGTTGCAGCTATGCTTGTTCCAGTACCTGACCTAGCTTGTTATCAGTTATCTTAGGTATCTCTTACAATGTAGGAATAGCCATAGAGCAAAGAGAATCGTTGGAATTACTTTACTGCAAAACCTGACTCTGTGTGTACCACATGCTACAGGAGGCCAAGCAGACTCCTCATATATTCTATGGAAAAGAGCCATGTCAGTCAGAAAGGTGGCTGTTATTCACAACCTGGCTGGGGGACTTTTTGATTGCTTGACTAATGACACGGTAGGCATGTATTATGGAGAAAAACTAAAGCAGCTCAAATTTGTAAATGGACATACTAAATAACAGCACTTGACTGTATAGTCAAATATACAGCTATAGCTAACTGTGATACATTACACCACCAAGAACAAACCATTGCTTTAAAATGTTACAGAATCTTACCACAAACAATGAGATTTTATCAGAGGCATAACAATGTGGCCAGGCACTTGGGGCAGCTGATACATGAGATGCTGGAGTCTGTGAGAGAGCCATTAAATCAAGTCTGCTCTGATGTGCTGTAATTACAGTGTGTTGGAGCAGCCTCACTGCATGTGTATAGGCACCCATTATGTTAGTGCTGCTTTAATTAAAACACCCCCCTGCCCACTCCCAGAGCCCAATGATTATAAATTCTCTTTAGATTTCTAGTGTAGCCAAGAATTAAAAGGCTGCTTACTACTCAAATCTCTATTCTACTTATCCTCCCAAGTGCTAGGAAAGAACTGGAAAAGGCTGAGACAGCTCCAACATTTTACTCAGGTTGGGATACAGAGTTACACTGTATTGCTCCCAGAACTATATGAAGGTACAAAGGGAAAACTGAAAAAAAAATCTAACAGTGTCTAAGCATTCCTAGATCACCCTGAAAATAAGTTGATGTCTACTAATATTTTTAATTAATAAATTATTAAGAAGTTCACCGCCCCCCCCCCCGTGTGTGTATGTGTATGTGCAAGTGTGGTGTTTTTCCTTTTGTTGCAATGTTTATATATTTCAGTTCTTGTCTTATAAAGTTTAGGGGTTAGGGGGTACTTTAGTTTTCAATGTCTTTTGGTGGAGCAAGATTAAAGGAAAAGACCTATTCTTAATTCGCACATGGTACATGTATAAGTCCAGGCACTTTGTTGGGAAAAAAAAAAAATCAACTATCAAGGTTATAGTGCAAGCTTTATACAAGGAGTTTTCAAAGGCAGAAGGAAACTAGAAGGAAACAAGCCAGTACTTTATAGAATTCCTCAACAGAGTCTTCCTGAAATAACATACTGTGAAATACTTGCTTGCCATGCTGTTTGTTCCAAACCCAGACTAAGAGACAATTACATTTTTCTCTTTTTACTTTGGGTATGATTTTTTACTTATCCCCAGGTACAAATGATGGTTCAAATGTGAAGTCATTGGTTCTCTCTCTCTCTGATGGGTATTCCAGCAATACCAGTTTAACCTCCCACATGCACAAAATCAAAAGTTACACTAATACAATTTTGATCAAAAAAGTCATTTCCATATCCACAATAAATATATTATGTGATCATTAATCTACAAGTGTAGACTCTTAAAATAAAGCACATAGTATAAAAGATTTCCATAGGTTAGTAAAGCAAAAAGGTGCATCTCCCATAGACTAATATGAAAAGTAAAAAAATATATATATTTTTAAAATGTCTCTAATATGCGTAATTGATCTTCATTTTGAAAGCAATAAGAGGTAACAGTAACTTATGCCCTGGCACCCTCTTAAAATATAAATGGATGAAACAGTGTTTCAAGTCATAGTGTCATATCATAGTGTCAATGCCATTTATTTAGAATCTTACCTAACAAGCCAATTTACAGCCATAATATATTTATCCTGAGTAGTAAGCACTTACATGGAACGAGGAGCCCTTCTTACACCGGATGCCGGCCTTCTTTTACAAAACTCCTTAAGCCAGACAATGATAAAGGGGTTTAAAGAAAGTCAGAGAGTCAAGATTAAAGTCTGCCCTCAAATAATATCCCAAGAGCTTTCAGTTTTGCTGGAAGAGAACCGTATGCTATGCTATATTATTATTAGGTATACCTGAGTCCCCATAAACTTTGGGGACATTCAGGGATCAAACAGAAGTGCAGCTCCCTGCTGTAGCTGATAGGGGTGCACCATACTGAGGACCCGCCATTTTTTTTTGTTTAGAGACTCCTCAATACTGTATCATCTACCACCATTCTCTAATTTTTGGCTTGAATAAGCATTTGTGCTTATGATGTTTACCACTAACAAAAGTATAAACAGATTCACTCCTTTGTGTGCTTGGTTTGAAGGAAGACCAAACATTTCAGTCTTTGGGATTTAGTTTCTTTCCATTAGGCTAGTGCTTCCCCAAATTTCCATGGCAATAGGAAAAATCAAACTATGAATCCATTATACCTTCATCGATATATATTTGATTTGTTTTCATCTGTAAGATATTTATACATATTAAGTCTTTGAATAGCAGCTATAAATTCCAAAATATATAGGCCTGTCTTAGGTCCCTTATGTTTATCTGTACAGGAATTAAATAATAAACATTTAAGGAACCTGCAAATTAAGAATTTGCCCAATAGGAAACATGAACTAAACTGCTTCAGTTACTATTTTCTTTAACAAACATATCAACTTTGCCTAAGACTTCATAACACATCCTATAACATCTCATGTATGTAGATAAACCAGTATATTACTTTCATGCATACCCTTTACAGTACTAGAAAAAGGGATGAATATCTTCCTCATTATACTTTTGATCCTTTTTATTTAATCATTATTTAATTTGCATCGGTTATGTCTCATAATAACATTAGTTTTTAATGTTTTAGTGATTTAGTAAATTGAAATGTTCTTCAAATGCTCTTTCCATATTTGGCTGTTCAGTTGCAGTCTAGTGTTAGCCCATCACAGAAGGTTTATTTATTTTTTAAGAGTGTCTATTTTTGTTTCACCTTAAAACTTTTTCTGTTGCATGGGTATTTCTTATAAGGAGTCTGATCCTGAAAAGCAGTGAGTGTCCTCAAGAAACATTTTTCCTGAAGGCATCCAGCACTTTTTAGGTTCAGGCCCTACATCCTAATTTTATATCAGCACAAGAGTACATTAAGGTAATTCTATTCGTTATCCCTCAAATTCTATATAGTAGTATACATACAGTTATAAATACATGATAGACAAAAAAAAAGCTGGAAAATATGTTGTATAGCATGGGTATCAAATTTACCTGGCCCTGCAGGCTTGATGTATGACGCAGGACCAGCCCACAGGCTGGATGAACAGCCTGTGTAGCTGGCTCCCCAGTTGGCCCATAGATCCACCCTCTTCACTCCTGTGTGTTGGATCTAGTGCATGTGACACTCACTCTGGCCAGTCTAGGACCGCGCTGCATGTGGTGCCTGTGCAGGGCCAATCTGGGACATGTGCTTCACATGGCACATCCTCCGGCTGCTCCAAGCCCCACACAGCATGTAGCATGGGTCCTGGGCTGGGCAGAGTGGGTGCTCTGTGTGGTCTGTATCCTGGGTCTTGCATGCAGCTTGAAAGTCAACTTTGGACCCAAAGGCAGTGGTGTGGGGCTGGATGATGGGGCTCTGCAGGCCATGTCTTTGATGCCCCTATTTTATTATTAAATAATATGGCTTTCAAGAAGCCATGCAGGCCATGTCTTTGATGCCCCTATTTTATTATTAAATAATATGGCTTTCAAGAAAACTGAAAGCTAGAGATGTATTGGTATAACTTTAAGGGGTTATATTATGTGCTCCCCTTAGCTGAATGATAACAAATAAATTATCTGATGGCGTTGATAATTTGACCATGCGTTGAATTAAAAAAAAAAATACTTGTCATTTGTTCTTGTGAGATTAGACAACATGAAGACAGTGCAAGAATCATCAAGTCAACACCGTAAAATTAACATGTTAGTGATATCATCTACATATACCACAGGACAACAGAATTTGAGGCTATTTCTCTCTTCCCATGTGCAAAATATTGTTTTCCATTTCAATGCGTGTGGCATAGACTCAGGCTTCTATAAAAATACTTATGGTAAAATACATAATACGTTTATAATGAATCTTCATTAATTTTAGAAAGACTAATTTAATATTATTTATACATTATAAATATTATTTAGAATCAATGCTGCACTCAGTACAGAAGTCAAAACTTACGGTAAAATAGCCTCTCAACCTGAACGATACCTCTGTTGCAACCTACATAAAGTCCCTGTAAAAAATGTACAGATTGTTAGTAGTTACTTAATTCAGGATCCAACATCCTGATTTTACCTCTTTTGTGTTAGTGCAGTATGCATAGACTACTTCAAATAACCATTTAGAAAACAGTGTCATTTTAAAACCATGTAAGGAAGAGTAATATAAAACCATTCATAATTCCCCTGTAAACAGCTTAGTGTTCCTTCTACAGAATGAGCAAACTGCTTAGAAGAACTGAAAAATCTCTTGTGGATTGTCTTGGGAAAGATGTGCAAAGCAGGATTCCATAACATCTAACATAAGGTGCTCCCTAGAGAATGGACACAGTAAAGCATCATGCAAGGTATTAAGTCACACTGTCATTATTTTCATGTGTCTTCTTTCAGTTGGTGGTCACATTGGCTTGCTTCTGACGTAGTTTTTCTTTCTGTTGTTTAAGAAAAAAGAGCTTTATTATCATTCTTTTCTCTAAGTTTTCCATCTGCTCTCAAATTGTAACAAGCATGTGGTTTAGAATATTGAGAAGCACCAAACTAGTCATAGTAAATTAGAGCCCATTTACTCCAGCAAATTAACTCCTGGAGTGCCATGCCCAGAGAACTTTTTAAAGTAATTTGCAGTTCTCTCTCCTGTAAAGATTTTTTTGGACATATAAACATTGAACTTTTGTGCCTTTCTAGACTTTTCTATGAATTTAACCTGTACTGTATGTCTTTAAAAAAGAGTTACTCCAAACTTAAGCAGGTAGTTCTGTAAAAAGCAATACTACATTTTAAAATAAAGTGTGAATTTAATAGCTTCTTGAGCACTTCAGCATAAATAACAATTAATATAGGTATTTCTTTAAGAGATAAGTGGTAATAGCTTTTTGCTTTGCCCTTAAGCATTTACCATTCTTGCACTGGTTGAAAAAGCTAGACGTAAATATATACAACAAAACAATTGATGGTTTACAGTTTGGTTTTAAATACTATTGCTGAATACAATATATGCAAATGCATTTATTAGTAGTTTATTTATTGACTTAGCACACATAAGTTTACATTGCCAACACTACCTGAAGTGATGCTAACCTGGGGGGAAAAATTATTGGGGCCCGAGAGCCACATGGGGAGGTCCAATGAGCTGTTGCAGGCTGGGTCAGCACCTTCCCCACCAAGTACTCACCAAAACTCTCTATGGGGCTGTGGGCAGGCGGGAAGCAGTATTTAGGAGTGGGAGGGGCAGGCGAGGCTGAGATCATGGGAACCTGGGGCCTAAGGTCCAGGGCCTGGGGCCCAGACCCAGTGCCTACATGTCCCTGCCCTCTGGGGTGAGGAGGTGTGTGTGGGGAGGGATGGGGGGATCATGTGCATGTGTGTGTGGGGGTGTTGCCTGGGTACCAGGCCTCTGCTGTGGGTGAGGGGATAGAGGCAGGGGCATGTGCAGCCGAGCTCACGCAGGCAGTGCGGTCCCTGCTGCCCCTGTGGTGCTCTGCATGGGGTTGAGCCCTGCTTGCTCACACCAGGGCAGCCCGGGCCATGCTCCCATTACTGCCCATGCCCTGGCTGGGTGCTGCTCTGCTCCCCCCGCCTCCAGTAGTGGCTCCTGATCTGGCCCCTGCCATGCTGTGCTGTGCTGTGCTGTATCAGGTATCAGGTGGGTGGGTATAACAACGTAATACATAACTGTTTAATCACATCTTAAGTGTAATGTGAGCCATGGACCAAATATATGACAAATTCTAGTAACTTTTACTGAGGGTCTGAAGTGCTGCCAAACATGTAGGTATCTTGGCTAGAAACATTTTTTTTCCCCAAGATGTAAATTGGTTACGTACATCTTTTAAATACAGAGATGCATACATTGAATTAATACTTTCAATAGGTAGTAATGTGAAAACATCTTCAAGGTTTTCAGTATGACTTTGTTCAATCTTCTGATAAACCATCTCTACAAAAAAATTCATTATTAACCCATTATTGTGTTAACCATATCACCCTGATTGAGAATCAATCAGGTTAAAATAATGGGAAGTGTGCTGAGCTACTGGCTTACAATAATGGGTCAACCGGGGTGCCACAGCACTCTGGGGTGCCTTGAGATCCTTTCCAGGTGATTCAGGGTGACATGCAATGTTAGCCCTATTAGGTGTGCAAGTATGATTCACAAGGCAAGCCCAGGGGTTTCAAATAGGAATTCACAAACATTTTAACTAGTTGTGGTCTTTCTGAATTTTTTACAACAGAAAAACTGCTCTATTATTTTTCTATAATCTAAAAACAAATGAAAACTGACAGCTGGTATTCTCTAAAGGGTGCCTTGAGTCTAAAGAGGGGTGCCATGAGTCTAAAAAAAATGGAGAACCACTGGCATAAGCATTTATGACATAGGCATTTATTTAAGGCTGTTAATTAATTTAAAAGTCCCTCCTCACTTAACATTTGTGAGATGTCAGAAAGGAATCTTTAGAAGTCTAACATGAAGCTAGGATGGTGTCTTTTTGAGTGGTTTGGAAATAACATTTCAGAGTACATAAAGCAGTACAGAAGAAGGCCCAGAGAGAACTTTTGGGAGAGAAAAGGTAAGTTAACAGGGCTCCTTACTACTTGGATATCCAAGCCATGTCAGAGCTAGGCTTGGCCACAAGAAAATGCAGTTTTTAAATGTGATTGTTGCACCAATGTAGGTAAAGCCCTAAAGATTTTCCTCAGGAGGGATATCAATTTACTGCTTTCAAATTGATTATACATGCATGCTACTAGCTATACTTCAATGAGAACTAAAAAGCACAGTTATTCTGTGTGCTGTGCTAACGAATAAATCATACCAGGCTAGCTGCAGGGTTGATTTTTTTTGTTTCGACCTTCTTCTCTGCAGTTAACTTGTTTACGGTTTGCTGTGCCATTTTAATTCTGGAACAAAAAACAAACAAAAATATTATTAAATAAACGATCAAAACTATTCAACATGTTTGATACACCTAGTAAATTTCTGCCTCTAGTATCTTTTGGCTTAGAAAATAGTATTTAAAAGGTTTGGTTTTGGGGAATTCCCAAAAAACAGTAGATCTATCTATCTATCTATCTGCATTAGAATGGTTCAGGATGAGCAGCAGAGGTTCATTGATTTCTAAAAGGCTTGGGTCTCACACATACAATGTTCCACAGCCTTTGAAGCAGACAGGCTGTCTAACACAACAAGGCCAATGGATACACACACAGACTGGGGAAGACGGGGGCATGTACCACATTGTTCCATAACATGAGATAAAGGTGGAGAATGCTGGAAAGACCAAATTAGTATGTGTGCATGTGATGTATGACAACAACACAGAGAGACCAACCAATGACAGCCTTGGATCAAGAGCCATCAGGAGGGAAGGAGAATACTAAAGCAGAGACTTGAGAGTAACCAAGAGTCCCTCCTCCCCAGTCTCCTCTTCCCCAAAAGGGGTTCCAAGAAAGGACACAGTTTTTCAGGGACCCCGTCCATGGGAGGGGATCCCTAAGGCCACCCTGGACAGATGGCACACCACCAGCCTGTCTCATCCACCCCACCGGGGTTGGGGGGGAGGATGGCTGGGGGTGGGGCTCATTATCCCACCTCCAGATTGCTGACATACTGACATCTGACACCCAACAGAGAGCTTCAGAGTAAAGACTGAATCCTGGCCAGATGTACTTTGACTCTGATGACAGCCCTAGGATTTGGTAGATATATAGAATTGCTTGAACGTTTCTATTGTTTCTTTTCTGTTATTACTGTGTATCAATAAATTTGCCTATTATTGAATGAAAAGGTCATGGTCAGTCTAAGGGTAAGTCCCCCAGAACAAGGCATCTGGGTCCTAAATTCAGAGCCAACAATATCTATAGGAACATTATTCAACAAATATTATGTGGGTAAGATTAAAGCAATGCAATACACAGATGTACAGCTATATCAAGACTAAACAAACAAAGAGACAGTGCTACTAATTAAATCTGTTCAATTGTACCTAATAAAACATTACAGAAACATTATTATGAATGAACTTTCAACCAACATGAAAATCAAAAGTGAAAGATCTTAAGAACTGATTGCGCAATGCTCTGCTCATTGGCCAACCTCTGCACCAACTAGAATCAATATAGCCTATTGGGCTGAAGCGTTCACCCATATCAGCCTTGTAGGATTTGGGCTTTATAGAATTCTTTCCCCACTATGGAGTTCTAACGGAAAGGCAAGATAATATCCCTATTTCAGGAGCCCAAACAATAGGGGACCGACCATTTGTGCACATCTTTTGTACTTACTAAGTGCATTTTAGATTAATTTGATGACATCAAGGATTAAATCCTTCAAAACATATTACTATTATTTCAATGGTAGGCATAAACAATATGAACTGACTGTTGAAATAAACATGGATTCTGAAACTGACTGTTCCCCTAGGCTTATCCTTACCATGCAGGCCCTGAGCAAAGCCTTAAAAGTATGCAAATGATCCATCCCACTTAGGAGTGTGGGAGGCTATTGCGAAGGTTTTGGATAGAGGCAAGTGGTCTGGTCTCAAGCAGAGGTTGTAGACACACCCAGAGTGGACTGATCTACATGTGCAATTGATTTGAAGCAATAAACTTTATATACTGGTTAATTCTTGATTACTAGTACCAAAGAGCAGGAGCACTAATTACAAAGCCTCATTTCCAACTTTTTTTACCTGCTCTATTGATCAAAGCCAAAAATATACCTTTAGATAGAAAGCTCTGATAAGATTTCTCAGTATTAAGCCTCTGTACAATTTCAATTTTATCTGTTGTTCTTATATATTTTAATATCTGTTTTACTAGCATTTCCAGATTTTTAAAGGGACTTTTTACTTGTGACGTACCTTTTCAAGACTCCCAGATAGCTAAAAAGATTTGGTTTTTAATGATGAGATGGCTCCCACTCATTGGACAGTACATTCCTCTTCATAACCACGAAGGGCAGGCTGAAAGTGTTCTATAGAGCTTCAAGGCAATCCCTACAATAAGATTAAGTAGGACCAAACTAGGATGGTCAGTGTCATGGAAGAGGTTAAACTGACATGCGCAGTTTGAAGCTGTGAGTGGAAATTTCCAAGGCTCACCCAGTCCTTGCCCCCTGGGTGACCTGCGGAGCTGTCAATCATTGTTGACCT
>NW_017728947.1:59776310-59847966 GCF_001723895.1 Crocodylus porosus | reverse complement strand
CCGTATCTAATTGCCACCCCGGCCCACCGTGACCTTGGGGCCCGATCCTTCGGTTTTCCCCAACAGTCAGGATATCATGAACTCCTTTGCCAATGACCACATTTTTTTTGTTTGATGATTCTTTCCCTCTTTGAATCTGTGAGCTCACTCCTACCAGCTGTGAAAAAGTTGGAATGCTCACTTTCCCTCCTTAAGAGGAAGAAAGACTCTTAGGATGCCTGTAGACATGCAGGATGCCTGCTCTGATGAGCTGTAATTACAGCATGTCAGAGCAGGCTCAATCAAGTCTCGTGTATTCAGCATCCCCGTGCTTCAAAATGACGGCAGGGGCACTTTAACTAAAGCTCATTTGACCATTTTGAAACATGGGATGCTGAAAACACAAGATGCTGCAAGTGATTTAATTAGAGCAGCACCTGAAAACCACTCTAATTAAAGCACCTCCTCCCACCCCAGGAGCACATATAAGGATGCCCTTAGAGATCATAAATTTTTATAAATAAAAGAGCTGTTATCTATTTTGCTACTTTGTTAAAATATCTGAGTGGTTTACATAGATATTCCATGAACGCTAGGTAGAGTTTTCAGTAAAAGATGATCATATATGTCACAGAGCGGGCCCTAGGAGCGGCCGTGATCTCCCTAGCGCCCCCTACCATGCCAAGTTAACTGTTTAGCACCCTCAGTCTTGCCTGCCACGTCTTGGTGTTATATATCTTTTAAGGGAGGCTGCCTTACTGTTCCCTATGACACGGTGCTCTGTTCATCCTGGCACCTATCCTATGAGGGGTGACCTGGTGCGCCCCAGCCTTATGGGCTATGCGTGCCTCCAACCTCCCCTTTAGCATACCCCAAGCCTCGCAGATTACCGGACGTTGACTGGTCAGTTTACTCTCTGCACCCTGACTGGCGCTCTTGGGCTTGCCATGCAACTGGCGCCTCCCGCAGGCGCTCTGGCCTTGTCACTCAACCGGCGTCCGGGCTAACGCCCCTGGGTTTGTCATGCGACCAGCGCCCTTACTGGCACTCCTGAGCTTGTCACGCAACTTGTGCCCTCTTACCGGTTCCCTTGTATTCGCTAGCCTACCCAGGCCGGCTCACTATGCTTGCTCCTTTAAGTTCCTCGCTAAGCTCGCCCCTCTGGGCTTGTCTATACACTTGCCCTGCTGGGCTTCTCAGTAAGTTTGCCCTTGCTGGGGCTTCTCCCAGATAGGTAGTTCCCCACTAGGGTCTGTCTCACCACGGTCACCGCGGGTTCCCCCCGCTTAGGGTTTGTCTCCGCGCTCCCTGTGTTTTCGCCCTGACTGGGCTTCTCCACAGTCACCACGCGCTTCTCCATGGGTGCTACCCTGCTGGGGTTTCATCACCTGCCTTCCGCAGTAAGTTCCCCTCACTGGGGTCTCGTGTCCCCTCTGGGGCCTATCCCGCGCTCCTCGCCTTCTCTGGGGCCTATCCCGCGCTCCTCGCGCTACTCGCCCACACTGGGGCCTCGTAAAATACCGCCCCGCAGGGCCAGGGTCACCAGGAACCCCCACACTCTTGGGTAGCTCCCCTGAAATTATCCCGCTAGCCACCCCTACTGGGGTTGGGGGTCAGGACACCCCCAAATGCCGCGCTCTCTACTGCGCTAATTATCCTGATAGTCACCCCCACTGGGGTTGGGGGTCGGGACACCCCCAAATGCCGCGCTCTCTACCGCGCTAATTATCCCGCTAGCCACCCCTACTGGGGTTGGGGTCGAGCCACCCCGAAACACAGCGCTCTCTACCGCGCTGGGAGCACCCCCACCTTACTGGGGAACTCCTAATGAGGCCTCCTCCTTCCCCTACAGCCTCATCCGGTCCTCTGGTGTAATGATAACAAACTAGCAACATAAAGCCCTGAGCCAGCCGGTTACAACCCAAAAGAAGCCGCCCAGCTATAACCTAAACTGTGCGCCACCTAGGCACTCCCTCACCTCTCTGCCAGGGTTCTCTTCACCCCCTCCCATCATTATACAAATGCTGGAGTGCTCTGGCTGCTCTGCTTAACTCTGGTCCACTCGGCTCTGCTCTGCGGCAGCAGAGCTCCTGCTCCTTGGGCTGGTCTTGGCCTGCCTGGTTATAAAGGCCAAGCCCTGCCCCCTCCTGGTCAGCTGACCCAATCCGTTGCCCTGGCAACCGCCAGCTGTGCTGCCCTGTTGATTGGCAGCTAAGCCTGCATCGCCATCACTAGTAGTGAGCACCCTAGTGCTCCGCTATACTCCTTCCCCCTTAAGTTCTTAACCTTCATTAGGAGCGGGGCACACAAGTGCCCAGCGACAATATATAAAACAGAACTACAATAAAGCTTTTCACTGATCTATTAATTTACTGTGATCTTTGTTTTAAAAAAGTGAGACGATGAGCAACAGATTGTGTTGTTCTTCTAAGAAAGCTTTAATTTCTGTATTAATGCATGAAAAGTAAGTGCTAGTCATATTTTCAGCAATCTACATGCATAATTAGGATGAACTCAAGTATTCATAATTTTTTTAACATTAATTGTTCTATTTTATGAAATATTTGATGTCGGCAATTACATCAGTAAAATAAACACACTGAGACCAGGCCTCACAGACAAAAGGAACTTCTTCCTAACTCTTGGAAATGTTATTGCTAACATATGTTGAAAACCTACTCCAGAATTCAAAAACTAAAATGTAAATTCGCCAAATATGAAATCTACTTTTGCACAAGGTTGCAAATGTAATATATCACCTTCCTGTACTCTTCCACTTTTTAAAGATAAAATAACTCCTTAAAACTTGAAAATGTTATTGTCCATTAAAAGGTAAGGTGCCTTTCCAGGCAAAATTACAAATATTTAAAATATATTTCAGAATTGTATGTACTTCCAGAAGTAGGATGTGAGCACATTTGATTGCAGTTGATATTCAAGGTGCCCTTTTTTCAGATGGAATAACCCTACACACAACAAATGCAGACTAAATGGCTAAACAGACAAGCTAGACTGGCTGTTGGGCATATTTAATCAGCCTGTTAAGCACACATCTTCTTCAGTGTCACGAATAAAATGTGTGGTAACACTTCTTGTCTGCTTACTGTGTTGTTTTTTTGCTTAACTTGGTAAAAGCAGAACTATTGATGCCACTTGTGTAGAAATACAATGATCATGAAAGAAGCAAAAGTAAGGAGTACATGTAGTATAAAGTTTGTGAGTGAGACTTGATCTTCATATTATAAAGATGCAACCTCTCTCAACCACACACCATTAGTTAGCCAACTAAAAAAATGCCTCTGACAAAAACAGTATTTTTCTATGGACTCTTTTTAAGAGTTAATTAAATACATTTTTATTTATTGTCTGACATTCTCTTAGATTGTGATATTACAGTATTATATTAATGAGTAATTTGTAAAGATACCACACCACCTACTATTATTTTAATTATGTTAGAATAAAGTATTTAATATACTATAAAGCAAGTCCTTTAGGATGTTAAATGCAGTTTATGAGACTTTATATAGACTTAAATTGCTGTACTTCTTCCTATAAAAGTATACACTTCCTTGGCTATTTTTAATTGTTTGGCAATTACTTGTTCTCAGTTTATTTATGGTAAAACAAAAACTATGGGATAGAGTGTGAAAAAATTCTGTAACTGTGGTTATATTAAGTGTTAATGAAGGTGACCAGCTTAACATTGTCTAGATTATAGAAATCAGGTGACAAGAAAAGGTATTTGTGAGAATATGGGAGCGGTATCCAGCTCTACAGCCAAACATCTGACGACTTGTAAAAACATTACTAAAATAGATCCTTAAAGCTAATAATGTGATTGTTCCTGCCTGCTTGAAAGTAACTAACGAATAAATGAGCAGTGGGGTTTACAGAATAAAGAAAATATAAGTACCCACTATATCTTGTTATCTGAGCTCATTTGTTAATCCCATGCTAAATGAGGAATGAATGGGAGGGAAGCGGGTGGAATCTGCCAGTCATAAAACTCCCTAGGTAGTAGGAAAATCATTAGTGGACTAGGATGACCAGTTAGATGTGATAATGGGATTGAACAGTTTATAGATTTAGAGAAAGTTCATTTAATGTAAAGATTTGAGTCTGACATGAATTTCCTCTTCAGGCTCTCTTACTAAGGAGACTCAGCCAGGGAGTCTAGTCTGATCCTGCTCTCCTTGGAATATACAGCAGAAGAATCAGGCGCTAAAACACAATCTCACAATTTACACATGGGGGAGGGAGCACCAGTACCAGTACTAGTTCAGAGCATCCCAGTGTGAATGCAGAAGACTGTAGGACCCCCCCCCCCCCACATGCACACAGCAAGTGTATTATATTGTTATGCACAGTGACATTAAGAGCAGCCAGCTGCCTTTCCTCCCTGCTTCCCATGATACCTTATTGGGAGGCAGCCTCAATGTACAGGAGCAGCTCCATGTAGAAGGTGGTCAGTATGGGTGGACAGTCTGGGGGCCCAGATAGGTTGGCAAAGGGCAAAGGGCTAATCAGGCAAAGGGACAAGCCGTGATATTTTTCTGCTCTTGCCAGCTCTCCGCAGCTCTAGTGGACATACACTGCACTCAGTAGCATTCTTGAAGGGACAGGGGAATAGAGACAGGGGCCAGAGGTCACAGGGAAGGAAGGAGGTACCTGGGAAATAAAAAAATATACCAAAAATACATGTACAGGAAGAAGAAAAACAACAAAGGGTAAAAAAGGGAGGGGAAAACAAAAGAACACAGAAAAGAAAAGTAACAAGAGGAACATAAAATTTGACATGAGAAAGAGAACTGACAAAACAAAATGAGTCTAGAAAGTGGTGAGAGGTGATTCAAAAGTGCTGATCTGACAAACTGTTCCAAGGTGGGAGTCCTCCACAAAATAAAAGAGAGAAGTTTGCCTGGAAGGCAAGGTTAGCATTGTAATACTTTTAATTGGGTGCAGTATTTCCTGTTTAGTGTTTCCTATTTACAGCAAAGGTGTGCGTTCTTGTTGTTAGTATTTTGACTTGTCAATAAAAGGTGGTTCTTTAACCTTCTGCAAATAGCATGGAAACTGCATGACTCTAGGTGGACTAAGTATTAATTGGGAAAGCCTGAAAATGAAGTTTCTTCAAAGAGAACTCAGAAGTAGCAATTTTCTGAAATGTTCCTACCTTAAATTATGCTTCCTTCCTAAATATCTTCCCTTCCTACCCAATTCCCATTGAATTCTAGGCAAGTTCTTTGACTTCATGGGAACTAAAAGTGGTCCCTGCTCCCTTGAACAAGCTGCAAATGCAAATTTATGATCCATCCTACCATCCTACCAACTAGGTCAAGCAGATGGCTGTTTTAAAGTAGCAACAATACTGAAGAATTTCTTACAGAAAATAGCTTAACGTATTTTTTATTGTCTCCTATTTTGGTATTCTACTGAAAACCCAACAAATTTACCCATCAAATATATGCTTAAAGACTTATTTCTGCGGTGGGGGCCCACATTAGAATATTAAATGATAATAAGTACTTTTCATACTGTGAGATGTAGTCTTTTCAGCAGAGGAACGCAATGTAATCATAGCTATTCCTTCTAAATTGTATTTTTCAGCAGCATTAATCACTGGATGACACAGCTCATGTCTACTTCTCATTCCAAGACATTAAACATTAATAGTTTTTGAAGCTTCAGTGTGTTTAAGAGAGAAAAGGAAAAGAGGAAAACTTAAAGAATGCAGGTTGGTTAAACCATGAAATCTAACCAGCTGTAATGTGAATCTGTTCAAAAGAAGAATTACTATCACTCATCAGTGAGCAGAAGAGGTCAAAATATCTTAGTGAAGTAGGAGGAAGGTTCCCGGTGCCAACATTAATGTGAAATGAGTTTTTTAAAATGTTGCCATGAAGAATAAAACTGGTTTAGGTAGTAAAAATGGAGCTTCATATTTTTAAACAAATCATAACTTGTTTTATCTGGATCTCTTTAACTAATGTAACTTAATGTAACAACTACATTTTCCCAGTTAAGAACCCCCAAAATTGAGAGACACAAAACTGAACCCCCCCGCTATTATTTTTAATTAAAAAACTATTGATTTTGTAAATGAGGGAATATAAAATAACATTTTATCTCTTTAATTTTGATTTCTTCATAATCCCATAAAAGTACTTTCCATTGCTAAAGTAAAGACATTATTGTGCAAAGGGTTAAGAGGATAAGGTATGTTATCACTTATCTTGATGCTCCCTACTTAGCTCTCAGAGAGAAAGTGTGTGTTCAGTCAGTCCTCGACTTATGTTTCGAAATAAATGTTTTGCACTTACAACATTTATAAATTGACACCCTGTTTCAACATTCTGACATCAGTTTTGACTTTACAATGCTTGATCTGATGCCACGCCAGCAAACAAGTTCGCTGTGTGGCCCTGAAGAACATCTGTCCAAACTTCCTTGGACACTTTCTTTAAGAAAGCAGACAAGATGCTAGAAAAATCTGCAGCCAGGACTTCTGAGAAGACTCCAGCCAAGAACCTTTCACAAAGTCCAACCAAGAGCCCTTCCAAAAATCCAGCAAAGTCACCTCAAAGAAGTCCTTCCACATCAACATGATTGCTATTTACAATATAAATACATTAATGTAGATATATTACTCATCTATAATTGACTGAGTACAAAATTCTGGGTTATTTTGGTGAAAATAAAGTATTGGGCCCTGGTTCGGTAACCAATCCCCTATTTACAACATTGCTTTCTATGGGAAAATCGGTTCTGAGTTATGACTTTTCGACTTAAGATGTGGTTTTCAGGAACCAATTGTGTTGTAAGTCTGAGAACTGCCTGTGTGTGGGAGTGGAGGGAAGGGGGGGAGGGGGGAGAAGAGGGAGCATAGAGTTAAGCATAAAATGCTTTAAATACCCACAAACAGACTAGACAGAGGCCACTCTAGAGGAATTCTCTATAAAACCAAAACAGCATGTTTCGTTTCTTTCCTAAGACCTGGAAACCTTCCTAAACCTACTACATACTATCCTAAACCTTCCTAAATCTACCAGTACCACAGGTCCTTATTAGTTTTGATCCATACTATCAGGCCTTACTATTGTTCAAGAGCTGGGGAGGTGAAAGCAAAGGAATGTGGTTTCTCAGGACATCTTGAATTTCTATCCACTGTCTTTTGTTAAGACCTGTGAGACCAGACAGAGAGACATCCACTCCCACAGCATCCACAACTCTTACTGTGAAGATGGCAGCTTATGTGGGTACACAGAAGCTGCATGGTTTCTAAAAGCAATGTAAGCCTTCTTGGGAGGGTACATTAGGGTAGTGCAATCCAGTGGCACTACAAGGTACATAACACACATGACCGAATGAACATATAACTCCCTCCTAGACACGGGCATGCATCTAAATTGGATGCAGTTGAATCCACATTTAGACAAATCACTTGCACATGTATCAAGGCCTTTAGGTTAGTTTAACTATTTGTGCACTAAAGTTTATGAACTGCTGTACAGAAGTAATGTTATCTGAGAAGTACAACGGTTATCATGAAATAATATGTAAAAAAAGTGTCATGCACAAAACATCAAGAAATTAGGAAGAAGCAAGTAGAAAATTGGAAGATCAGTGGGCTTCCAATGTTTCAACTGATCTTTATAAACAAAATTGAATGTCCCAGTTCTTTACAGATTTGTCCTGCATTCTATACTTGAGCAAGCAATGAAATTACTGAGGTTTGGCCAAGTTTGATCAATATTTGTTAAATTCATGCTAGTGAGTATGAATCTCAAGGTTACCCTATGACTTCTTGGAATAAAAACAGATAAGAAAGGACAGAGAACCATGGAAACTTCACAGGTTTGTTTTTAGGCTTCTCACAGGGGGAGGTGACTGGGAAGCTGACTAGGGTTCCTCTGTATCTAACAAGCCAATTGATCCACCAAGATCTCTCCCCCAGGCCATGGTGATTTAGCAGCACGTGGAGCTTTCTGCTAACTGCACACAATCCCTGACCCTGGTGACTCAGTGAGCCACTTGCCTGCCAGAGCCCAGCTGAGCACAGCACCGTGCCAATGCTTGAGCCAGGGGGATAGCAGCTGCTGTGGCCATGCCCACCAGTGTGAGCCTGTGGTGCAGGAACAGACCCACCTCCAAAAGCAGCACTGGCTGCCTGCTTCCCCTGGCCCGCCCCCAATAAACACAATTGTATCAGCCACCAGCCCCTGAATATCCATCCAGAGCCCTTTGCCCAGGCCCTGTCCCAAGAGAACTCAAGTGGGGGATGGGCACGGGCTGAGATGGAGCTGAGACTGGGCATGCTTGGTGCCAGGCTCAGGTATGGGTGTGAGAGGATGCTGATACCAGGCACTCTTGGTGCAGGGCTCAGACACAGGTGTGAAATGGAGCTGAGGCTGGGCATGCTCAGTGCAGGGGGCTGGGACAGGGGGGACAGAGTGCAGGGGGTGGCTGGTGCATGTTGTGTTTGAGTGTACCCAGATTTACCAACTAATGGAAGGGTCTAACTCAGCCCTGCCTCTAGTGAGTACCAAAGCACTGGGGGCTGGGATAGTGGGGGACAGAGTAAGAATTGGCATGTTACTTGTGGTTGCTCAGGAGCCTCTGCTCCCATCTCAGCAACTGTGGGAAAATCTGCTGCCCTGCAAGGGGCCCCTTCTGCCTGTCCATGCCCTGCCTGGGGCAGGAAATGTCCTTCTGCTCCTCCTCTTACACCTTCACTGCCCCAGGCCTTTCACCTGCTCCCAGCCACCACGTCTGTGCCTCCCTGCTCAGGCCACACATCCAGGCCACCCCTGGACAGGCTTGGAAGAGGGAGGTGAGGAGCAGAGACTTGGGCAATGGGGGAAGGAGGGTCTGGGGACAAGATGGTGGGGTGCATGAGTGGTACGGCGGCTGCAGCTCCGTCACAGATAGAGTTGCATTTGTCTGTACCCTGCACTGAACATGCCCAGTCTTAGCTCCATCTCACCCATGTCTGAGCCCTGGACTGAGTGTGCCTGGTCTCAGTGCCATCTCACAATCATGTCTGAGCCATTATAACTCTAGGTAGGGTGGCCATCATAGAGGACATTCCAGTTTTCTGCTACTATGTCCTCTATTGATACAAATCCTGATGCCTTTTTCTCTTCAAGAGAAAAATAGAGGACATAAAGGTGTCCAGTTTCATATCAATAGACAGAGGACAACCGGATTGTCCTCTATGATGGCCACCCTAGCTGCAGGACAGTCCAGGATCCCACTGCTGAAGCCTCCTAGCTGAAGTGGATACTTGAATTTTCAAATTGGCAAATACCGAGGTGATAACTGAGTACTTGGCACTTCCAACAACAGAACCTGCTTTATCTATTTAACCTCACTCATACCCATCCACAAGGAAACATGGAGATAAGAAATTAAATATGCTGGAGCTATACCTGGTGGACAAACTACATAACTCCCAGTGCAGACAGACCCTAAATCACATGTGTGTGCTAGACGTTACAAAACCAGTTACAGAACCTGGTTCAACTGCATGTGGTTCAGCCAAACTACATCCATTGAGCTTTAGACATCACCCGAGGATCTGGCTCTTAAATGAGATGTAACCCCATGCACATGCATCATGTTTCATAGTTTCATAGTAGCTAGGGCCAGGAGGGACCTGAACAGATCATCTAGCCTGACCCCCTGCCACAGGCAAGAATGAATGCTGGCTTCACAAGACCCCAGACAGGTGATCATCCAACCTCCTCTTGAATTTGCCCAAGGTAGGGGTGACGACCACTTCCCTGGGAAGCTGGTTCCAGATTCTGGCCACCCTAACTGTAAAATATTGCCTTCTGATCTCTAACCCAAACCTATTCTCCATCAGCGTATTACCATTGTTCCTCGTCATCATGTTATAGGTTGTAACACATTATCAGGTTGTAAAATGTAACATCTATCATGGCCTTAAAGGTTTAACACGTTATTATATCTAGTTAAATGTTACAAAACTACCCATTTCTCAGTATAACATATGTTCTATACATGATGAAAATGAACCAGCTTGCAAACTCATCGAAATCTTACATACTGTAAACTGCATGTTAAATATATGTTCACTACACTTTAAGAAATCAATAAAAATATGACAAAATGTAATTGTAAAGGCAATAGTGTTGTCCCTAACCTCAAAGTGTTTGTACTGAGAGCCTGTACTTTTTATTTCTTTAAGGGTCTACAAACAGTAGGCTTGCTGTTATTTCCACATTATTTATGGCTGGTCCATCTGATTATGAGAATTACACAAGTCTCCTCTCCTTAGCCAAGAGGAGAAAATCTAATTTTATGCCCCAGGAAACAGCTGATGTAGAAGAGTAATAGATATTACATATTTTTTTCTTTCAGGAGCAGTAGATCTGACATGGGGCTTTGGAAGGAAGGCACATGCCCTCTTCTCAAGTTCTGCAGTCACCATACAGGTCTGTAATATTTTTCTCAGTCCTCAATCTGACCTTATGGCAAGGTATAGATTTTGACATGACTTATAAAAAAACCCCTATGATAGACCCCTGAGGTTCTTTCCAACCATACAATTCTATAGCTATTAACTTCAGGCTCTTTTCTTATAATGATGTCAACCTTAGTATCAACTGGCCCCATTTTCCTACAACAATTTTTTCCTTTTCCCCCATACTACCTCTATTCATGGAAAGACTCCCTGCACAAATATTCTTTGGTCATGTAGCACCCTTCCAATATCTCCTTAAAACTCACTTTCACTGTGCTGCCTATAAAACTGTTGGCACTGCTTAGGCAGCTGATGTACCCCAACTACTACTTATTACTAGACACATATTACATTTATTGTATTCTGTTGTCTCTCATCATAAATTTAGACTGGGACAGGTAACAGTGTGTGTGTGCATATGTGTGTGTGTGCACGCACATGCATGCAAGTGTGCAATGGACTTTACTAAAATCCAAATAATAATCAATCACTACAAATAAATGACAGTGAAAACTGTCCTGTCTGCCACCCATTATTTAGGATGAAGGATGAATGTGAAAGAGATTGGAAGTAAAAGGAGGGGCTCTCCGAAGATTGAAGGGAACAAGAATTACGGAGTGTAATGGCTACTCCAATAATAAAGTCACAGTTACTAACATATTTCCTTAGAGCCAGAGACATGGGGAGCCAGAGACACAAGTTATCTGCAGTGTTAAAAACCAATACAGACATATGTAAATGAAATAGCTGTGTATAGTCTGCATGTGATGTGCAAAACAGGATCTTCTAGGAACCATAAGGAAGCCAGATTTCATTATTTTATGAAACCATATGTGGCATCAGTAAGGCAGCATGGCTATGTAATGCAGAAGGTCTAAGCAAATGCCAATCAAATTATTAATAACAGTAAGGATACTTAATGATCAATGAATTAGCTTTAATACACTCATCTTTAGAAGGTCCAGTTAAATCAAGGCCTGATAATGTTACTCGTGAGATAAATGTGGAAGGAAATTTTATTGAAAACAACCATATATCTTCTCATAGGCTTACTCTGAGCATTGCAAATGTGTAAAATTATTACAAGAAATATCTTTAGAAGACCTGTAATCATAACCATTAACAATAAATGAGCGGTAACACCAAATGATATGATCACAGTTTTCAAAAAACCTAGTTTTCAAAAAGCAGGCAGAGCCCAGTACAGTGGTTCTTGAGCTGCTGTCCATAGATGAGATTTATATCTCAAGTCCTGATACCTTCAATATCTTCATCAGTGACTTGGATGTGGGTGTGAAGTGCACTCTGTCAAAGTTTGCAGATGATACTAAATAGTGGAGTGAAATGCACACTCCAGAGGGTAGGGAACAGTTGCAGGCAGACCTGGACAGGTTAGAAAAGTGGGCAGTACACAATAGGATGCAGTACAACAAGGACAAGTGCAGAGTGCTGTACCTAGGGTGTAAAAATATCCAGCACACCTACTGGCTGGGAAGTGACCCTCTCAGCAGCACAGAAGTGGAAAGGGATCTCGGAGTCATAGTCGACTTCAAGATTAACATGAGTCGTCAGTGTGACAAAATCATCAGCAAAGCTAACCGCACTTGATCATGCATCAGCAGATGCATGACAAATAGATCTAAGGAGATGATACTTCCCCTCTATGTGGCATTGTCAGACTGCAGTTGGAGTACTGCATCCAGTTTTGGGCACCGTACTTCAAGAAGGATGTTGATAGACTCAAGAAAGTCCAGAGGAGAGCCATTCATATGGTATGGGGCTTACAGGACAAGCCCTATGAGGAGAGACTCCTCTTCAGCCTCCACAAGAGAAGGCTGAGAGGTGATCTTGTGGCCGCCTACAAATTTATTAGGGAGATGCAGCAAGGGATTGGAGATGCTCTGTTCACCAGGGCACCTCTTGGGGTAACAAGGAACAATGGTCACAAACTGACAGACAGCAGATTTAGGCTAGATATCAGGAAAAACTTCTTCAAGGTAAGGGTGGCCAAAATTTGAAATGGGCTTCCACGGAGGCGGTGCTCTCCCCTGCCCTGGGGGTCTTTAAGAGAAGGCTGGATAGGCATCTGGCTGGGTCATCTCACCCCAGCACTCTTTCCTGCCTACGCGGTGGGTCAGACTCGATGATCTGTTGAGGTCCCTTCTGACCCTAGCATCTATGAATCACTTGGCTTTTCACTCTGACCCAAAAGGGCTTGCAGCTTTTCTTTTTGTTAGAAGTAGAGTATTAAGTCTGGTGCACATTCCAAATGAAACAGTGAACTAAATTATCACTGAAATGAATTTAAATTATCACTGAAATTCCATCTGGAAAGGTACCTTCATGTTCTAAACTAATGTACCTCTGTCCTAATTAGCAATTTTCCCATTCTATTCCATTCTACTTTCTCCCAACACACCCAGAAATAGATAGGAGACTGTCTGAAACTCAAAATTATCAACGTCATTCTGATGTAAGACCTTTTCCTAGGTATAAGAAATATGTTTACTTGGTATGTCAGCAGTTTACAACCATTTGTAGATTGAATATAAGATTTGCTAGGCTCTCTTAAATAATTAAAAGGGTAAATAATTTATTCTGAATTCACAAATACACCAGGTGTGCTTGCCCAAAAGGAATGATGGTGGAATTAAATATACTAGAGACCTGGAGAGATATTGGTTTGTTATCACAAAATATCTGCATTTAATACTCAAGAAGTACTTTTGCCTCTGAATTTCTGTAAAAGGAAGAAAACCATGTGTGAAGAAACAGTTAAGATACCTGGACATACACATGTATATATTAAAAATGGCCAATAAATCGCCAATAACAACAGTAGAAAAAGGTCTCTAAAGAGGTCTCTGCTATGTATGAATACTGTGGTTCATTTTATGTGAAAATATATGTGAGAATGAAGAAGTGGCCATTCTAGACAGGTTATCTTTTAAAGAGTTAATGTTGAACTTGCAGATTGTAAGTACAAGTTAATATTGAAGAAATGGTTGTGTCCAATAGCGAAAATGCCACTGCATATGGTTTTTGATTGTAAAAAATTGGATTTAACTTCTATAGTAGTTTATTTATTAATACATCTAGTTTCTGTATCTCAGTCTATAACTGTTTTCCAGCCCTATCCTGATGTGTAAATTTTGTCCTGGAAAGAAAGAATGATTCAACTATATTTTGCAAGAATCTAATTTATTTTCATGTTGGGTTAAGTAAAGGGTAGAAAATGTTTCCTCCGCTTAAAAAAAAAAGAAAGAAAGCTAATCAGTTTTCTACAGTTTTGTTACATTTAGGAGTCAAGTCTTGCAACTATGTCTTGCAACTAAGTCTATCATTTAGTTCAGGGTACTATTAAGCCTTGTTTCTGCAATTTTAGAAATCTTTTGCTGCCCTTAAATAACCCAAAAGCAGTCAGGCTTTATAGTGTAAAATTTCTCATACCCAAATCCTATATTGCATTTTTATTTCTTATATTTGCTCCAAATTATGGAATATCAAAGTTTAGACAGTAATTAATTCTATATAATAAAAACTGGACTGGTCATTTTAGTGATAATATCACAGTACAGTACAGTATTAGGATATTTCATTTTGCTGGGACTATATTTTGTAATAAAGAAAATATTATATAAAGCTATATTTGCACATTTGGGCTCCTAAAGTTAGGCACTGAAAGCCATAATTAGGCATCCAAATGACTGGATTAATTTAATCCTGAAAAGTTCAAACTAAGCATCAGCATCTCATACTGAACTCACTTTTTAAGATTATATGCCTAAATATGAATTTTAATGCCTATCTTTCATGACTCAAATTTGAAAAAAATTGGCCACAACTATGAATTATCCCTAGTGAAAAACAGGAAAATACATACATTTTTCCTAGTCAAAAAGGACATAGTTACTGGCTGAATTCCTATTTTTTATTGTAATTAATATGTAGAAATGCAAGAAAACAGTGCATCAAATTAATTAGCTTTACCCAGCTACAGAGACAGCTGTTCATTCCTGTCATACTAAAGTTATTAAAAGTATTAAAATCACAATATACACAAAGCCACTTAGTTTTCTTTCAGATGTTCCTTCCTGGACAGCAGTTGGTGAATAGTTAGTCTCATACTTGGTAAAACAGAGAGCGTTTAAAGACATTTTAAGATGATGAAAACAGTTTTTCCATCATTCTAATGAAGTTAATTCACATTTTTTTTCCATTCTAGCAGCACATTATAAGACATTTTGAGAAAACAGTCTTCCAGCATTATAATCGAGTTATTTCACGGAGCTCTGTTTGAAAAGCACAATTCCTTGATGAATTTTCTTTTGCATTTAAGGGAAAAAAATATCCTTTCAAGGGTAATGACACTACTAAAGTCATTTGAAGCAAACTTTAAAAAAGAGTCTATGTAAATCTAAAACTGACAGGCCTCTACAAACCTTCACATTAAAAAATTTTAATAATTATTACTGTATGTTTCACTGGTTATTTATTAAATTAATGAATAACAAAAAGATTACATCCAATCATTAACATAACTGATCAAATAGTTCCATTTTTTTAGCTTGTAAGCACACCAAATATAAATCACCATTTGTACAATATTTTGGCAGGGAAGCACAAAAAAAATCATGGTGGAGAGATCATTGCAAATAAAAATTAGACATCACTTATAACTTCCACCAAGGGCAATTTTATACCTTTAAACAGTTGTTTAACTCTGTTTCTAAGCTATGTAATCAGCAAGCTGGTACTTACATGAATTAAAAAGGAAAGGATGCATGGCCTAGATCTTTTCCCAATATTAATTTATAGCTCCTATGACTAGTAATGGAATGAAATCAAAAGGACATGATTCAACAGAATATATATCCTGCTACTGTACCGGGGAAGCTTGTACAAGGCCATGGAAGTCTGCTCAGTGCCAAATGATTTTATAGTTTCAGATGTATATGCTGTTGAGTCAGGCACAAGGGAAATAAAAGATCCTCATGTAAATGTCACAAGTTGTAAACATTCTAAATTGATTTAGTCGTGTTGTTAAATGAATGAGAGAGAACACTATGCTACTTTTAAGTTTTGAAATCTACAATCTGTAACAGACTTAACAGAACTGTCATAACTCTTGAGTATTCAGGAATTTGTGATGTATGCATAACATCTTTAGAAGTTACCAGTTTACGATCAACTAATCAATGGAACAATTTACACTGATTTGGAGCAAAAGGAATAATGTACGTAACTACACTTGCCAATATGTTCTCAAGAGAAAAGTTTTCCTTTTTCACCCCTTTTGGTTTGGTATTCACAGCTGGCTTTGCAATTTATAATGAAAGTGATTAATCACATATATATCTATAAATATGAATGCATTACAGCACATTCAGTACTTTTGATAACTAAAGTGTGTTTGTAATGTACTATTTGTGTTTCTCAAAAAACTTTTGAGCCTTTTTTAAAACAAAAGTCAGGCAGAGAATTGCAGGTCTTATATTTTATTTTTTTACTCCAACTAATAAAATCTGGAGAGTGTGGTGAGATCTAGCGGCAAGTAGTTTGATGTCCTCAGCAGGATACCAAAAGTCAGAAGTGGTGCTGTAAATTCAATGTGGGGCTTCAACACTGTGCTAAGTGTGGCCTGAATCTCAGGGGCTTCTCTTTGATGCAAGTGTAGTATATTAACTGGGAAAGCATTCGCTTTTATTTGTCTGTACTGTTTGCGGCAGCAATATCGCCTCATTTAGGCTAGTTCGACATGAAAATGCACAGAGAAGCAATCTGTTACATATTAGCACAGCTCTCCTTTCATTGTACTAGCTCATAATTGGAAGGGGTTACGAAAGTGTAATTTATCAGATTATATGTGTTTATCTTTTTGTGGGGACAGCATGCCTTTGGTGAATTTTCCTACGCACCCTGAGGGAATAATCTTTCCTTGATGTCCATTTGATCTGAAAGAAAACAATGACGCCTGTGAAATATGGGAGTATAATTTGTTTGGTTTGAGAAGGAACAGTTTCCCAGACATCTGAAATGGTATTAATGGCTTTATTAGAACCTTACCTTTCTTTGGAAATGTTTTTGCTCTCTCGTTTCCAAATGATCTTGAAGTCACTGCAGAACTCGTACCACACCGTGAAAACGTAGTTTAGTGTGATTTCTTTCTCACCAGACTTTGGCTTTATCCCAAAGTATCCCACTGTTTCTTCAAAGCTACAGGGGGGAAAAAACTGTCAACACGTAAACCCACTGGGGAAGCTTAGTCTCCCTGAGGGCTGGTTCCTGACTCAGTAGCCAAGACTAGTAATTACCATAACTTCCCTTAACCTTGGAAACCATAGCAGCGATTCTTGCCAAGTGTAACTAACCTTCCAACATCTACTTTGTTCTCAGGAGAATAATTTTCATATGTATGTATAAGGAAACATAGATAGTCATAACGTACGCAAACTTCAGGCTCTTATTTTTAATAAGCCAAACATAATAACCTGTAATTTATGTAAAGCTATATTATCCTTATGAACTTGTATTTTATTTTGCAAAACTGAAATGGGACCTATTTTTCATTTACCTTCTTAAGAGTTATCTACCTTCTAAAGAGTCTGCAGAAGAGTTGAATGCCAGGCCAGAGACTCCCAGTTCTACTCAATCTAGGTTATGGGTGACTCTGAGGTAGCTATGAGGAGTTCAGTCCAGCAACAAAAAAGCTACAGTCAGTGACATATAGTTTGAAACAAGATAATACACTGGAAGTGAATCATCCATTCCAAAGGTGTTGGTAAGCTAATAATAGAGATATTAATATGAGCAGCGGGTTTTTTTTGCCAGTAGTGTAATATTCTACTATTCTACACTGCAGTTAATCATTTTTGTGGTGTATCTGAACATTTCTAAAAGAACCTTTTACCGGTGAACATATTTTGTGGCATTTAAAGTTATTGTGCAATATGCACGTTAACCATTTTCGAATCACTTGTCATAGATAAACTGGTAATTGATTCCATGACCATGATTATATGTGCAGAAACAAAAGCATTTTTGCTTTAGTAAGAGTCAAAATAGTTTTCATGGCAAATTAAATCTATCCACCAGGCAAGCTTTTCTGACTTTAATTAAAAGCAATATCATAATTTTAAAGGATAAACAACACAAGAAAATCTTTTGAGGGAAATGTTTTCACTTTTCTTGAAACTCTGGCACTATTTGGGAAAAAGGAGACAACGTTTTTATTTATATCTGCCAGCTGCTCTTCCTTTAGTATGCTGAAGTCTTGAAACTAATAGAAGGTGCTCTTTAATATGGTCTGTAGAAGCTACAATTTAAGTTCAACAAATATAGTTTTCATTCAACTCATCTTTTGGAAAATGTCAGAGGCCATGATTGTGATAATAAAACAAAATATTTACTACTAATGATGCATATCTTAAAATAACTGGACTTGCCACATAGTATCAATCTCTTTATCAATCTCTTCTTTAATGGTGTATGGAAAATGCAATTAAAAAAGTAAAACCAAAAAGATCCCCAAGCACAACCTATTCTTTCTTGTTTCTTATATTGATAAGAAGGGTACAGCTATCTAGAGCATAACAGTGAACCTAGCCCTAAAATTGAAAATATATTTTAAATGATTTAAAGCTACTTTACATATGTTTAGATAATTAGGAATCTCTGGATTTCTTTTTCATATATTATGTTAAATAAGACACCACCAAGAAAACTCTTCAGCAAAAATTGTAGTAATAGGGCAAAGACAGCAAGTCTGTAAAAAATTACTTGATATAAAAAGCATAACACTCAAACAACATGTCCCCAAACTACTTTGGATTTGCCTGTATTAAAGAAATACAAAAATAAGGAAAAAATAATACATCTTTAAAAATCAGTTAAATCTAATGTATGACCATACGCACTGAAATGCACTAACTAGATTTGTATGATAATATCCCGGTATTACTACAGGGTAGGGAGAGAGCTGTACACATATGATTACAATCAGACAAATGACTTGTAAGTCAAGGCCATTCTGAGCTCTGCCTTGTCTTGGGTGAAACTTTTCCTTAAGTGCTTTGTGCCTCAGCTGGACCACCTGAAAAGGGGAACAGTAATACCTACCCTTGCAAAGGTGTTGGGAAAATGCTCATAAAGTGCTTGGAGATCCTCAAGCAGCGCTGTGTGAGATGCAACAAAAGTTGTTGAAACTGGTGTGTTTCCCTCAAACCATGTTTTTGATGCATTAGTATATTCTAATGAATCAGATTGGTCTTTCTTCTGCATTCATCTTTAGATAAGATGTAAAACCTGCCCTCTTTCAACCAACAAAGATGCTGCTACATTTTTCTGAAGAGTTAATTCTTGGTTTGTGAGGGAGATAATACAAATATCTGTATTTCTTTTTTGTTACATAATAGTTGCCTTGCATGTGACATTTTCCTAGTTTTGATATGTCAAATATAACGTTTGTCCATTACTCATTTTTTATGATTGTTTCAAAAACTAGTGAAAAGGAAATTCTTTATCTACTGTAAACTCTTTTTTCTTACTAAATTTACATGAATACTGCAATTCCATCTTAACAGGATTAAAAAAAACTGTAGTTTGAACATGAAATATTCAGTCTTATTTTTTCATATGCAATATAAAATACAGGCAAGGTGTTTCTCCCAAATCACCTAAAATACTGACAACTAAGACCATTTACAGTAACAGTATATCTTGTTTGCAACAATATGGAAGTCAAAAGCGTTACACAGGCATAATTTGTAAAGCAATGTTTTGAAACTGTTAACTTCTGCCCACTTTTCTCCCTTATGCCTGCTTCTCCAAAGCAAATTATGACATGGATACACATCCATATGTTAGAAAGATTACAAGTTCAAAGACTTCTCTCAGTTGACTGATTTATATTTTAGAAGGGGTAAAATGGCATTCAAACAGAGTTTATTAATATTTGTTCATAATTTATTAAAATATGTTGAGAATTCAGATAAGGAATTAAAAAATTAAAACTGTAAGCATATTAGAATATTTGGTTCAAATCACTTGATTTGATTTATATCTATTCTGGAAGAGGATGTAAAAAGGTTTGGGGAAGCATGAAATTTCTGTTTTGAAGTACAGTAGTCTTTTCTGTTTAATTGCATTCACATTATCACTATCATCTTTAACTAAAATACAGTATCTTTTGAAGGGACTAGAAATCTTACCATTTCTTTGCATTCTCCAAACAATTCTCTTCTTTCTTGTGTTCTTCTTTAGCTAAAAATAGAAAACATTTGTATTTATATTAGGATTTGACTTATTGCTCTTTTGTTTTAAATTATTCTTTATAGAACATATTTTTTATGTTTGGGTTTGATTGCCTGGATAATAAATATAACAAAATAATAAATATTTCTTTATTTTTCAGTCATCCATTAAAAAAAAAATGTCAGCAGGGAACACCAGGGTTTGAAATGCCATCTTAAAATCAGGTAGTGTACTATATAACATTGCAGCCTTTTCAGAACATAATGCAAATTATCACATTTTCATTTCCCTATTAAGAACAATACGTTGTTACTTTTGTTCTCTCTACTTCTTGCTGACCAAATCCTGCAAAGTGAAATCTGTTTTTGAGAGACATATAGTTGAAAATTGCTGAACAGAGGCCAAAAAGTAGTTAATTACATCAACCATTTCCAACTGATATCACACTTGATTCAGGATGCCAGCAAAGTGAAAACACATGTATCAAAATTTTAATGTACATGGTGTACATGATTTTTGAAAACTCTGGCCAAGATTTTGAAAAATGACTAGCAATTTGGGGTGCCTCAGTTTTAGAATCCCTAATTGAGTCATAGAAATGAAGCTGATTGTTGGAGGGTGGTGTTCTCGCTTGTCTAGAAATTTTTCTTGTGTTAGACCCCCAAACACTGATGGACACAAAATTATTAGTCAGTTTTCAAAAATTTGGCCAGTTCTACTTAGTTCAAGAAACAGTGAAACTCTTTTACATTCAACTTGGATACAAAAAAGCACCACTTACATCACTTATACTAGAAAAAAAAGAAAAGCCCTATTCCAGCAATGAGTAAAAAGTAATGTAGAGTAAAGGGTAATGTAGAGAGGACTCACATATTTTAACGATGCTGCAATAAATAGCTGCATCTTTACCTTGTCCTGTCTAAACCACCATATATAATACAATATATATAGGCGCTGATGTATCACTGTCAATCATTGATGAAATATAGCTATAAATCTTTGAGTATAGGTAAGGCCTTTGAGCAACAGATGAAAAGTTCTGACTTTGCTGTATTGTAATGGACCTATTTACGTATAAATTTGTACAATTTTATCAAAAGTTATGCTTTTAAGCTGATTTAAGCACATTTTATCTTAGGCTCAGAGTGTCTTATATCTATTAATTTAAGTTTTACCAGTTTCCGCTCAAATTAAATAAGCCCTGCTTAAATAACTCCTCTTACTAAATTGATTTTAAAATCAGTTTAAGTTAAAATAGTGCAAGTTCTTTGTGTAGAAAACAGGGCCAAATTCTATTCTATCTATTAAGCATGTAAGTGGACTTAAGTGCTTAAGGGTAGAAACAGGTGTCATGTTATGTTGCGTTTCTGCCACCATAAAGATATCTATGGTGGGACAAATGGTGAGCAAATAGATGCCCCTTCCTATTGTTGTGCCATGTCAGTGGCCATGACAAAAGGTAGTGTAAAACAGTGTTGTTTTACTGCAGTGGACATCCATTTGCTCTGTGATGGGACAGCATGGGCAGCCCAGAGCTGCCTGTGTTTTTCAGCCTCTCCAGGCAGATGTTCTGGCGCCCTGAGGGCCCCAATCCTGTGCACCGCAAGAATTCTCACAGAGGATCAGGCTCCTCAGCCCCAGAAGCATCTGGCTGGCTTTCCCCACTTATGGAGATGTGCCCTGGGGAATCTCAGGCTGCATCTCTGTAAGCGGGGAATATTGGGTTCCCCCATTTATGGAGACTCACCCTGGGGTTTCCGGGGGTGCACCTCAGTAAGTGGGAAAAGCCCACATGGATCCCAGCATGGAGGTACCGGACTTGGGGAATTCCCAGTGCTCCATGTCTCCATGCCAGGAGCTGCATAGCCCCATGCCTCCATGTGAAGAATAAGCTGGTGCAGAACCCAGGAAGGGTCTCAGCACAGGGACACAGGTTATCAGGAATTCCCTGGGTCCCCCACCTCCCTTACCTCCATGCCAGGAACTGCTCTGAACCTGTGCTTCACATGGAGGCATGATATATGTAATTTTGATTGTGTGAAGAATGCAAAAAGATAAAATAGTTAGTTCCCTTCCCAGTTTTTATTTTTATATCCTCCTGTCTTCAGCTAGCTATCACTAAAAATTTCCAGTGAAATGCATAATATTTTGTTCTTTAGAAAGAATTTTTCTTCATTCTAGCTTGAATGAACATTAAAACTTCAAATTTCAAAAAACATAGTTTCTGAGAAATCCCATGTCATTTGAGACATGTCTTGTTTGTTGTAGTACCAGAAATGTTAACTAGTAATACTTATGATATATTATATTCAGTGCCTTTCATATTGTACTAGTTCAACAACAAAGATGATGTTGGGAAATACAGAAATTAAATAATCTATGTAAGATGTCATTTAAAATGTGCCATGTAAGTTTTCAAAGTCAAGCGTAGTTGTCTTCACTAATATCAGCCAGTCAATAAGCATATAGTATTTCATTGGTTTGTTTATAGCTAGAGATGGTCTAGAGTGGCAGTGATAAATCAAAGTGGATGAGTTTCTTCAGCTATTAGCTAAAGGAGGGGTCAGCAGCGTATGGCCGCTGGGCTGCATCTGGCCTGTAGAGCCACTGGATCCAGCCCATAGAGCTGAAGGTCTTTGCCTATGCCTAGATCTGCACCCATGCCAGGGCTAAGCAGCAAGTTGCTGTACTGAGGCCAGGTAATGTCCAGCTGTGTCTATACCACTACTGCTTTTCCCTTCCACCCTGCTCCATAGCCTCCCTCCAGCTCTGGCAGAGCTGCACCTTCCAAAGCCAGTAAGGAGTTGCATCAAGGTCAGGCTGCTGGAAGCTATGTCCACATGGCAGCCTCTTCTCCTCCCCCCCTGCCCCTCCTCCCCCTCCATCTTCAGTACAGAAGTGGCAGCAGCATGAACACAGCTTCCAGCTACCCAGTTCTAGCGTAGCTCCCCACTAGCTGGAAGCTGAGCCTGTGCCCAAGCCAGGAAATGTGGGGGGCTGGGAGAAATGGAGGAAGCACTGGCTTGCAACTCCCAGCTGCTCAGCCCTGGTGCTGAAACAGGGAAAGCTGCCACTACTGATGTACTGTGGAAGCCACCTGGCTTACGTTGAACTAGAGCTGGGTGGTTCTGGCCTGTGACTTGAAAAGGTTGCCAGCCGCTGATCTAAAATAAAAAATTGTTGAGTGTCTGATTTGGATGAATAGGAATAAGTCTTAAAAATTATCTGAATGATTAAATTCATATACTACTGTCTTTTGATATATGTGCATGTATAACAACATTAAAATTAGAGTATTCATGGTGGTTATTTCAACACATGTCCTATGCATGCCATCCTATTGTGCTGGTCATTTTTGTTGTCTGGATTGAGGTGCTAATTCATCTGAAGTTAGTGTTCAAGTAAGCTTGCACTAAGGCTTTGTTTTCAGCAATCCATTACATCATGTCAGTTTTTAAATGACCAGTTAAGTTGTTATGGATACTTATTTTCAGTTGTATTCAAACTATGAGAGTATTGTATGTTCTTCCTCCCAGTTTAAAACAAACAGAGAATTCTCTCCTTTTTTGCACTTGTTTAAATCTGCTTAATACTACTTCGCAAGTTAAATCAGTGAAATTGTCTTGTGTAGGCAAGTGCTTGTTTATTTCAGTTCTAATGTGTGTTTAGACAATGTGCCAGTTTCTGTTCCTCCTATAAGGTTTTTAAGTGGACTTAGGTACTGAAGGGCAATTCTATTAAACCTGCTCAAGTCCCTGAAAAAATCATTAATGCAGTTACTTTTGTAATATGCTGTCTTCTTACTTTAAGACTGAATCACATAGAAAGCAGTAAGGATGAGGAGGATCCACTTACTTATTGCACTGTTTTTAGAGAACTCGGCCAGGATGGAATAGACTTGCACTAAGGTTATAAATAGATCTCTCCAGATGAGGTGTATCAGTGTAGCAGGGTATGTCCCACCACAACTGATCCACTTCATTGGGTGGAAGACAGACACATTGCCCATTGTCCCACATTAGGCAGGGGCCTAATACAGGACAATAGGTGACAGGTTCCCTTTTTCCCATCCCTCACTGCCCAGTGCCTCCTTGCCCGGAACTGCGTTGACCCATACCTCATGCAGAGGCACAGGGCAGTGCAAGTCCAATCTTGGGACAGCACCCAGGAATGGGGCAATGCAGAACCAAGGGAATCCCTGAGGCCCCATGCCTCCACACCCACAGCCATGCCTCCACACCCACAGACCTGGTTTGATTGATATGAACCAACAGACTATCCACAAAGGAAGCATGCCTACTGTATAGATTTGAATATAAAAACCCAGTTATGCAATGAGCCAATTTTACAGTTTACCTGGGATTTATCCAGGTTCAGACAGCACTCATTTTATTATTGTAAAACAAAATATTTAATATATCATATTCTGATAGATGTAAAGTAACATTAGGATACTAAATTACTTAACCAAAGTACTAAACAGTAGGGATAGCTTCTGTTATTTCAAGTCCCAAGAAATTAAGCAAAATTCAGAATAAACTGAAGGGTTTTATTCAATTAACAAATGCCATAAAATACAGAGCTAGTTTGGAAATTCCACTCACGGCTTTTTTATGATGACAGAGTTTTTTGTTTGAAGAAAGAAAATATGCAAGATAATACTTATGCTGTCTATGCAAGGATTCAATTTTCTCCAATATTGTAATTTATTATTATTATTATTATTTATAGTAGTGACTTAGGAGCTACAGAAAGAGGATGGCTTATTACCTATAGGTGCAATGATATAACATGGTTGCTTCTGAACAATTTAACATCACTCCAGGGAATAGATATACAGTGTACAGTCTTACACCACTATATAACACTCCCATCTGGGATAAATTACTCCTTAGAAATTTCAAAATAGATATATGCTGGCAAAAATTGATCCAGAAGGGGTGAAGTGATGCAGTCACAGAACCCTTTCAGATCCTGGTGTGGGCGTAGCAGCTGGGGACTTTAAAAAGTCCTCAAAAGGGTAAAAAATCACCCTCCAGCACCTCCTCCCTTCCTCTCTATGCTCAGAGGTACCTGCCTTCCCTCCCCCTTTCCTATTTCCTGCCCTGCTTCCCCACCACTGCCACTGTCCCTAGCTGACCTGAGGCCAGGGGGACCTCCAGAACTACTCCTCTGCTCCAGCTGGGCCGCATGGGGAGCTGTGGTGGCATCAGATTTGCCCTAGTGTTCCCAGCCAGCCTGGAAGCAGGCACAAGAAGAAAGGACCTGCCTGCCACTGTTGCTATCCCTAGATGAGCCTGGGTCTGCAGAAACAGCTGGGATGATGGCAGTAGCGGGCAGGTCTCTCCTTCCTTACCCCAGAAGCCTGAGTTGAGAGGGTGAGGTGGGAAAAATGGGAGGTGCTGCTGAGCATGGAGGGGAAGGGAGGATGTGCCAAATGTTGGGGAAGGTGGCAAGATTCTTGCCTTATTCAAGGATTTGCAAAAAGTCCCAATGCTGGTGGCCTCAGTGGTCGTGGGGAGACTGGGGGCAGGGGAGTGTAGCACTCCTGCAGGGCTGCTCCTGAACCCTCCTTTTTAAATCGTGGATCTGCCTATGTACACTGATATGACTTACTCCAGTGTACCAGATGTACATTTTACCACTGTCCATTTCATCCTGGGATACCACATGCCCAGTACCAACTGACTCCCTCCCCACATAATGGCTGTGAACTCAAAAAAACTGCTGCAGACAGTTTGGGAGACCTAATCATATATTACAAAATAACATTCAGAATAAATTATACTGTAGTAATCATGGCATGTGTCTGCACTCTGGGAGTCTTTACACATACTGCAGGGTGGAGGGGAGGCACTCTGAGAGCCACTTTAATTAAAGTGCCCGAAGGGTCATGTGTACTCAGCATCCCATGCTTCAAAAAGGCAGTGGGGGCATTTTAACTAAAACTTGTTCAATGAGCTGTCATTAAAGCACCCCTGCAACCATTTTGAAGAATGGAGATGCTGCATACATGTGATGCAGAGGCTGCTGGAGTATGCTAATTAATCGAGTCTGCTCCAATGTGTGCTAATTAGCACGCATCAGAGCAGACATCTGGCATCTGTATTGGTACCCTCTATGATTAAACTTCACATGTGCATATAACCAAAGGGATAAAAATGTATGTATCTGGGCAGTTTATTTTACTGTTGTTTTTGGATAAGCTCCTAATAAAATACTGACCAGGACCTGTTTAATTTTTCTAATTAGAAAAGTTTAAGCCTGAAGCTTAAATGGATTACACATTATTTCATGTGATTTCCTAACTATTCCTAAATACATAGCTCCCAATTTTAAAAGAGTTAGAAGTCAGAAATCACCCTATTTAAAAACAGCAACTGACTTTTGAGAATATGGGAAATAAATATAATGTTAATGAACATGAAAGTATTGATCAGTTGGCTGCTGTGAGCATGAAACCTTTTTGCTGGAGTTTTCAAAAATCTAATTTGCTATGCATATAATTGAGGGAATTATTTAATCTACACCAGATGCTTGAGGAAACAGAATTATTTTTCTGTGTTTCAGATGAATGGTTAAAACTGGACTTTTTTCTTTTTCTCTCAAGTAGTTCCTGGCTGGGAAAGAAAGCATGCTCTAACACAATGGGGGCCAAACATAACATTGATAGGTGCACACAAATTAGCCCTATACCCTCCTTGAGTGTCACTCCAATCCCTTTCCCCTACATGATCTGCTGCTCTGCTTTCTGCTTGCTGACCAAGATACTGTTCTGATTTCTGGTTCCTGTGCTCCCTGTCTGATTTGATGATGTGTTTTTTGCTCCCTGTATTATCTGCCACTGTGCTGTCTGTCCCCTACCCAATTTGTTGCATGCCACAAGAAGAGGCTTCCCATGCCACTTGAGGGATCCCTACCACAGATTAGTCATCACTGCCCTAATGGATGGAAAGCAGAGGAAAATGTTACATTTTCAACAGCAGGTGTGGCTGTACTACTTTAAAAAAATGTTGAATGCTAGTATATACAAGTCAAAACCCTTAAAAACTATTTTCAGAAGATTTGACTCCATCAGGTATTAATCATGATTTCCTGAGTGTCTTCTGAAAATTTCATTTGGCTTGCACTAGTGTATATATGGTTTTTAACTACATTTGAAGTTAAAAACTACAAAATTTCTTATTGTAAGAACATTCTCTGTGCAGCCTTAGGAAAACTGCTTAAGTTTTTCAGTTTATTTTCCCCATATGTAAAAGGTTTAGTATATCCCGACCTATATCATATTTGTGTGGTGATAGCCAGCTATTTAATGCATCTCTGAATTAATTAATCTATGGGTGCATGTACATGTCACCCTATGGTGACATAGTGATGTGCTATGTTGCCGTACGCTGCACTATGGTGACACAGTGATCACATGTGTCTACATGTGAGCATCAGTTACATAACCATAGTGGTGCACTCCCAAGGTATAGTGCACTGCTACAGTGACATAGCAGCAAAATCTACCCATGCACCACATGCACGGTGCAGTAACCACCTGTACTGTGCTATCCTTTAGTGCTCGGCCAAAAGGAAGTACTAAAGCACAGTGCCATTGCAATGTTGCCATATGGTGATGTGTAGATGCACCCTGTAAGATGCAACTATAAGATACATCCTGTTTTCTGCCAAATAAATACTTGTTAGACATGGTGAATGTTCAGTATTCTTAATATTTATTGAAGAATAGTGTTATACCATCCAAATACAGTAAAGCAGTTGATTATTGGTGATGATAAAAGAAAACCTAAGAAATTATGTTTTGTTCTAAAAGTGATAATGGTGTTCATAAATTGGACAGAAAAAGTGTTGAAGGTAGATTTACTAGAACATTAGAGCCATGACATGCTAAGCATCCTAAATCCTAATATAGTAAAAGCTCTGTTATCCAGCATCCCCTGGGAATGGAGGATGCTGGATAATAAAATATGCTGGTTAATTGAGCGGCCCCGGCCGCCGCTTCTCCTGCCACGTCTGGGGCGTCCCTCCCATGGCATTGCCGTCCCTCCTGCCGCATCACCGCCTGTGCCATGGGCCCTGTAGGCCCCATGGGACAGGGAGGCGGGGCCTGCACATCCCCCGGGCCGTGGGGGCTTGGAGAAACCACAAGTGCCATGGTGGGCATTTCTGGTTTCACTTTATCTTACAAGTCGGCATGCCGGTTAGTAGAGTATGCCAGCTTGTAAGATGGCGGATAGCGCAGCTTTTACTGTATCATTATTCAGATATCTTTCAACATAAGCTTCACATTTCCAGAAAAATATTACAGGTTTCCCTTGCTTTATGCTATACGTGCGTTCCTGGAAAACAGCACATGACTCGAATTTGCATAAAGGGAACCCACTTTATAAGGTAACAAATAGGGATACGTTCCAAGACCTCAACTGTGCTGACCCCCAGACCCATTTCAACCACTTTTGCAAGACAGTTTTGGTACTCACCAACAGCAGACAATACATACAAGCACAGGGCACTATCATAATGGGGATGGCAACTACAGAAACATGTGCCGCAGACAAGTGAGGAGCACAGAGGCACACAGGAGAGTATATTTTGGTGCACATCACACCACAATGCACCGCACAAAGCAGCTGACTGCGGGCTTCCACCAAATTGATCACATAAGAGTCAATTTACCTTGCATATAGCGAATTTTTGGTATTAAAAAGGGTCATTGCATAAGAGCGAATTCACACATACAGAGCCTGCATAAAGCGAGGGAAACCTGTACTTTAAAAAGAGCTGTTTATGTTTACTGAATTTTCTGTAAACTGTAAAGTTTTCTTTAAAATGATATTTTCCTCAAATGGGGCTTATGTGACAGTCTGAAAGATTATTTCTTCAGTTCTCTAATACACAATCACTTTAGTAAAGCCAGGACTAAAATTAGAATCCTGTATTTTCTATTCCCATATTGTGCAGGTATTAATACCATAGCAAGAGTTAGCATTGAAGTACAAACTATTCTTTCACTTTAATTGGTTAAAATCACATAGTGTTAAAATGCTATTCAACCAGCATTAATCAATCACTCCCTCACTCTTGTGGTTCCAAAAAGTAAATAGCTTTTAGTCTGTTTGCACTTGAGCATAATAGAAACATATTCTACCTTTAATTTAATTGTTTTTAAATCAACTACATAATGCTGTGGTTGGATTCCAAATGTGGTTTTGTAGATTAATCTCTTTGAGATGACTAAGTATATCCAAACAGTTTATAGAACTGGAAAATTAGTTCTAATTCCTTTCAAACAGAATAAGGTTAAAACCAATCTGTTCTGTGTTTGGGAAATAAACTAGGCAGATTTGGTATAACTGCAATCTTCTGTTGTAAGCATAAGTGAAAACTTTAAGGATCAGCACATTCTTATACTAAGGGTGATACATTTGAATAAATGATGTATGATCGTTAATACCAATAGGAAACAGGTCTTCTTTAAAACATAAGGTAGATGTAAATATCCAAATAATCAGTTAATTAGAAGACAGCCATCAGCCAATTTGGTGGATGAAGAATGGGTAATTGTACAAATGGAATGAATCTAATTTCAGAGAAGCTTGTGAAAACAGTGGCTTGAAATGTTTTAGAAGAGAAAAACCATAGCATTACCTCCTCCTGTGGGATGATAACAGTGATTTATGAAGCTGAAGTCATTTCTGCTGATTGAGCTTAGGAAAGATTGGTTTCACATGATCAGCTCAAGTACAGCAATGTGAGATGTGTTGTGGCCCCACACATTCAAACACCCTAAGACATGCTCTTCTAGGCGATCCAAGGGACAGGGGTTTAAAAGCTACTGTTTCTTTCATGCATTTTCCCCTCATTAGCACACACTCCTTTTGCAAAGTAAGCCACTTCTGGTGGTCGGGAGCAGAGGCTCATTGTAAATGCACAGCAGGATAGTGGCAAAGCTGAGATTAATTCTCCATAGATTTATATAGACCTTTTTCACTGTTGATTGCTTGTACTGTTTCAAAGGTGCTTATGTTGCCTTTTTTTATTGCTGGTTACTGACTTTATTCCGGCATATGGTGGTTGGCGCCATGACACAAAGTGAACATTTTATACTAGAATTAAAGTGGATATTTGACAGTTTCTGTCAGAAAGTTCAGAGCAAAGAATTTGTGAGACAAGATTTATTGCATATTTTATATGGGACACATCTGTTTCTTTGCTAGGTTTTTGTTTAAAAGAAAAAAAGCAATGAAGGTTCTTTAAGAAACAAAGACTGTCAATAAAAAGCATGAGCAGAAAAACTACATTATTGAGAAAAAGTTTAATCATTATGACCGTCGAAAAATGTGCTGCTTGGAGGCATGACAGTTACCTACCCCCACAACTTTCTGTTCTGCCACACAGAGGAAAAATACTTCAAGAACAAACTGCTCACCAAATCCAATGTTACAAGTACCTTGTGATAAGTTAAATAACCTAGTTAACATTAAAATGACTCTAAGAGTTAAAGTGACATTTTTATATTTAAAATTAGGCAAAAATAAAATGAAATCTTATTCTTTGTGCCTTTTTGTCTATAACTGGTTTTTAGTGCTGATGAAATGTGCCATGTGGAGAGTCTTTGAAGCTGAAGTCTTCTGTGCCTATAGGTAGATGTAACAATTGTTTCAATACCAAAGGATATTGATACAAGCTGTTATGATGCAATTGTTAAGGCATCATGATTCCCTAGCAATGGCTTGTACTGGTCAGACCAGATGAAGAATGTCTGCATTCAAAAGTTTGTCTAACTCTGTCCCAACTACACAGTTGGTGCAATAAAAGATATCACCCTAAGAAACCTTTTCGTCTCATATTATTTTGAAATTCAAAACAAAATGCTCTCTTCTTGTCCCGCATTGGTTCCAATGATCACAGACTTTTTAGCCTTTCAGCAGATTGTCAGATAATCTAATAGATGCCATTCCTTCTTGAATCCTTGGTTAAGAAAAGTGTTTCATATTTTTCATGTGAGAAAAAAAGAGAAGCTACTTCAGAGAAGTCTGCATTAAATCCAGTCTTGATTCTGTGAATTATCTGTTTATGAAGGTCCACTTCTATTATGAAGGCAAAGGAATCAGGCTAGAAAGCATACATAAACAGATAAAAGCAGAGCCAAACACAAATCAGAGTTCTTTTGTCCTAGATTCATAGATTCGTAGATGTTAGGGTTGGAAGGGACCTCAGTAGGTCATCAAGTCTGTCCCTCTGCCCTGGGCAGGAATGAGAGCTGGGGTCAGTCAGATGGCCCCAGGTAGTTGCTTGTCCAGTCTCCTTTTGAAGACCCCCAAGGTAAGGGAGAGCATCACCTCCCTTGGAAGCCCACTCCAGATTCTGGCAACCCTTACTGTGAAGAAGTTCCTTCTAATGTCCAACCTAAATCTGTTCTCCATCAATTTGTGGCCATTGTTCCTAGTCAATTTCTGGCCATTGTCCAAATAGTTTCCATCTGTTTCATGAAATAATAGATAGTAAGATGATAACAATATAATACTTGGTACTTGCATAATACTATTGTCTGTAGATGTTCAAGTAGTTTATGCAGGTGGAATTGCATTCTTCCCATTATTTTACTAACTGAGACAGGTCATGGAAGAAGTGCTTATGGCATGGCCCGTCAGATTTCAATGAAATCTGTGAATTCTCCTAAATACCTGTCATATGGACACAAAAAAGGAGAGGAACTAACTGTGAGAGTAAGTAAAAGAAAGGTTTGATTACTTGCTCAAGATCATATAATCAGTAAGTGACACATTTGAATTCAGGAATTGTATTCTATTCACTGACCTTGGCTTTCATCCAAAACCCCCTCTTTATTGAAGAGGAATTTTTTGTGTGTAAAAAAACTAAAAAATGTAAAACACACAAAAAAGCTTTTGAATTCAGAATAAGCCACTAAAAGAATCATAATCATGATATGTTTACAATATTTTTCCCCAACTAAAAATAACCCTTTTTCTATTAAAATCTGTAAGCATTTAGCATTTCTTTCCACGCTGACTATCACTATTTTTATTCCTGATTTATAACATTTATTTTTTCACATTCTTTAGTCAGCTTCATTTTTAATAAACAATTAAGGTGTCTATCTACAAGGAAAAAAGGTTGTGGTCTGAAGCAATGCTGTGTAAAAGGCAAAGCAGCAAAATCACACATGTAGTAGTTTTTCTTCTTGCCAAAAGCAAAACAGCAGCAGTGAATAGTGTCTAAAGGAGTGCTGGGTTATTATTTTTTGTCCACTACATTTCTGAGGAAATCTATTTGCATTCAAAATGAAAGACTTCTCTTTTCTCAGTTTGCATTCTGTAGCATAAACCCATAGCAGAATGTCAATTAAAAATCCCTCAAACAGTTTGTCTCTGGGATTAGGATAAAAGAAAAGAACAAGCCTTGTATGATAGATCTGAATTATATTAATGCACTACTGGACATTACTTAGATATTGTTATGACAATGACAATAAATTTATATCGAGTAAAATATAGTCGAACAACATAAACTTTAGTTAAACTGTGAATAATGAAAAATGGCTTTTACAAAATACATATTTTATGTATTGGGCACATGTTGGGGATAGTTAGAATTGTTCCTAAATCTTTTTTTCTATTGTTTTTGTTTGTTTATAGTTGCAAGGGCGAAAATACTTTATTAAAAAAATGAAGGAAGGGGGATTGCAACTGAATAATCTAAAAAGTTGGCTGAAGGACTGAAAGGAGGTATATAAATTGCAACCAATTTTACCTTATTTTCTAAATGGACAAATTCTTGCATGACATTAAGTAGTGAGAGCAAGGAAAGGAAAATCTTTTGAAGAAATGATCAAAGCTACAATCTCATGCTAAACTTAGGGCAGTCCCACCACTCTCAGTCATCAGGTTGGTAAGTACCTATGTGTTTATTACTTTTCATTTTCAAACACTGGCATAGCACAGGAATGGCCAATCTGTGGCATGTGCGCCACAGGCTGCTTCTGTGTGTGGCACATAGCAGATCAGGGAGGGAGAGACAGCACAGTGATAGATAGGACAGAAAGCAGAGCAGCAGATTGCTCGGGGAAAGCATTGCCAAGAAGCAGAAAGAACAGCAGCAGACCAGGTGTGAAATACAGGGCAGGAAACAGAAAGCAGAGTGGCAGATTGGTCAGGGGAAGGAATCAGAGTGGCACTCAGGGATGCTGCAGGGCTAATTTGTGGCATGCCTGCCAAACAAGTTGGCCCCCACTGTCATAGCAGAAATGCCTTGCTTGCTACTTATTTATTGCTGTTCAATCCTTACAATTCAAACTGCTTTGTAAAAGCACAGTAACATTCCTATTTTACAGGTGGAGAAATTAAAGCCCATAGCACATGTTCATTTAATGGTGAGACGGGATCTCATGCCTGATCCCAATAATTGTGCCTCCTGCCATGCCACATGTGCAAAGCAGGACATGCAATTTTGGGATCAGATCCCAGTGGCACGATTACTACTTGCAGGGGGAGCCCAGGGAGCACCAGAAATTTGAAAGTCAGATGCCCTCAGCCTGGCATGAACTGGAGTGGCCCTGGCCTCAGGATTGTACAGGAGTCTAGAACTGGCTCCAGACTGGCCCCAGGATTAAGATGAACAATGAGCTGACTCTCCCAGCCTTTGGACTGTATGGAAGCCTGGAAACAGCTCTGGTTTGTCGCTACTCTGCCACAGATTCCATTTAAGGCATGATAGAAACCAGCCACACGAATACTTTTGGAATATTTTTGTGGCTGGTTTCCTGTTTTGTAATTTAATTAATTCCTTGGGGAATTAATAGCGCTACTATTTATGGAACAATTAACAGGTTAATCACATCTTAAGTGTAATGTATACCTGGGATTAAGGGACAGAGAAGTGAAGTGACTTGCTAAATGCCACAAGCTGAATCAACGATGCAGTCACAAAGAGGATTCAAGTCTCTTAATTATAAGTGTATATGGGTGATCCACAGTACCATCCTACCAAAAAGCTGTCTGTCTTCCATGTATTCATAAAATCAGGATTCAGTCACTGAAACATGGTGTACATGGAAAAGACATTCATTATAGTGAATGTCTCGCTCTAAGGCAGGGGCATGCAATTATTTTGGACAGAGGGCCACTTACTGATTTTCGGCAAGCCATTGAGGGCTACATGACAGGCAGTCCAGGGCAGATTAATATTAATTTTCTAAATTTTTTAGGGGCCCCGTGGGCCAGATAGAATGGCCTAGTGGGCTGGATCCGGCCCCCGGGCCACATTTTGCCCACACCTGCTCTAAGGGAATTGATGTTCTCTCTACAATCATGACTTTCCTCGATACTTAAAATAATGAGGAACAGTGAGTTAACAAAGATGTGAAATTGACATAAAAGGGACTTCTCAGCAGCTAAACTCTTGACTGTGGAACTCTCCTTCTACCAGATCACAAGATGGTCTTCGATTTTATCATGTTCAGAGCAAGAAACACAATCCTTCTTCTAAGTTATCGTAGTATCATGAGCAAAACTGTTAACCATTTATAACTGTTTGGCATGTAAGTCTGCTGTTCATCCAGGGACAATTTAAGATTTCAAACAATTATTTTTCATTTGTTAAGCCAACCAAAAATTATTTATGAGAATGAATGTTAATACAACCTACATCAACATCATAGATCTCTAAATTCACCATTTTAGAATACTCTAATAATGAAAAATCCTTTTCTTTTCAAGTAAATATTATACTATCTGTTACTCTATTTAAATTAAAACATCTTCAACAGCTTACAGCAGTTTGTTTCCAGCACTGAAGTAATGAAATATATAACAATGTGATGTACCTGCACCTATAAACTTGCATTTTTCTTAAGTGAAACAGAGAATTTAATCTGATCTTCACATACTATTTTACTGCTTCAAATCTTTAGTATAGTCCTTTCATTTTTAATACCTTAGAAAAGTAAGATTTTAAGGTCAAAAAAGAATTTTAGTTTAAAATTCACAGCTTCATTCACAGCAAAAAAAATAATTTGAATTATATAAGGGTAATATTTTTTACTCTTCTAAGGCAGAAAAACAAGATGCATCCTACTAAAATATATGCAGGCAATAAAATCATGTTTTTTATAATGAAGGTTTAAACATTTTAGGTAACAAAATGCAACTGAAGTTGTACTTAAGCCCTTTAAATGCAACCCCCGCACCCAGCAAATATTTGTTAAGAATCTGAATTACAATTAAGCTTAAAGGCCCTGATCAATATTGAGATTTCATTATTATATGGCCTGTACATACACACTTTAGAAAACAATCCATGTTCCTGTATTTGTAGGCATTTAGGGTCTTAGGCAACTCCTGCTCACAACCATGGTGAAATCTCAATGGTTTCAGAGGGAGCTGAGTCAGGGACTTAGCTCAAAATTAAAGGTTAAAAACCACATCTAAAAACATTTACTTAAATTGTCCTGCTGACACCACTGTTAATTAAAACAAGTAGATTTTACAAGGCAGTGTTGCTCTTCATCATTTGTACTGTTTACCTTTCACATATTTCTAAACTTGGCCAGTGAATTTAAACTGCTGTCTCTAGTCAAATTTACTTTCCAGTTCTTACATACCAGAACTCTGGTTGTTTTGTCTGAAGCCACTTTCCATTCCAGAGGTGGAAACACCTCAAGGACAAGATAAGTGATTTCTATATTTGTAAACTATTTGGGGATCTTTCAAGAGGTAAGGTTTTACAGCAACAGTTTGTACAGATTATTTGCCTGTCTATGTTTTCAGATACCGAGCATTGCAAATACATAGTATTCTTATACTAGTTTTTAGAACAGTAATTCTCAAACAGGGTGCTGTGTCATCCTGGGAATCCTTCCCAGGGTGCTGCATGGTGCCACGCAGGGTATCAACATGCATTACATTTAGATTGACCTAACTAGGGTTAGGCTGATCTAAATGCCAAATGTTGCAGAATTTTGGGCCGAAAATGGTGGGCCTGATCTAAATTAGTTCACTGGAGGAGGTAAACTTGGATTGGGAATGTTTTAATTCAATCCAGTGCACATCTTCACAGATTCTAAGTGCAGCCCTGAGACTACACTCTTCCTACCCCCTCAAACCTGATTGGGATATTTTTAGCTCCCCAACCTTCCCCCACTCAATGGATAACTTCCCTCCTCCCCTGCAGACTCATGAACCACTACTGCAGACACGGCAACCCCTTCAGAGCCCACCTGCCCCTTCCCTATTTTGAGTTACTTACCCTAGGCTCCCCATGTAGCTCCCAGCATCAATGAATGCCTGTATATGTTGCTCGTCTACAATCACATGACTTAAAGTAAGCTGTGTGATTGTAGACTGCAGTGAATGTTTATACACACCCACAATCTTAGCACTGGTAGGTGGACAAACATGGTTCACAAGATAAACCCAGAGCTTTCACACAGGAATCCACAGTGTTAGAAACTCTCTGATCTATTGTAGTTTTTCTGAGTTCTTTGCAATAGACTAATTGCTCTATTATTTTTCTGTAGTCAAAGAAAGAGAGAAAGTTAAGAGCTGGCATTTTCTGAAGTGTGCCTTAAATTTACTGAGAGGTGCCTCAAGTCTAAAAAGATTGAGGAGTCCTGTTTTAGAGTGTCAAAAGTCCTGAGCTTGAGTATTCCTTTTAAAGATTATTCCCCTGGCTATTAAGGGAAATTATTTGTTGATTCAAATATGGCATGCCTGATGAATGTTGATGAGAAAATGTATACTCATAGGCTAGGGACAGACATTACACATAAAATAGCTTAAGTGATCAAAAACTGGTTTAAACCTGTAACAGAACAGGTGTTCAGTGCACATAAACCAGTTTGAAAATAGCTGAAACCAGTTTTAGATAAACCTGGTTGAATGTAGTATCAGACTTAACTGATTTGGGTCAAACCGGTTTATGCAGTGTCTGTCCTCGACCCCAGTGGCGATGCGCTGGGGGTCTATGCAGGTGCACGGGCACCCCCTGCGAAAAGTGCCAGTGACGCTGCAGGTGGTGCCTATGGGTGGTTGCTGCTTGCCACCTTTCCTCCTCACTGCCAACAGTGAGGGCTGTGTCTGTGGGTGGTCCCTGATTGCCGCTGACTGCTGCCAATGCCCCTGGTGGTGTTTGCGGGTGGTTGCTGACTGTCTGTTGACACTTGCCACCATCCCCCCAGCCACCGACATTACCGTGGCCACTTATGGAAGCTCCTCACTTGCCGCCACCATGCCTCCACTGCCAACACTGCCACCGCTGCCACCTGTGGGTAGTTGCCAGGCCCCCTTAGCCTCTGGGGACATGAGTCGTTTATACCAGACCCCTTGCTGATTTAAGTTAAGTCAAACTCACAGCATCCCAGCATGCTCTCTGGGCTGGGCAGGGCTCTCTGCTCCACAGCAGGGCTGGCCCCTCCCCTCTGCTCCCTGGCTGCAGCTCCGGCACAGACTGCAGGCATCTGCCTGGCTTTTGCTCCCTGCCCCACAAGCAGGGATTCTCCCATCCCCTCTGCCTTACACAGACACACAGCTTTAGCCAGCAGACCACATGCTAACTATGGTCTATGCTGTAGCAGATGGGACAAAAGCAGAATCAACAGGTAGCTGGTAATATACCTCCGTTGTTTTCTCAATGGGGTGATAAACACTGAGTTAGGGGTGATAAACACTATGTTATCTATTCCCTGCTGGGGTGCTTGTAGGGGGGAAGGGACCCCTCCCTAATCATGCCCCCCTCAGCTCAGCACAGTAGAAGGGATGAGAGTGCTGTTCTAGCACCCTCTGGCTTCTAGCCTGAGTCACTCTAGGCATGTGCCTGCATTTTTTCAGTCCAGAGGGGGTGTCCGTAAGGTTACAAACTGGTTTAGCCTAGCCAGGTTAGGCTAACCTGCAAAGATTGAATAAATTCAGGCTCAGACTTTTTGAAATGATACCATTCAGATGTTCAGAGAAAAATTACTGAGTTTCCTTCCATTATTTATTAATTCACAGAGCAGTCCAATAACTGCTTAAGGAGGAGTACTCCTCTTAGAACTGAAGTTTCATAGGGCAGAGGATTGTAACTACATCCTACATTGGGAATATATGATTTCCACCAATATACTAGGGAAATAATAATAATTTTTTTAATAAATCAGAATCCCATAAAAGCATTTGGGGATATTGAACAACAATCAGAAACTAATGTCTAGACACACAAAAGAGTACAAAGGAGTAAGTCCCACCTTATTTTTAGGTCATATCCAGAAAGCACAGTATTTCAATGTATTTTCAATGGAGGGCAAGTGGGTATGCAACAGAAAAGAATAGCATTCCTCACATTCAACTTCAGTCTATTCTATTTATAGGCTAGCATAAATAAGCACAGAGAATTCAAGGCTCCCACTCCTACTGAAAAACTTTTCACTTATTTTTTTTTGGAATTTAACCAATTTTTTTAAGGAAAATTGACTATTTTCCTATGATTTATCTTTAGCGATGCTGATGGTTTTCTGGAGAAGACCAGTGCATCTTGTCTTTAGAATTCTAAAGACTAGAGTTGCAATACCAGTCTTGCTGAGAATCACAGGCTGGATGCTCTCTGACTTCTGATCATACCTGTTCTCTAGACTTTCGGGCTTTCCTACATTCTTTTGTCTGTGCAGACCATTGGATTTCCATACAGTGGTATTTTAGAAAACGTCTCAAAGGGCAGCTTCTGCAGCTTTGGCTTACCCTTCTCCAGGAGTCTTTGTTTGTTAGCTAGGTTCAGAATGGACTTCTTAGATACACTTTTCACACTTGCAGTGTGTGGGTGGTAAGCCTCTTTAAAAATAAATAAATAAAATGCCTGGTATTTCCCAGGTAGCAGGTATCAGTTTCAAAATTAGTGGTGTCTCTGTCTTCTTCTGGTGCTTGTTACTCCACAGCTGACTTACAGATTGATTTGCTATTATTGCTTGACAAGTAAATTGGTTTTTCCACTGTAACAAATCATGATTCAGAGAGCTGTAATTTTCAGCCGATGCATGTGTACCTTCCTTTTATTATGAAGTATGTATAACATGAAAGAAATAAAACTTTATTACATTCTTTCCTAACTCAGAGACAGTTATATGGTCCTAAAAGCATGTAGTCTAAAACAAAAGAGAGAAAGCAGGGTACATGAACCTTAGAAACTAATTGAAGCAGAGATGCGTAAGCTTTCATGAGTAACACCTGACTTTGTCAGAGCAACTGCTGCGCACAAAAGCTTGTACATCTCTGATTCAGTTAGTCTATAAAGTGCAACTCTACCTTGTCTTCTGCCTGACTTGAGACTAACATGGCTGACTACCCTTCTTTGATGACAAAGAGATGATCACTAGGAGAAGACAGATACAACATAAAGGGAAAGTGTCTAGTACGTATTAAGTTTAGTAAGTACAATTAGGAACCAATTTTTTTGCACTGTTTAATCTTTAAAAGAACCACAGCATGTTCCTATATGTTCTCCACTCTGCTGTCATTCCTTGCAAAAATATACATTAAACCTCTTTCTTCCACATCTATAAGGAAGGTTTGCTCTGAAGATACATAGATTAAGACAATCAAGTGACTAAATCCATCAGTTTCTTATCAAAGAAGAAAGCTTTGTAGGAATTAAAGGATAATGGTATAGTTGCTTTGCATACCAACCCTAAAAGGATGTTGTAGATGCAGGGCACAGCATGGATAAGATAAATGTGCAAAAGCAGATAGAATGGCTGATAAAATGGTTTAAACAGATGTAAGGACAGATAGATACAATATGACAGGAGAGTGGATAAATATAGCCTTGAATTTGAAACACTGGATTATCAGATGCTGGTTGTGCTGGAAGACGATGATGATGTGGTCACTGTGGATGTGTGCAAGCATTCAGTTCAAACAGATGGAGTTCAGTCGTGTTGTGCAGTCAGCTAGAACCCCAACTGACTGCAAACTGTGTGAACGTTTGTTATTTTGGACTGGAGTGGCATATGCTTGCTGCACTGCTGCTTGCCCACAGCCAGGGGACCCCCTAGGCACTAATCCCAGGCAGCTCTTTGGGCTCCCTCTGTTGACAGAGATTGCCAGAGGCAGCCAAGTTTGCCAGGCAGACCTTAATTGTCACTTCCTGGCTGGCCATAGTTCCCCCCAGCACTTAAATGGACAGACTTTCCCCAGCTGGCCACACTCCACAGCCCTGGACTCTCCTGGAGTGTGCTGCTGCTGGGTACTCCCTGGCCAGCCATGCTATGTTCAGCTCTGGACTCTCCCAGGTTGTGTAGCTACACACCCCAGGAGACTATGCTCCCTGGCTGGATGGAGTGTGGCTGGCCAGGGAGCAGTGTCTCCAAAGTGTACAGCTTCAAGGCAGTCCTCAGTTGGCCATGCTCCCTAGTCCCACTGCAGCCCCAGGGGGCATGTAACATGAGATCTGGGTCTAGCTTTTTGTCTAGGCCCTAAGGGGTTGAGGCAGGGATCTTGTGCAGAGGACACAGTTATCTGGGTCTCCATGTCTCTGTGAAGCTGTCTACTGAAGCACAGGGTTGTAGAGCAAGGCTGGGTTTCCTATGGATTTAATGCTGACAGGGGGAGGGGCTTGCTCTGTCTCAGTCTGTAGCACTAGAGTGCAGCCTGAAGCATGGAATGTCCCCAGAGTGTTGCAACCAATACACTGTGGGATTGCAGAGGTTAATGTGGTGCCTGCAATTGACTAGAATTGTGTTGAAGTGTTTGTAGGGGAGCACTACTAGGGTGCTCGCTACTAATGAGGGCGATGCAGGCTTAGCTGCCAATTTCCAGGGCAGCCCAGGTGCCGGTTGCTGGGGCAGCCAGGCAGGTCATGTGGCCAGAAGGGGGGCAGGGCCGGGCCTTTATAAACAGCCCAGGCCAGAGCCTAAAAACAGTTCCCCTCTGGCAGCCGCAGGAGCAGGAGCTCTGCGGGAGAGCTGAGCAGCTTGGGTCAATGGTTGCAGTCGGACCACTCTGACCGGCTGCAATGATGCAGGGGTAAAGAGAACCCTGACAGAGGTAGGAGAGAGAGCCAGCAGAGAGCGGAGGTGGTATTATAAGCTCAGGGGCTTATGAGGGGTTATAGCTGGCTGGCATATAGGTTGTGGAGTTGAGTTGAGTTACAAGTCTGGAGGCTTATTGCGTTTATGTTACAGCTGTTTGGCTTTGGGTTTGGTTACTGTTTAATACTGGAGGACCGCGTGAGGCTGTAGGGGTGTGAGGAGGCCTCACGGGAGCTCTCCCAATAATCTGGGGGTTCCTGGCGGCGCAGAGGGCGCTGTATTTTAGAGTGTGCCCTGGGAGGGTGTGGCGATTGATGCCGGAGAGGGCTCAGCTTTAGTTGGGGGCATGTTGGCCCAGCCCCGGAGCTAAAAGGGGGCAGTGAAGAGCCCTGGAGTTAAAAGGGGGCAGCGAAGAGCCCTGGAGCTAGTGGGGGATCCCGACCCCAGCCCAGTGGGGCAGTATCGGAAGTAAAGCCTGAGTGGGGCATAAGACCCCAAAGGAGGGTAAGGGGGCCAGGCACGGCCACCTGAGCCCCAACCACGGGAAGTGCGGCATAGGCCCCAGAGGGGGCAACGGGCGTGAGTGGCGCGGCATAGGCCCCAGAGGGGGCAACGGGCATGAGTGGCGCGGCATAGGCCCCAGAGGGGGCAACAGGCGTGAGTGTCGCAGCATAGGCCCCAGACAGGGGGCGCTGGTGGTGAAACCAGCTTGGGGGTGCCAGGTAGGGTGCTGAAGTGTAAGAGCTTGATAACGCCCGGGAATAGCTGCGAGGTTTGGGGCATGCTGAAGGGGAGGTTGGAGGCACACATCGCCCATAAGGCAGGGGTGCACTGGGGCACCCGAATCAGAACAGGGCATAGAGCGGAGTAGTGTCCAAGGTGAGACAAGGCAGCCTCCCTTACTGAACTTAAAACATCAAAGAAGTGGCGGGTGAGTTGAGGGTGCTGAATCACCTAATTGGACACGGCAGGGGGCGCTAGCGGGATCACAGCCGCCCCTGCACCCACTCCAGGACAGTGTTCATTCAAACAACTGAACCACCAATCTATTAGCACTTCAACCTCAGCCGAGGTGATTTTTACCCCAATGACCATTTTTAAAGCAACTGAAATATAACATTTGAATTTATCCTGTGAAAGCCAAGAAAGACAATCCAAAGGCCTGTGTGCTATGTGGAAGGAATGGCAGAGATATGAAGAAGCTACAGTAACCAAATAGAAAATAAACTAATGTTAACAATATATTATTATTTTTGGTACCAACTCAAGGATTCTGCTATTAGTGTTCTAAATCTACGTACTCAATTATCTATACTAATAGGAACTCTCATTGTAGCCTTTTTATTCATTGCCATCATGTTCTAACAGGATAATCTATAACAGTTTCATATCTAACTAAGTTTATGGCAGTCTACAGCAGTATTCTATATTCTCCAATTCTGAATACCTACCAGATGATTATATTTGAGCTGACTGGTAGAAATAGTACTTTTTTCCCCACTAAAAACAAATCAATTGATGATTTCCTGAAAAGTCATAATCTTAAATAACAAGTCTCAAGACTTTGATGCTAGTTCTTTTGGTAGTATAGAAGGAAGTAAGTTAGCAATATGTTCATTTCAGGACAGACTATTTCTTGTTCTTTGGATCAGCTCACTGTGTCAATATTGCATTACTTAAAAGCATGTGGATACAATCACATTCCAAGACACCTTATTTGGTGTCTTTATGGACTGAGGCTATTGTCTAACTATAAACCTCTGCTTACCAAGGCAGAGAATCTGCACTTTGCAGGCGCATGCCAATTCATGTAAATCACCCTTTCATCTGTTTAAATACAGAGATCCTTGAGTGATGAAAAGTTATGACTGTCACAAACAGTTTGAAAGATTAAAGTAATTCTGCTGCTGGCATATAAAAGTGTTCCACATCTAAACACAAACTCTGTAAGGTCTGAAATGTCATTGCTGGGAAGGATAATAAGTTTTAAGCAAACATTATAATTGCAAGGAAGTATGACATATTTTTCATGTTTGACAATGGGCATAAATATCCTCCCACACTGTTTAATGTGAAAACTGCATATGTGTGGCAGAGATAATAAAACATCTCAATGAAAACAAATGAAGGGAAAAAGAGTTATGATGAGTAGAATTGCAAACATGAAGCTTTGAAGATGAAAAGTGTTCCTACTTGTAAAGAACTGGGATCTGATATACAGACTTAATGGTCTATCTCCCTTCTGCTGTGAACTAAGTCAAGTCCTTTAACAAAAAGTCTTAATTCACATGATGCTTTCCATGCTGAAACATATAAAAAGCATTATGTTCATCTCCTGGTAATACTGGAAGGTCACCTGATCTAATTTTTGTAGCATGTACCTCATGTCTGAAACAACTGAATGAAGATTATTAATTCATTGGCAATCATTGGTCTTGGGGATTGCACCCTTGGTAGGTTACCACAGCTTCTTGAGTGGCTAAGGAGTCTGTACACAACAGGCAGACCCTCCAGCAAGCTGCACATACAAACTTGGTTGAGCTTGCACTGGCATGCCGAGCACTGTTTTGTCTTTCCTGCCTCTGACACCACTTCTCTAGCTCTAGCTCTGAAGCACTGATCTTCTCCATCTCAAAATGACTTTTCACACGCAGGGGTCTGAAGCAATTGATTCCCAGCATTGGCCACTCATGCGGAGCTCACAAAGGTTTTTGTTGCAGACACCAACAAAACACAGTTTGGACTGTCCAAGTTGACATTTGCCAGTGGTCAGCTCACTGTAGAGTATGTCCTTGGGGATTTGGCCATCACTCATATGGTTGACATGTCCTAACCAACAGAGATGTCTCTGTCTCAGGAGCACAAACATATTGGGTATCTTGGCCCATTCCAGAACAGCAGAGTTGGAGATTTTGTCACACCATGTTATGCCCAGGATATGGTGGAGACATCGAAGCTGGAAACTGTTCAGTTTTCTTTCTTTCTTAGCATAAGGAGTCCAAGTTTTGCTGCCATACAATAGGGAGCTAAGTCCAAGTGCTGCAGATGGACATCTTTGTTGACAGATGTGACGGCCAGAACCAGAGGGATTAATAAGTAATAAATATGTGCTTCTTAGAGGCATTTGGTATTTTGCCTAAACAGGTAATATTAATGAATATAAAGCTTGTAAGTTTGTAAACTGCAAATGTAACTTGTCTGTCATAAGTTTAACCAAAATGATAAAATTAGCTGTTCATGGAACTGACTAGGCCCCAAAGGCAAAGCTGTAGATGTGAGATTAGCTGACCTATCTGTTTCTGCTCAGGGTTCAGCTTTGATGATAGAAAACTGGATCCAACTGCCTGACACACCCAACACATTCCAGGAAAGCACATTCCAAGAAAGCATATTCAAATGAAACCTAAAAGGGGTTGGGGCTTAGGCGGAGCAATGTCATTTTCAAATCTAAAGGTCCTGCATTGTAATTTGCTAATTGGATAAAACTGAATCTGGGTAATAACCTTTTATGATAATTTTTAACACCTTTCAATCCCATAGGGTAACAGCTGTAGGGCAACATTGTGAGTGGCTCTAAAGCCAACAGATTAGCATAAGACTAGGTATAAAAAGCACAGGTAACCAACAGGAAGAAGGGAACAGAATGGTCATTTCTGTTCCACTCCCGGACCCCAGATTCCTTGTGTGAGTGAGGATTGGATCCTGATCAAGGGACCTTCCCCGGTAATCCCTCTGACAGTGTCGATCGGGGACGCCTGACTTCATTGGACTCACTTGACACATACCTGACACTGAGGGACTATCAATAAGTTGCCAACCCATGTCTGTCTATCTGTTGTTTTGAACAGCCCAGTGGCTAATACCCTTGCAGTGCCCAGTTAGCCTGCGATAGAATTGATCTATCTGTTGTTATTATCTGTTATTTACTATTAGATCTTTAATACTGCATTATCTTTTTATCGCATTTATCTTTCTGTTAGCTGTTGTGTGTGTATAAACTATAATAAATTTGCCTTTACTCCACTCCCAACTTTGCCTCCTTGATCCAAAACTGAACCTAACAGCCCAGTTGGCCTGTAATAGAATTGATACACTCACAGTGTCCAGCTGGCCTGTGACAGACAGAGTGAGCTCTCTGTTTTTCCAAATGCTCTTTTGAAGTTTTAGCTATGGGGTCACTTGCCTTTCTAATAAGAGAATTAATTTTGGCTTCCAAGCCAAGATTTTGTGAGACAGCAGAGCCCACATCAGTGATTTTTCCCAATTACTTCCAGGCTTTCATAATTTATTTTAACTTTGGAAGGACAATCAACTTGTTGACTTCTGACTACTATCAGCTTTAGGCTAATGGTCAGACCAAAATCATCACAAATGTGAGAAAGGTGATCCAAGAGACTTTGAAGTCCTGCTTCTGAATGACTAACGATTGCTGCATCATTGGCAAAGAGCATTTCACAGACAAGAACTTCTTGGGTTTAGATTTTGCTTTGAGATAAATGAGGTTAAAGACTTTCCCATTGGATCTGGTCTGAAGGTAGACTCCTTCTGAACAGCACTTAATCCATATTTGAGTAGGACAGCAAAGAAAATCCCAAAAAGCATAAGAGCTAGTACATAGACCTGTTTGACACCACTCTTGATTTCAAATTCTTTCAAACATGACCCATCGAACTTCACTGTTCCATGGATACCGACATGGAAGGACTTCATGCTCAGGAGCTTAAGAGGGTAGCCAATCTTCTTCAGGATTTGGAACAAACCATCTCTGCTGACAAGATGAAAAGCTGTGGTGAGATCAAGAAATGCTATGTATAAAGATTTTCACGGCATTTTTATTGTAGCTGTCTCAAGGAGAATATCATAGCCATTGTGGATATAGTGGACCTGAAACCACATTAAGACTCAGAGTAGACTCTGTCTACAAGGGTCTGCAGTCTTAGCAGGATAACTTTGGTGAACAGTTTCCCAATGATGCAAAGTAAAGATATACCACAGTAGTTACTGCAGTCACTTATATCACCTTTGTTTTTGTATAGAATGACACTGTTTGCATCTTTCATGTCTTGAGGAACTTCACTTTCTCTCCAACACATCCATATTAGTTTCTGCAGTTGGAAGAGGAGGATGGATTTCCCGCACTTAACTTCAGCCAGTATGCAATCAGCACCTGGGGCTTTACCACAAGAGAGCTGATCAATGGCTTTTTCTACTTTGTCTACAGTAGGTTCATGGTCAAGCACTATTAGAGCTGAGAGGTCTTCAAGTACATCAAGATTGAAGTCAAAGACCACATTTTCATGAGAGTAGAGTTCTGAGTAATGTTCAAACCATTGATCCACCTGCTTACTGTGGTCACTGATGGCTTCACCTGTGGAGGATTTTAAAGGGAAGGTATATCTTGAAACAGGCCAAGAGCTTTCCTGATTCCCCTATACATTGCTTGCATGTCACCTCAGTCAACAGATTTTTGGATACTTTTGCACAGTTGTAGCCAATAATCATTTGCACACTGTCTCACTCTATATTTGACCTTTCACTGGATCTCTCAAAGTGCCTGCAAGTTGGAGTGGCTAGGGTTAAACTTATATTGAAGGAGAGCTGACTGGCTCTCTTCTATAAGTGGGATCTTTTCAGATGAATTCTCATCAAACCAGTCATTTGGACTGCAAAGCAAGGTACCATGAGAGCCCAAGGCAGTTTGTGAGATGGTTCCTTTGAGATGAACCCATTTCTCCTCAGCAGTATTAAAGAGTTTAAGATATGATAGAACCTCAGAGAGAGTTTTAATGAATTGAGATGATGTGTCTTCAGCTTTTAGTGGAGTGAGATTTATTCATAGTAACGACAGTTTCTTTCTCTTGTGTAATTTCCTGGGATGCAATTTGACTTCAGTGCATACCAATGAATGATCAGTATCACAGTCAGCACTCTGATAGGATCGTGTAATTATTACACCATGGAAGTCTCGTAAGCCGGTAATAATTAGGTCGAGTTGATGTCAGTGTCCAGATTGTGGGTGGCACCATGATACTTTGTTTTCAGGTTTCATGTTGAAGAAAGAATTTGTTATACATAGCTCATTGCATGAACATAGCTGGAGGAAGATATCATGTTTATAATAGTCACTTTTATTTTCCTCAGCTTCTGGTGATAGTTTATTTCCTTTTTTGGGGGTTACAAAGGGAGGAAATTGGGGACATGAAATAAATTCCCAGCAGATCAAGGGAAGTGATTATTCCCTTCTATTTGGCACTGATGAGGCCACATTTGGAGTACTGTGTTCAGTTTTGGGCCCCCCACTACAGAAAAGATGTGGACAAATTGGAGAGAGTCTAGCAGAGGGCAACAAAAATTGTTAGGAGGATGGGGCGCATGACTTATCAGGAGAGGCTGAGGGAACCGGGCTGATTTAGTTTGGAAAAGAGAAGACTGAGAGGGGATTTAATAGAAATCTTGAGCTACCTGAAGGGAGGTTCCAAAGAAAATGGAGCTCTTAGTGGTGGCAGATGATAGAACAAGGAGCAATGTTCTCAAGTTGCAGTGAGGGAAGTTTAATTTAGATATTAGGAAAAAACTCTCACTAAAGCATTCTCCTCTCCTTTTCTCTTTCTTCACCCTCTCTTCTCCTTTTCTACTTTGAGGAAGTAGGACAAAAAAGTGTTAGCTTTTCTAGTGCATCTATCCTGTTTTGTAGTTCTTCTGTACTTTACTAAGAATATTTTAGGTATGGTTCCTAAATGAACCATTCAACTAATTATTTTCCAGAGTGGCAGTCTTCTAGCCAAGAAGCCCTTGATCCACTTTTATGAACTGAAGTTTACAAAGCCCACACTTTTAAATTCATAATCCCAAAGTTCCTTTACCTTTATGTCATATCAAAGCAGTGCAAGTGATGAGATAACTGTTATATTTTAGGAAACTTGCATAGTAATGGGAAAAAGTAAGTGTATAATAGATCTTATTCCTTTTTGCAAATTATGGTGACATTATTTAACAGGACTATAGCATATTATACATTTACATTTCATTAAGAGTTTTTCCCACCTTTGAATAGTGAATTTGATGAACAAAAATGCTTCCATTAAATACAGCTAAGATATTACTAATACCAATTTGCATATAATGCTTTTATCTTAGAATTACAAAGCATTTTGCCAAAAATGACTACCACCATCTCAACATAGGCAAGAATCATTACTTACATGTTAAAGACTGGAAAACTGAACCTAGAGAGATTAACTGATTTTCCAGCATCACATGGCAAGCATTTAAACTGGGATTAAAACCCAAAGTTCTGGCTCCTAGTTCCCTGCTCTAAGCAACAGACTATACTACTTCCAGTTATACAAAATAGTTTTGACATTAACAGGCAGTACAGTTTATCCCTTTTAGCATTTCAGTATGTCAGTCTCATAACATTCCCAATGCTTGTTTTTTCTTTTTGCTGTACAACACAGCAAGATTATAATTAATTATTATTAATTGTAATTAGGGAAATGCAAACAGTTCAGATAAAGTAAACCAATCTTAGGGGGGGTTTTAGAGTATGTCCAGCTCAAAGTAAACTACAGAGTAGAAAAATCAAGCAACAAAAACCTGGACACCTGTGAGTTCTAACACTTTTTAAGAGCCGAAAAATTAGAAAAGCAATTGAGCTTTTAGATGCTTGCTGTGAACCTAGCAGAAAGATATCAGATAGGATTTTAAAAAAAAATTTGCCTGAACTAGACACAATACTGTTTATTTAAACAAATAAAACTAAAAGCAGATGCTTAAGGGTGGTAGTCACAGTCAGTTAACTCCTGATTTCGGAGAAGCTGCTGAGCTTCTAGGCATTTATCTAAACGAAACCTCTGAACTTCTTGAAATCTGCCCAGCACATACACTGAGATCATCATTCAAGAAGGATTTTTGCTTTGTTCTCATGAGTCTTTGAATGGACTTTCAGAATACTTCCTTTGTAAAGCCACATGCAGTATTGTGCATTTTCTAAAACATTTCAAGACATCTGGGTAAATTATTGAAGGACAAAATTTTGTGTGTATTAAGAGTTTACAGGCGTCAGTAAATTATATTTACCTGACCCAGTGAAGGTGAGAATAAACGTGGGCAGCAGAAAATATTCAAAGGAAAAAAAATCATAGTGTGATTCTCTATTTACTTTGTGATACTTGTGAAATACTTTATTGGCTTTTGTTTGTGTGCAATCTTATATTCTTCTATTTCTCTATTACTTTATTTACTATTTATTTTCCTAGTACTTGTTCAATGTTGTATCCCTTGGATGACTGCAGATCTACTTGGAGAGGTCTATAGAAATACTCTGAACTGTGTAGTTGGATGAAAGCTTCTATTAATAGATAAATATTTTTTACAAAACATTAGCTAGCTCATGTAAAATATATGTTCATATTAAAAATAAAATTGCAACAACCAGGAAAGTATGCCAGCAAGTTGTATAGTGGTTATTGATGTCATGCATTTTTCATCAGTGTCATAAATTTGACAGCAGTGCCATGCCTGCCATGACTGTTTAGCTGGAACTTCACATATATTCCAAAACTATGGGTGAAACCTATAGTTTCTCACATTACTACTGGAGGTCACTATGCAGCCTGGAGTGGGTATAGCACATAACTAGGATGTGGAAAATCTAGGCTCATGTCCCAGCTCTGGCTGGTTCAGACAATGGACTCGAATGTCAGTTTAGTACTCATCACCAGCCTATTGGCTATTCTGGGTTATGCCTCTCTTTTTCTCCTCTGTTTCATTCAGTTAAAACAATTTTGTAATTCTCAAATGTTTTTGCAGGATAGGACATCAACTTTCAAACCATTTTTTACCACCTCTGATATCTTTCTCTGATATGACTATCCCTGCTATTGGACCTAAGCAGGAACTAATCGAGTAGCAGCAGCAGAGTGTGGAAATGAAAAGGATAAATAGAATGTAGGAGAAGAAAGTAAGATGTTCAGTGTTAGTCTCTGGTTAATCCAGCCAGATTCAGGCTACCCATCAGACCATCTCTCTATATCATATCTTTATTAAGCCACAGTAGGACTAGGTACAGGCATTCAAAAAGCCTAAGGCGGAATTGATCAAGTCATGTGTTTTTTTTGTATGCAGTGTAGTTTATTTTAGTAGTAAACAGTACATTTATCCTTTGGGGCAGGGAGAGGGTGCATACAGGCTGCCTATCTTAGATTGGGTTCCGCCATTTATAAACCAGTCCATGTGTGCCAAACTTCTGTTCTATTATGGGTTTAGACCATGTTCCAATCACTTATACCAGTAAAAGTTTAATATCTATACCTGGCTTAGAAAAAGTGAGTCCCATTGCCTCCTAACATAGAGATGCCTGTCTCCTTGGGAATAGGATGTCTCAGTGGTCTGGTAACAGGATATGAAGCCATTTACCTCTTGCTCCTTGGATCAAATTAAACCCAGTTTTGTAGCACCTATAAACTGTTACCATCTGACTACTGTCTGTAGGCCTGTGTGATATAAATTGTTTAATCTTGATATCCTTACAAATGGACAACAAGTATTCAAATGTCAAGCCTCAGCAAGGAGACTTGACTTGAATGAATACATTGTTTTTTAGTTTCTGGTGGAAGCAACTGGCAATGTAGCCACTGAAATGAGCAAACAGAATTACTAATCTTGTTGCACCCCTTTGGGCACAGGTATAGAACATGAACAGGTAAAAGTGTACCAGCTTGAACCTTAGGAAGTCGTAGGATCAAAGATGGCTAATGAGAAACTGAAATGGTTGGTTAGTTGCAACTGAATACTTAACTGATAGTTTCATAGTTTCTAGGGTCGGAAGGGCCCTGAGTAGATCATCTAGTCCGACCCCCTGCCACGGCAGGAAAGAGTACTGGGGTCAAATGACCCCAGCAAGGTGTACATCTAACCTCCTCTTAAAGACCCCCAGGGTAGGAGCCAGCACCACTTCTCTTGGATACTTATTCAGATTACTGATTAGTTATAATTTGGTACATGGAAGCAATGAAGGGAGTGTGATTGTACCTTTGCTACTTTTATTTTCACAACTGCATGTAAAATTAAGAGTCCATGCTAATGGGTCCCACCAGTAGGGCTAGGCTGTTGGCAACCATATGGGAAATTTTAAAGGAAAAGAAACCCGTCATAGAAATACTCAGAAAGAAAACACACAAGGAACAACTAAAATAATTAATTTGTAATAAATCACCAAGAGCATTCAAGAGCTCCGGAAAGTTAGTTCACTTAACACAAAAACAAACAAAAAGTAAAGCAAATAAAAATACATTACAAGAAATTATGATAATAGGCTTTTAAAAAATACTACAACTAATTTAATGAATTAAAAACAGCAGATCTTGAAATACAGCAATTGTTAGAGGACTTGTAGCCACTGGAAAAAAATAAAGTTGTGTCTTAATAGTTAAACATTTTATAAGATAATACGTAAACAGCAGGATTACATAATCAATGGATATTAAAGAAAAAACTAATAGCATGATCTGTGGTTCAATACTAATAATTGTGTTGTTCAACATGAATATAAACTATAGCAAGCAATATAATATTTAGTGAAAAATCAAAATGCAATAGTCACGTAAATACAGCAACAAAGCTTAATTCAGGACACCTGATTGTGGGTACGTCTACATGTGCAATTAATGCGAAGCAATAAACTCTGGAGCAGCTTGAGCTGGGGTGAACTCCAGCTCCTGGGAGCAGCATCTACCTGTGAGCCTGGGACAGCAGCAATTTGAGCTGAGGCAGAGCAGGCCCCCTTCTGGCTGGGCTTACCGGGCACAATTTATGCCCATGGTCACTATCTACATACACCTTTCAGTGAAGTAAATTACCCTGCTGTAAGATATTACTGTCTCTAATATTGGTGTATATGTGAATGGTAATGCTTTACTGTGCAACTAATTAATCTACTCCGCAGTAAAACATGCATGTAGATGCACCCAGCCTCTTTGTGCACTGTTAAGTTACTTATAGGCTTTTTCAGGGGCTGGCCAAGACCCCAGAATGAATTTTCATAGGAACTGAGAACTGTCAAAGACCTCACTACCACTATTATAAGTGCATATAGTTCTATGATCTTGCATTATCTAACATAAACTTTCAGCAACATGAGTTCATATGATCTTTGAAAAGTTTCAAGCAAAACACTACCGCACATGCTTTCCTTCTGGGGGGAGAGGATGAAAGAACAAATGTGTCAGATGTCAATCATGTTGCTTAATGCACTAATGGAGGGTGTTCAGATGCTGTAGTAAAAGAACCTATGTAGAACAGAATAGAAATAATGCTTACCCAGTTTGTAAAGCACTTTGATATCATATGAAGATATAAGTCCAAGCACTTTATTAATATAATATTTATCAAATTCCTGGAAGAAGAGGTGAATAGTGACGTGTCAAATTTTGAAAAAAAAATTAGGATTAGTTTAAAATAGCTCCTAGAAAGACAAAATGATAGAAAACCTAACAAACACAAACATAAGGGACAGTTCAATCCAGTCTTTCAGCCTGACAGATACAGCTAACTCAGAACCTAACAAAGACAAATTTTAGGTGTCAATAAGGACAAGTCAGCAATATTTATCATATACACTGTGGGAGTGGAAGCTATTTAAAAAGGGAAGAAAATTTATATGGAAAATATTATTAGGCCATTTTGCAAACAGATGCCACATCCTGACTTTTCACCTTAAAAACCATAGAAAGTTACAGAAAACACATCTCAGAAAAATGTGAAGAGTCCAAAAATGAAGAGTGACAGATTACAGGAATGAGAGTTTTCAGATAAGAGATGGCAAGATTAAAAATACATAAATAGAAGAGAAAGTTGATCAGCCATAGGCATTTATTTATTCTTTCCTGGATTTCAAAGAAACCTTAAGGAGCCATGCATCAAAACAAAAAGCCCATGAATTTGCATGAATAATGAAAACATTGTTTTAGATATGTGTAATTAACTTATGTAACTCACTGTCCTGAGATACTATGTAAGCAACTTTAAGTATAAGACCTTTATTGGAATATGAACAAAATCCTCTACTATATTGACTGGGACTAATATAGCAACACAATTCCCATCTTTGTACCTATAAAGTGATCAAATAGTATAAGGAGCAAATTTTACACAAGATATATAACTGCACAAATGAAATTGAAGTCTTTCCCACTGTAGGGCTAGGGACAGATGTTACACATAAACAAGTTTAAGTGTTTAAACCTGTAACAAAACAGATTTTCAGTGCACATACACCAATTTGAAAATGGCTGAAACCAGTCTGAGATAAACCCGGGTAAATGTAGTAAAAGACTTAACTGATTTGGATCAAACTAGTTTATGCAATATGTGTTCCAGACCCCTTCCTGGTTTAACTTAAACCAGAGTCCTCCAGCATCCCAGATTTTTTTGCATTTGCAGCTCTTGGCAGGGCTCTCTGCTTCAGAGCAGGGATGGCTCTGCCCCTTTGCCTGGCTTTTTCTTGCTTCCCCCCTCCCCCCACTCCTTGTTTAAGCAGGGATTCCCCCTCTTCCCCCTCCCACAGCATGGACCATAGCCAGCATGTGGTCTGCTAGTTAATGCTGAGAGATGTCTGTGTAAGGCAGACAGGACAAATACAGATAGGACAGTGTCCGCTTAGGACTTTTTGGAGCTAATAAACAGGTCAGCTGGTAATGTTCCTCCCTTCTTTCCTTGGAAAAAGGTGTTTAAGAAGAGCTTGAATTAATGAGAGAGGCTTTTGTTTTCTTGATGGGTTGATAAACACTGTGTTATCAACTCCCTGCTGGGCTGGTCAGGAGCAGCAAGGGGAAGAGGAGTGGTGGAACCCCTTCCTAATCAGAAAGTCCTGCTAGGGTCTGGCCACATCCCCGTCAGCTCAGCATTGTGGAAGTGCAGGGAGGGCTGCTTTAGCACTCCCCGGCTTCTAGCCTGAGCCACTGCAGGCATATGACCGTATTTTCTCAGTCCAGAGGGAATGTTTGTATGGTTACAAACTGGTTTAGCCTAGCCAAGTTAGACTAACCTGAAAAGATTGAATCAATTCAGGCTTAGGCTTTTTGACTGTCTTTCCCTAGCCTTGAGAACAGGATGCAGGGCTATTCAACCTTTGAGCTGATTTAATAGGGCCTTTCCCATGGCACTAAGAATCAAGTCATCTATACAAAAGGCAAACACAATGATCTGAAAAATAGTGCTTGATTTTTACAAAGCTAAGCAGGATTGTGATAGTGATTACAGTTATTTTACTCCTGTATAATTGGGTTTTGTTAATAAAGTTGGTTATTCCCTACGGTAGTATTGCACAGTTAAGGGAAGGAAAGATAAAGCAGTGTGGGAGAAAGGTAGAGTTAACAGTGTGCACAAATACATGACCCTGCCTCAGTCTCAGCACTTACTACTAAGACTGTAAATATAAACTGACAATTAAATGAAATGAAAAGACCACCTACAACAGTCTTACCTAGGAAACAAATAGTCCGATCATGGGTTGTTTTTTTTTTGCAGGATCTCTGTTAACTTTATGAGAACTTTAATAAATATATAATATGTTCAGGAAGAATATACTATAATTAGGAACTTGTCTGAAATTATGTGATATGAAACTTACAGCCTAAATAACATCCAAACACATTTCGGATTGAAAAACTCAAGCAAATTCCATTAAGCACAAAAATCCTGAAAATGAAGAATGCCAACTGTATTTAATAGTACAATGTAATAAGTGCTACTTTTAAAAAACTTTTTTACTCAGGAAACTATTTAAATACTACAGCTTCATAAAATAAAGTGAAGTTAAAATTCTTGATCTTAGGAGGACCTTTACAAAAAGATGAAACTGAATTTGGATATTTAATTAAAATTCCTATAACTGTTTCAAAGATCAGCAATTTAGTTAATATAAGTCTTCTTATGAAGCAACTGAGTCATAGTTCATGTGACTTTTCAGACATTAAATGTTAAATTGCTTAAGACTTTGTGAGTGATATTGCTCAATTAGGAATACTAACTTCCTCAAAGAGTCACAATAATGGTTACAACTGGCTCTGCTTACCCCTAGGAGTGTGTCATATAACTGCTCTGACAATACCAAGCTCTGTGTTCCTCACTGTGGTGTATGATACCCAAATCTACAGTAAAATGTAGAGTTCTACTTCAATAGAATAATTCAGAAAATTACCCTAAAATGAGACTCCTTGTATGTAAAGTGATTTTTTACAATTAGAAAAAATTATCTACATTCTAGAGTCACAACTATAAAAACATTTTGTACTGTAATCAATTATGTAACCATAGGAAAATTCACCTTTTCATTTTTAAAGGGAAATATACTCTTCCCTGACTAATGACCTTGTGCTGTTCTTTGAACAAACTTTTTCTTTAATTATATATGATACATTATATAATTTTATCACGTCGCTGTTCTGAAATGGTTTGTCTGGCTCAGCATCAGATGCAGTGCCTGCCTCCATTTTTGACACTTCTTTTAGTAAATAATCCTGTTTTTCCAAGTAAGCAATCTTCTGAACCAGGTCCGCCCTTGAAAGAACAGCTGTGATGTACTGCCCCCATTCTCCTAATACAGGCATACCTCGTTTTATTGCACTTCGCTTTATTGCGCTTCACAGATATTGCGTTTTTTACTCCTGGTGAAGATGCTGTGAACATTGTTGAAATGACAACAAAGGATTTAGAATATTACATAAACTTAGTTGATGAAGCAGCGGCAGGGTTTGAGAGGATTGACTCCAATTCTGAAAGAAGTCCTACTGTGGGTAAAATGCTATCAAACAGCATCACATGCTACAGAGAAATCTTTCGTGAAAGGAAGAGTCAATCTATGCGGCAAACTTCATTGTTGTCTTATTTTAAGAAATTGCCACAGCCACCCCAACCTTCAGCAACCACCACCCTGATCAGTCAGCAGTCATCAACATCGAGGCAAGACCGTCCACCAGCAAAAAGTTTACGACTCGCTGAAGGCTCAGATGATGGTTAGCATTTTTTAGCAATAAAGTATTTTTTAATTAAGGTATGTACATTGTTTTTTTAGACATAATGCTATTGCACACTTAATAGACTACAGTGTAGTGTAAACATAACTTGTATATGCACTGGGAAACCAAAAAATTCATGTGACTCGCTTTATTGTGATATCTGCTTTATGGCGGTGGTCTGGAACCGAACCCGCAATATCTCCGAGGTATGCCTGTATATCTTTCCATTCTCTGGGAGAGACTGTCACTTGTTAGTTTTAGGAGCACTGTTGCACCAGAATGACCCCTCCTTTTAAGACCCAGCAAAGAAATTACAGCTTGAATTCTTCTTGTTGAACTATGCAGGTTGTATAACCAATGTATGAACACACCCTTTAATGGTATTGAGCATATCAAAATTTCTGCCACTAAAAATGTTCAATCACTTGTGGTTTGTGCTGGGCAACCTAAATTGTCTTTTTATCTGGGTGGAACTGACCGGGGCGGACAATAAAGGCTTTTCTATACAGTCACTGGCGAGTTTTAGGGAAGATGGAAAATGAAACCGAGAGCCTCCTGCCCACCTGAATCTAAACCTGCTCTCTGATTTGCTGGAGAGTGAAGACTTGACAGGGGCACTGAGACTAACTCTGGAGCAGCCCCACAGGCAATTTCTGATTCAGGAGTGCATCAGTGGGCTTGTGTGAGCAGCCAGGGAAAAAGGTGTCCTCCAACCTGTCCTCCCCAAGCTCCACTGCTGACATTTAGGCAAGGCCAGAATTAGGAAAAAGATCTCTGTGGCTACAGTGCATAAGATCTACGCACAATCTTTGAGGTTTTCACTTACCTTTAAACTCCATGCGATGGTTGTTGAAGGCAATATATTTACCAGCAAACAATGTAAGCATTACAATATGAAAAAAGAGTCTAAACATCTGCTTACCTTTCTGAAAGAACTCTTCCAGTTTATCTTTGAAGGGCTGGAGATGTTGTTCTGAAGACTCTCTACAAACCACCCTCATTTGCTTTTCACAGGCTACAAACAGAAGTTCAGGGTTAGATAGTTTGAAGCCACATATTTAACTCACAACCTTTAACAATAATCATATTATTTCTAAAGCAACTCATCTACTATTCCATATTTATCAAGCAATAATATTTCATACTTGTTCTAATTGTATAAGAGTTAAAAAAACCCCTATCAGCCACAGTAATTGCTGTAGTGTGATGTAGCAATGAAGTTCAGGAAATGTCCAAGAGGCAATGAATTTTTTATTGGACCAGCTATATAGTTGGGAGATCTGATGGACTTAAGTTCCTTTAAATAGCAACATTTTAGTTTATTTGCCTTGGAATTCAGCATTTGTATGATTTGCTTGTAGTACAGCTGGGTGAGAAACAAAGGGCTTGCCCTCACTGCAGCATTAGCTTCAGCATGAACTTGAGTTTTGCCTCAGTCTAATTCCTGTAATACACACTGCATTTTACTGTCAAAGGGAACTTCACACACAAGTTTTCTGACCTTCTGTGGGATGGGCATAGCACAAGCAGGAGGAAGAATGTCATTATTATGCATCTGTTACCTAATCTACTAAATAATTTAGGTTCTGATGCCATCACATTTCCTAGAGAATTCAAATTAATTGCTACAAAATTTAAGCACTGCTCTGGGATGTCTTAGTAGACATTGCAGAATCCTGGGGTCCCCGGTTATAAGAAAAAAGCTCAACAAACAAATAAAACAAAACAAAACAAAACAAAATATAAAGCAGTACTCAAATATTTTGCATTAAACAATGCAAAAAAGTACAAGCAAGTATTTTTTCCTTTTCTCTCTTATACCAAATGTAGTTTCCATGAGGTTCATTAAGATGCATATTTATTGCATAACTAAACAAAAAAGTTATTGCATGCAGATTAAAATAACAAGCCAGTCAGCTTCTCTCTAGTCTGATAATTCATTTTATTCCTGAAAATTGAGTATAAAATGTAGTTGCACAAGGAGAAAATGTATAATTGACAAAAATTGTCGTGTTAATATAAGTCACATTTGTGGCTTGCAACACAGAGAAAGGAGTTGCCAAAAGACTGTGAATACATACATGCATTTTATTGTACAGCTAGTAATAGAGCCCATGATACATTTGGACCACCAGAACTACTTAAATAAAGAAAACACTCGAACAATTTCATTTGAATTTCAGCTAAAAACAAAGAAACCCAAAACTATGTTAAAAAGGAAATTCTAACATTGTCAGAAAAATATTGCCTTGATATTCATTTCTGCACAAAATGCTTACAAGAAAATATCTAGTCCATCCAAAAGTTTTATATATTTAATTTCCATGGCTTAAATAGAGTTTAAAAGTATTAAGAATATAGCTATAGAGAAAGTCTTACCAGATAATCCATATCGTCTTTTTCTTACAGACTATGTTTTAATTAATCTTTAAGCCCCAAACTTGCAAGTTATAGCACAGCATGGATACTTGAGACTTTGCAGACTGAAAGCAATGGGTATTTGCTTGTGCAGATCTTATACAACAGCTAGCTGTCAGACTGAAACTTTAACTTGCACACATGTGCACATAAACACATGCATATATATATAATATAATATAGATAGATATAGATATAGATACATACATATCTTACTTTAGATATGTATGTATACATGCATATAGTATATATAATCTATATCGATATCTATATATCTATTATATGTATGTATACGTACATAACTACAGTAAGCCCTTTCTTGCCTGCCCAGTTACAGAAAAAGACTGTAAAACAAATGAAGGGAATACATTAGAAGACAGAAAATAATTCTCAACATGGAAATATTATTTTCTTTATGACATGAGCTTTTGCCACTAAAACTTGAACTTTACAAGGCTGTGGAAATCTATTGAATGAAACTTATTTACACGCTGCATTTCAGTTTATATAAATGGAATGAGGTTCCCACAGTTACTCAGACAGATTGTAACATTTTATTTGTGGACTAGACAGGGATTCTGTGAATTGAGCAGGAAAAAATCTAAACAAAATACTTGAAAAAGCATTTTTAAGTTTTCTTATTAAAGGCTGGCACAAATTAGAAGCTACAATTTTGTGGCTACTTTTCCTGTTTATTTTTAAAAAGAGTCTAGACAGAAAATGCCACATGAAGTAGATTTTAGCAATGATTTCAGTTAAATATAAAATGACAAAAAGTGTGAAATGAGTAGTATATGTATTTCAACTTTTTAAGCTATGATGTGGCATGCTGGCTGTGTTTTAAGGCATCATTTAAGAACATTAGCATTACAGGAAATTATGTTAAGATAAACAGCAAAAACACATTCTTATTACATGTGTTTATTATATGGTGGTGATTAGTTTATTATGTGGTCTCTCTGGGCACACTTTATATATGCTAGAATGATACCAAATAACAGCTCCCCCATGCAGATGGCGTACATTATTGTTTTTTCAAGTATTCAAAACCATGTTATAAGCAGGCCCCTCAAGCAGTACAAATTAAAGGGTTTATCAGGTATAGGAGTACATTACCACTCCTCCAAATAAATTGTTTAAAAAATGATTGCTAATAGAGAAGACCAAAAAAAAAAAAAAGAGCAGGTGCTAGGAGTCACAGAGACCATGGGAAAGGTCTCCCGATATGGATGTCACCTTTGGTGCCAAGCACAAACTATGACATAGTCCAGGGGTTTTCAACTTTTTTGGGTCAGTGTACCCCAGTGGCTGGATGCCGAGCAAAGGGCTGGGAGTTGTGTGCAGCTGGACACTAAGCGGATGTGGGGGGAGGTGATGCACGGCCGAATGCGGAGCAGCAGCAGCTGCTGCATGCGACCTTCCCCCACCCCCAACATCTGGCCGGGTGGGCGGTGCCTGTGCAGGATGGTGTATCGCAGCATTCCATCCCCGCCCACCTGCACATACCCCGCCTAGGGCTGTCTCAAGAACTCCCAGGGTTATGCATACCCCCAGTTGACAACCACTGACATAGTCAATCACGTGCCAGTGCTTTCATCAGGGATGCTTCCATGATGTCTTCCATTTGTTGCTTTGGTGGAATAAGGAATTATGGTGATGAGATGATGTCCTGAAGACATGCTCAGGAGAAGGATTCCATTTAAATTGACTTTTCCACCCCTTACTTTCCACGGGTTCTTGTCCATAGACAAGAACCTTCCCTTCCCATTCTAGCATTGAAATCATTAAGAAGAATTATGTTACCTTCTTCAGAGACCAAAGTCAAGACTTAGTCAAGTTTAGAACAGAATTCTTCCTTTGTTTCACCATCTGCATCAAGTTCACTGCACATAAGTCACTTTCAAAATTGCCCGAACTGGTGTAAGATAAACGTATATGGATGTGGTATCAAACTTAACTGATTTAGGATAAATCAGTTTATTGAACTTCTGTCCCAGATCTGCTCCAGATTCAAATTCATAGATTTCATAGACATTAGGGCTGGAAGGGACCTCAGAAGATCATCGAGTCCAGCCCCCTGCCCTAGGAGCAGGAAATCAGCTGGGATCACAGGATCCCAGCAAGATAAACATCCAAATTTCTTTTGAAGGCGTTCAAAGTATGTGCCTGAACCACCTCCGATGGCAGGCTATTCCAGACTTTGGGGGCTTGGACAGTAAAGAAGTTCTTCCTTATGTTCAGCCTGAAACAGTCTTGAAGGAATTTATAACCATTTGACCTTGTCATCACTTGGGGCACTCTGGTGAACAAACGTTCCCCCAGATCCTAGTGAACGCCCCTTATAAACTTATAGGTGGCCATCAGATTGCCCCTGAGCCTGTGCTTTTCCAGACTGAGGAGTCCCATAGCTGTCAGCTTCTCATCGTAAGGTCTGTTTTCCTGACCTCTGATCATGTGCATGGCTGTTCTTTGGATTCTCTTAAGCTTCTCCACATCCTTTTTGAATTGTGGAGCCCAAAACTGGATGCAGTACTCCAGCTGTGGCCTCACTAAGGCCGAATACAATGGGAGAATGACATCCTGGGACTTTTAACTCACAGTTCTCCACCATCCCAGGATGGTTTGCAGCTCCCTGCACCATCCCCCCCAAAGGGTGGTGAGGTAGATTTGGCCCAAGCTATCTGCTTCAGCTGAGCAGGGAGGCATGGTTTAGTACCCACCAGCTCTTGGCCTGGGCTACTGCAAGCATGTGGCTACATTTCCAGAATCAGAACTGAATGTTTGTTCACTTGCTTATTGGTTCAGTCTACTCAGTCTAGACTAACCTATGAAGATTGAATCGATTCAGCCTTGGGCTTTTTGACTATCTGTATTTAGCCCTGTTGTATTATGGATTTGAACTGGTTTATGATTACTCTTACCAATTTACATGTAATTTTTGACAAAGACAGAAGACAAAGGGTCACAAATTATTCACTGATGCCAAATGCACTTCTCAGCATCTGAGTAATAATCTTCATCTTGACAGCAAAACTAATGCCATGAATATGTTCGTCTCTTATGACTTTTCTTTCCCACAAAAAGGTGTAGCCACCACCATTTTCTGTGAGCTGCCCCTCTCCTGCACATCTGGTTTCACTAAGTGTCAGTATCAAATTGTGTAAGTTCTCTGATTGTAGATGCTGTCTTTTGCTTTGGATGGTCACTTTTAGGATTACCCATCAGAGTGCAAATGTTCTAGGCTGAAAACTCTATTACTTGATTTGGACTGCAGTTGGAGTGATTTCATTAGATGTGGTTTTCCAATTAAGTAAAATGAGACAGACTATGCTTAGGCCACCATTTCTATTTCCTCCCCACTGGGGGTGAACAGAGTGGATCCTAAATAGGTCTGCTCATTATTGTATTTGCCAAATTGCACACTGGTCAGTTCCAAGTACAAAACAACCATCATACAATCACTGCCTCTGTCTAGGTACACAAACAGGGACTTCTAGTAATCACTAATATCTTACCTACATTAAAACTTGCCCAGTGCTGTAGGACTTGCTATTGAAATAAGATTCCTGTATGTGTCTTCTTTTAATATGGGGATACTGCTGCACTCCAGAAACCACATGATACTTCATGGGAAGGAAACCTTTATCCAAATGCAAGGAAAACCTAGACAATCAGCTGTTTCTAAACCACTACACACATCATCCCCTTTGCAGTTGTTGTGAAGTATTCTTTATTCCTCCACCTGCTCCACTCCTGAAGACTTGTTATTAGTCTAGAAACCTTGCTCTGGACCGTGCCACTGTGGATGTCACTACCAGGAGTACAGAACTGCAGATGGCATCACTTTCAAAACCACTGGTAGCACACAAGCTTCTTCACCATGTGATCCATGGGAGGAAAATGGGGTTGCAATCCATGGGAGGAAAATAAAAGTAAGGGGAATGGATAAGGTAGCTAGCTCGATGGAAAATATGGGAAAAATCCCCACCAAGAAGAAAGAGAGATTGGAGGGATTGTATAAGAAGCTCAAGAAAGGAGTCATATCATGATGTAGTTCAGGAGACCAGGTGGGTGGTATTAGATCAACTCATTGCTGTTGCTAAAGAAAGCCTGAATTCTAGGATGACATTTACTGAAGTCAAAGTATGCCTTAGGTCACTCTGTTACAACCACATTCAGAATAGCAGTAGCATAACTAGGGCAAAGTGACCAGGGCAGGGTCCTAGGATGCCAACTTGGGAGAGGGGTTGTAAAACTAACATCTGCTGCTGCAGCTGCACAATCATGTTGGCAACACGGTGGCAGCCAGAAGTTGCCATTGCCCACATGCATCCTGCTGCCCTGGGTACCTGACTGCATATCTGATAGCAATTAGTAAGCTAACTGTCAGCAGATTCCAATGCCTGGAATTAATGGAAAACTTTAAAGAGATTTCTCTTACTCTTAAAGTGATCAACCTTGAATAACTCTCTCCAAGTGACCAGCCTTGTGCTCAGGTACATAGAAGAGAACTAGAGTACATCAGTGAGTCCTGCTACTGATTATACACTGTCCTCTACTATAATGAGCATCACCCCTGAGACAAAAAAAGCTGAGTAATTCCTTCCAGTGGCAGCTGACATGTCATCCTTGAGCAGAGACAGGGATAACACTTCTATACTAGAATATTTTGGCCTTGTATATTAATCTTTTTTTGCATACAGAAATGAATTGTTCAAACTTTAATTCCCCAGACAACCACAAGATGAAGGAAAGACTTTTTATCACCAGACTGAATTTCTTTTTAATTAATTTTTACAAATAAGCAAAAGCTTTATGAGAAAAGTCTACTTTAAAATACCAGAAATATTTCCAAGGCAAGGCCTTGTGGGATTTTCCAAATGAATTGCAAAATCATGCTCCTTCCTTTTTTAACCTCTGTATTGATTTAACTTATTAATTCAGGTTACTTGTCTTTCAGTAGTCTATAACTTTAGTTTATGAAGAAAAGATTACTTTTAGTAGGCAACCTTTGATCTTCTGGATCATGGTGTATGTAAGAGGTCTAGTCAGGTGCCTTATGAATATGCTTGGAGTTCTGTGGCCATCACACCGAGAACTTTAACACACATGCCTAGCCAAGAGTATGGAGGAGTGGAGGCTGCCCAAGACCTATCATCCCCTCCTTTAGACCATTTAGACAGAATCCACAGGCCAGACCAAGTCCAGAAGTTCAGTGCCTCGGTGGTTGTAGCTTCTGCCAGAGAGCAACAGATAGGAACAGCTGCTGACTGCCTAATGCCTCAGCAAGGGCACATTTTTATCAGGGTGATATATCTTAGCTTTTCTCAAACCCAAGAGTACCCACAAGGCACTGGAGGCTAGGGTTTTGAGTCACCCTATGCTTGCCTTATTCTGGATGTTGCAACTTTGTGGTATTGTACAGGAGCTGCCCCATCAAAAGTAGACCTATCAAGTTGCCTTCCAGTCAGATGCACAACATTATTTGTGCTAGTCATATAAATGCAAACTACTTCTGATTCCAGTTGGCTAATTCTGATTAGTTAATTATATTGAGACCCCAAATAAGGACCTTTTTTGCTTAATTAAACTGGAGATAATAGATGTTTTAAAGGACTGGAGTTCTGTTACTTTCAGAGCAGATGCAAAATTATTTCCTCACTACAATTTTGAACAGATTTGATAGATAATTTACATCCCCATTCTTCTCTCAGTCTTCTGGCTCAAAAATTAAATAAAATGACTGAAAAGTTATTCCCCATTCAGTGTTGGTAATAATAAAAAGATGGGTAGGATAATGGCTAAGATAATGTCTAGATAAAGAATGTTGGAAGATTATCAAATCTCTCTTGGGAAAGACAAATCAAAGGATGTTGAAAAAATAGTCAAAGGGATTACATGTCAGATGCAAATGAAGTTAGTTTTGGAAGAGGAAGGATTTTTTTTTTCAAGGGCTAACTCCAGGAACCAAATTAAAACATTAGTTGTATTTTGTCAATTAAAACCAGCCAGTCTTTGCCAACATCATTTTGCTGGCTTAAGGTCTATAGACCACATTAGCAAAATTATGTGTATGCAGCACAGACCTGGTATGTACTCCATCGACTAAGGGCTCCTTATACATGTCCTGGCTTTATAAAAGCTAAGCTGAGCCCTCACAAAGGTCTGTTCTTCCTTGATTGAAAATAGAGGCAACCCTTTGCCCATTACACATAAGCTACTCTTCTTAGTAATGGTACAGCTGAAAATGAAACTGATTTCTGTCTTTTTATACATTCAAATAGGGGATCAACTAATCTGGTTATCAAATTGAAGGTATAGTCAATAAGGTAAGCCTAGCCAGACAAGATGTCCTTTGCTAAGGTCAGTGACAATTCTTGAGATGATATACTCATTTCCTTCCATCTCTTAAGTGCTCTGTAATGGACATAGACGTGCATGGGTAAATTGCAGTATGCCCAAGGTCTGCGAATGCATAACTATTGGTTTGGGGTCATAGGATAGTTAAGTAGATGGAACATGAATCTGATCTAATATGGTAATCCCTGGGTTCCTATATGTTTCTTTTGTGCGTTTGATTTGTTGAATCCATCACTCATTTCTCTTCTTTATATTTCTTCATTTCTTTTGATCTTTCATTTCTTTATAGACATTTACTCAAGTATTTTTTTAGGCTTTTTCTATGTAATGCCCAAACTCTGATGCCTGGGTCCCCTCACCTTTGAATATAATTTTTTTTGTAAATTAAAAGTGTAAGCAAGTCATAGCCTCTTGCTGTCTCACTTCATGCTTTATGCTTAATGTGGATTAAGCGTAGCAAAGAAAAATGGTTAAAAAACTCAAATTAAGAGATGGATTTAATTTCTGGTAGATAATTTTCATTGGATATCCTACTAGGAACACATTTTAAAATTCCATAACTTTCATCTAATGTATAATTAATTTAAAGGATTTTGACACCTTTTAAAATTCTCCAAGTCGAGGCAAACAAAATTATTACTATGACATTTTATCATTCTTTTGGATTCTCATTCCAAAAAGCTACAGTACTCACAAGGCAAATCCACTTCAGTTATTTAAAATTATAGTTTGCCTTTAGATAAGGTCCTTCAATTGAAATAATTTTCTATTTAATGAAAAAAATATTTAAGTAAACTGATTGAGTCTCTTTCTCAGAACATCAAATCTTAAAAGGTGACAAAGAAAATGTTTACAAGGCGTTTGAATAGAATAGGTATCAGCATACAACATATACATTTTCTTCTTCACCAGCCAATTCCAAAGTAACCAATCAAGGAAAAAGATGTGTTAAGACGAACAACCTATTTTAGCACTCCTTCGTTTAAACAAATCTAAGTTTCCCATTACTCTAAATGGGACTCAATACAGGAAATGTGTTAGACACACTTAATGCAATATCCTACTTTTAACACTGTTTATTTTTAAATGAAGAATTGCAAAAACAAAATGTGTGGGAGAGACAAAAGAATGAAAGCTATTTAAAAATCCTAAAAATTGCAAACTATTGGATGTACATTGTACTTCACACTGCATATCTTGGCCACAGATATGGAAACCATTAGTAAAATATTAAAACAAAGTTGGAAACTTCTGGTTATCATTTTGCCACTGTCTTCAGATTTAATGCATCATTTGGCTCAGAAAGTTCTTTAAAAATCCCCAATACAAGTTAAAATATTTACAAAATTGAATCTCCTTCACTTAATGCCTATTGGGCAATAGTCTTTTAAAACTCCACAGACACTTGTAAATTTGTCAAAAAGATCATTGCCTATAAACAAACTTTCATGCAGTTTGGCAATTTCAATAAGACAGGAGTTGGTATTTTTTAAACATCATTTCAAAAGTAAATGCAAAACCAGAAATAGTTCAGTGTTGAAAACAATGATTTGCTGAATATTTACTTTCCAGGACCCACCAGTAGCATTTATGGGAATCAGCCTGACAGTGAACCCAACTATTTAACACCACGGACTCCTATAAACCTGTCATGGATCCCTCATAAGTTATGTCACAGTGAAAGCTGCTAACTGCCATCACTGTTTGTGTATTTCCCAATGTCTGTTCATAGCCTGGTGGAATCATGGGATTGTTAAAGACTTGTTGCAGGCCAGGTAAGATAAACAGGCTTATTTTTGGCAAGACTATTTAGCCAACTTCCCTAGCCTGATTTTTGGAATCGTGTCTCCTTTCATACCAAAGCAGCCTTGAAGCTGTTCATGAAGTACACCAAAAGGGGCAAAAGAAAACTAAACAGCCCTACATTTGCACTATGCAGTCCAAGGCTTTGTGCACTACAGAAGCTAGATGTATTATATGGGATGTGGCACTAAAATTATGATCAGAGAGACAGTCAGTTGCATTTTCCTTTTATCTGGCACCAGAATATAAACAAAGTTGATGAATTATTTTTAGTTTCAATAAAACTTGAATAACTTTCTCAAGGTAAGGTTGGTTAATCTTTCCTTGTATGTAAAGAACTTTTCAAATAGCTTCAATAATATGTGAATGGGAAAAGCCAAAGATGTGTTTAGCTTCTGAATTTAGTTTTAGCATGGAGTTATACTTTCCTACTATTATATAACTTTACTGTGTGGATGTGTTAAGCTTTGCTGTAGGCCTTACATGACTATTCTCTGTGCCTCAGCCTGGGTCAGCTTGTCATTCTGTAAGTAGGCTTTTTCTTAGGAAGGATATCAGGTAAATAATATTGGGGGGTGGGAGGTGAAGACTGAGAAAGGAAGGCTATATTCACCAGTCAGACTAAAGAAAAAACCACAGGAAGAGAGGAAACTTGCATTACACTCTAAAGAGGAGAAGGACTTTGATGGCTTCTAAATCAGTTGTAGAGATTCCAATGTCCTATACCCCACACAGGCTTAAAGGTGCATTGTTTTTCTATTGACACTGACTGGCACAGCACTGGCTCAACCCTGGCCTTCAGGCCAGATCTGGCCCTTGGTACCATGTCATCTGGCCTGCAGGGCTTCCCACAGATCTATGGCGAACCTTGCAGACCTTAGCCCTGACAGCAGGGTGGCATGGTACTGGATCCCAGCACATGGAGCTGGAGGGCTGGAGGCCCTGGAGCGCTAAACCCAGCACACAGGACCAGACAGAGGTGGTGAGGGGCCCCAGTCATGGCACAGAAGGCCAGATGGAGGCAAGGCAGGGATCCAGGACCCCAATCCTGGCACGTGAGGCTGGGTGGAGGTGGTATAGAGCCCTGGAACTAGATCCTGGCATGAAGGATCAGGTGGGGGTAGTGTGGAGCCCAAAGGCCCAATCCTGTCATGCAGGGCCAGATGTAAGTGTTGGGGGTCCAAGTGTACCAGTCCTGGCATGCAGGGTCCCATCCCAGCATGTGGAAGACAGTCAGAGCTGTGCAGTGGGGGGAGGATCACTGGGGTGGCAATCTGGACATGTGGGCCTGATCCTGGCATGTGGGCTCCAATACTGCCCTTGGACCAATGCCATACCACTCATCTGGGTTAGGTTAGAGGTGCTTAACCTTTTAGCCCCAAAGGCCAGAAAAGTGGTCTAAAGCTGGTCCATGGACCAGATCAGGCCCCCTGTGCTGCCAATGCATGGCTTACCCACCCAGATTGAGCCCTGGGTGGCTCAACTGCCCCCCCCCCACACTGGGATCAGACCCTGTGCTGCCCCTATGCACGGAGATGGGGCAGCAGGGTCCCCTGCCTCCCCAGCCCAGCATTGTGTGCTGGGATTGGGCCTTGGGGCCTTGAACCATTGAGTGGCCCTGTACATCTGGATCAGGCCCTGCACGCTGGGACTGAGCCCTGAGGCCCCATGTTGTCCCACCTGGCCCCATACACTAGGATTCTGGTCCTGGTGCTCTGTGCCATCCTCACCTGCCTTTGCGCACTGAGTGGGCCTTGGGGCCCTGTGACATCCTCACTTGGCCCCACATACTGCGATTGTGCCCTGCACAGCCCTGTTCACTTGATCCAGTGTGCATGGCCATTTTATCTAGCCTGTAGGATTCCCCACACATGCCACCACTCCCCTGCCACCAAATTTTCAGACCCATTGGGAACTGGATGGCAAGCTGCCAGGGGTCAGATCTAGCCTGTGGGCTGAAGGTTGTGCATTCCTGGGCTACATGGACACTAATACAGACATAGGCGGAGGAAGAAAAAAATGTGTGTATGGGGCTGAACGTGTGCACGTGCATGCCCACGTCCCTCCCTGCCTCCCTTCCCAGGCGGGAAAGTCTGGGGGGAAGGGGGGATGGGGTAGGAGGAGAGGAGAGGGCCATGGGGGAAAGCGGCATTGCCTGGTGCCAGTGCTGGCCTTGGTGGACGTTGTGCCAGCACTGGCTTTCTCCCCACCCCTGGCCCCACATCCCCCGTGGGCCTGAAGCCAGGGCCAGACTCAGCTGTGCCACTGGGCTGGAGGACATGGAGCCCCTGGGACCCCTGCACCCACCCTGCCAGGCCCTGCAAGCAGGGGTGGGTGGTGCAGGGTTCAGGACAGAGCTGCAGCTCATCCAGGGAGCAAAGGTAGGGATGGAGGATCCTGCCACTGCACACATCCTGGGAGGCATCAGGGGCGTGTGCCCCCAGATCTGTGTGGGGCAGGGCAGGCTGCCACTCTGGGCTGGGGCCAGGGCAGTGCCAGGTTCTTCCCAGTGGGAGGGATGCGCTGTGCTCCAGGTGTGTGGCAGTGGCACTGGCAGGGGGGTTGGGTTGGCTACAGCAAATGTTGGAGTGTCTGCAGCCCCCCCCTCCCAGTTCTGCCACCACCTACCCCAACTGTAGACTGTCCTCCCACCCACTGGGAAGAGCCTGGCTCCAGCCACAGCTGCAGCCTGCCCTGCCCTTCACAGAACCAGGGACACGTGCCCTGCATTTTCCCCGGGGTGCACATAGCAGCAAGAGCCATGCCCCCCAATGATCTGCTCAGGGCTCAGTCCCATGCCCTGTCCCAAGCGCCTGCCATTCCCTCAGCCCTATCCTCACTCCCCTACCACCCTCACCGCTGCCTGCGTGCCCCTTCCTACTCCTGCTGCAGCCACTAGAAGTCCGTGGCCAGGTTGCCTTGTGGCCCTACTACTGCCCTGTGTTTTTTTTTTGGGTGGGGGGGAGGACTAAGCCCTGCTAGCCCTTCCTTCCACCGCCTATGCATATAGGATGATTAGATAGTGATGACTGTGCTTCAGGATGGGATTTGACTAAGTGACTCGCTGAAGTCCATTCCAGGAGACCCTGGTGTACAAAAACCCACCACTTAAAAAAGCAGCATGGCCCCCATGGCAGCAGTGTGAGCCACCAGAAACCAGAGCCTGGCCAGTCAGAGGTCAGATTGCTGCCCCTGCTGCCCCAGGAGGCCCCCAGGACCCCAGGTAAGGGTGCTGGGGCCTGCACACATGCTGGCCTCAGCCTCCCCTACCCCTAATTGCCCTAATTGCATTGAATCCTGCAGCACCCTGGAAAGGATCTCAAGGCATCCCAGGGTATTGTGTCTGAGTTCTCATACAGAGCTTGAGAAGGTACATTTGAAGACTATGGCTATAAAGGTGGAAAAAGGTGATTTCCAGCTTCTCTCTCTATTACAGGAACTCTGATCTTTTGCATAACACGGGTCATAACATTTGATCTAACAATTCCTCCACCAAAGCCACAATTTGAAATAAACTACAGGTCTGTGGCCAAGATTGCAAGTGGCAGAGCACATGCCGTATCCAGAGAAAAACTGTTCCTACAGTTAATTCCTGTATTAAACATTTCCTCATTTCAAGTCTGAATTTTTCTAGCTTCAGCTGTCAGCCATTCACAGAACACTTTTACAAACTTCATATACAGTCCTCTTTTATTGCTTAGGCCTGGCTTCTTCATTGCACATAATGAAATGGGACAGACGTTCAAAAAGCCCCTGGTGAAAACACCATAATTATCACACTTTACTTACAAAACTATAAGTTAGAGTGCGAATAGATGTTCACTGTTCAGGTGGGAGTGGGGGCCTGGAGCCTGCCCACACTGGCTGCTAGGGATGCTTCCACATACCTCCCAGGAGGCTGCCATAGTGGCTCATCTCCCCAGCTCCACCCTCCGCCAGCCTGTGACTGTCAGCAGTGCCTAAGGTGGGGGATACACGCCAGAGCCCTTCCCCTGCAGGCCTCCCTCCCCACCAGCCAAACAGTGGCACGCTGATGCCTGGCTGGGGCAGATACTGGGGCAGAGACCCTGGACTCCTTCTCCTACAGCTCTCTGGCTAGGCTGTAGCTCACCATAGGGCCAGAGCGGCTGTGGGGACAGAAATCCTCCCCCCTCCCACACCCTAGCTAGGCTGTGCAGTGAGCTGCGACTGGAGGCTGGCTGTCACTGACTGGGTCAGTGATAGCTAAGAGGGTGGGGCCTGCCCGGTGCTCAGCCAGTACACAAGAACTCTGCTCGAGGCAAGAGCACAGCCCTGTGCAACTCTGCCTAGGATGGTGGTGATCACGCTTTAAATTAACCTTTGATGGGATGTGGCACAGATGTTCAATGAAGCACTCTAACAGAAAGTGCTTTAGTCTAATACCTCATCCATCAAGGGTTAACTTAGAGCATGATACACCATTTTTAAAGCACTCTAAGACCCATGAAAGTCTATTCAGTTATGGTTTTAGAGTGCTTTCTCCTAGTGACAGTGAGATAGGTATAACATCTGTAACTAGCTTCACATAGGATGACTGTTGCATCATTCATTAGGGTGAAAGAGGAAATATGATGTAGCCATGTAATTAAGTGTCTAAGACAATAATGTTGAAAAAGGCAGAGTGCAGATTGCATATGAAACCTTAAATTTGGTATCTCCAGATTTCACTTTAGAATCTTAATACTTAATACAGCTTATAAAAAGAAAATTTCCTAGGGTTCTTTCTCCAAAGAAAAATATAAAGGAAGACACTTCTTCATGTATAAAGCTTTCTTTTGGGCCATATGGCTTATACCGTGGCAAAAACTTCTACAGACTAAACCAGAACTCCTTTGAAACACTGCTGCTTTTCCTCTGTACCATGTTGCAGAATCAAAAACTTATTGAAGATAGACTTTATGGAATGCACCCACATACAAATCCAGTGGACTACTGAAAGATGGCCTATTAATGAAATCAGTAAATATATATAGGCCTTGATGCATGCACAAACATAGACATATTGCCAATGGTATACTGGCAGCTGTTAGGTTTACTGTCCAATTGAATGTACATGCAAAAATGGCTGCTTTCAAAAACTCTGTATGTTGTAACTCTCACAAGCCAAAACTATTTTTACTGGAACCTCTGAAAAGCACATAAATGACCTAGTTTTAGTTGCTTTGTTTTAAGATTTCATAGATTTCATAGACATTAGGGCTGGAAGGGACCTCGGGAGATCATCAAGTCCAGCCCCCTGCCCAAAGGGCAGGAAGTCAGCTGGGGTCATAGGATCCCAGCAAGATAAGCATCCAA
>NW_017728947.1:59744999-59776210 GCF_001723895.1 Crocodylus porosus | reverse complement strand
TTCTTGAACTCCCATCTCCCTGGGGTCATGGTCCCTGAGGGCCTGACCGACTAGCCTCTTGAGCTTGTCAAAGTCGGCTTTTCTGAAGTCAATTTATTTTATCTGGCCCATAGCTGCTCCTCTGAAGGAGAATTGTACCTGGCCCACAGCTGCCCTAGCTTTTGGTGCCCCTTGTTCTTCTCCCTTACTCATGCTGACTGACTGCAGCAGCAGCAGTCGCTCTCATTCTTGGCCCAGCCTGCCCTGTCTTGTCCCCCAGCCCCCAATGTATGCTTCAAGGCAGGGGGCGATGAGCTTCTGGCTAGGCTTCTCCTGGTGAGGCTGTCTGCACACAGCTCTGACCCTGTAGCTATTTGTAGATGAGACAGCTTGGCCTCTGGTGACTTGCAGTTCCGGTAAGGTTCTCCACATTGGCAGGGGAGGGAGTACAGGGGGAAGAGGGCCAGGAGCCAGGGGTTATCTGGGCCCTGCTGCACTGGAGCCTAGTAGGAGCATGGGCACTGCTAATGTGGTACCACACAGTGTTCCTGTGCCCCCCTTCAGGCTGTGCTATGTGGGTACAACTGGAGTGGCTGGCATGGCTCCTGCCTGACCCTGGCATGGCTTCTGCCTGACCCTGAGTCCCTGGCATGTGTTGGGCAGGTCAGGAGACATGCCAGCTGTCCCCACATGGCCCAAAGGAGCACAGTGCAGCACCAGTCTGTCCCAGCCATGTGCTGGGGACTCGGGGCAGGGAAGCGGGGGGCACACAACATAGCACCAGCTTGGCCAGGCCTAGATAATCCATGGGTCCCAGCCCACTTCTCCCTGCACCCACTCCCCCACCCCAAATCCCAGGCATGTGGCCAGGCCAGGCTGGTAGTGCACTGTGCTACCACATGCCTCCTTGAGCGTAGCTGGCATGGCTCCTACCTGACCCAGCCATGTGCTCGGGACTGGGGGTGGAAGAGGAGGTGCAGGTAGAAGGTGCGGGGGGACAAAGATTAGGTTTCCTAACCTTTGCCCACTCACCTCTCTACCCTTACATCAGGGGTTGACAATTATTTGGGCTGAAGGGCCACTTAAAGAGTTTTGGTGAGCTGTTGCAGATGGCAGGGAGGTACTGACTGGGCCTGTGACAGCTCACCAAGACTCCCTTCAACTTTTGTCGAGTGTCACGTAATTTTTGTTTGCTTCTAATTATTTATGAACATGCCAAGCAAAATATGATGAATTCATTTCTTAGGAAGAAAGTAGTCCATTTCTGAGCATGAGATTCTGATGACATATCTGCTGCATTTGCCTATTCAGTCATTTAGGGTGTCTGTAAATGTGCTCCGGGGTGGGAGGGGAGGCTCTCGGGAGTCATTTTAATTAAAGCACCAACAAGATCTCATGTTTTTAGTGTCCTGTATTTCAAAATGGTGGCAGGAGCACTTTAACTAAGATTGCTTGACAAGCTTTAAAGCTCCCCCCCTCCCCTCCCACCCACACGCATACCATTTTGAAACACAGGGATGATGAATCCACGAGTCTGCAATTAATCAAGTCTGCTCTGACACGCTTTAATCAGAATGCATCAGAGCACATGTAAAAGTGCCCTGAAGTATCAAAATGCAATTAATTACATCATGAAGTATCTTGAGTAAAAAAAAGACAAGACAAAAAGTGTCCTATTTCTATTTATAGCAGGTAAACATGATAAAAGCCAATCTCCTGGAGGAACTTTTTTTGTTTTTTTTCATTCAAATGTTACTCTTTTTAGTTAAGTACTGGAATGCTTGTCTTGTTAATATAACAATTGCATTACGGCTACAAAAAACAAATCTTTATATTATATGATACATTATATTTAACTTGAAGAAATATCTCTGGGAACTGTATATGCATGCTGGACACGAACAAAGAGTATATTTAATTACATTTCATATTTCTGTTAAGATAGTTTACAAACAGTTACAAATTTCTTGAATCAATATGCAGAAAATGTATTAAATTATTTCCGGAAAACTTCCCATGTATAGTGAAAGTTTGTGACTTTTGTAATACAGTAGTTTAATTCATTCTTAGTTGTCAACCTATGTACTTATGAAGCTGAAGTTAGATTTCTGTGAATATCTGGACATTTTCTAAAAAGGATCAGTTTTTGTAAATATTCCTATCGATAAGCTGCTTCTAAAATTTTTGGAAAAAACCTATGACAGAAAATTAAAGTCACTTACATTTTGAACATATGCTTAGTGGAATTGTTTCAAATTTTTGCCCATCGTAAATTACAGATTAGGAGCGTATGGTTTTTAGTGTATGAAAATCTAGTATATAAAACAGTGCATCAAGCAAATCGATTATTTAAACAAAAAACATTTTCACCATGTGTGTATTGTACCGCTTTCCCCCTTGTCTGTCTTAAACATTTGAGTTGTAAACTTGCTGGGGCAGAGAGTATCTACTAATTTATTTTTTCACAGTATCCAACACAATGGGGTCTGATTCTTAGTCCATCCCTGGGTATTAACATAATGTGCGGAGACAGAAGTGACAATTTTCACCTGATCTGGCCACAGAAAGTGCTCTAGTCATGACCAAACACAAGTACATGGCTGCAGACTGCTTCAAAAATGGCTGTTCTGATGAAAATCTAAAACCTCACTGCATGAGGGTTCAGATGAAGTCATTTGAAAACACAGGGCCTTCTGTAACTTCCATCTCCGCTGCCTCCCAGCCTGTTGCTGTTTTCAGAATGGGAGGGAGGGAGATCAGTCTGGGGATTTTTCAGCCCCCACTGGAGGGTAGGGTGCGTGTATTGGAGGATCCAGCACCAGCTGGGCAACCCCTCAAATGAGCTCCCTCTGCTCCCTTTCCTTTTCCCCATTCTTAAAACAGTGCAGGCTTGCAGTGGGGAGGGGCCATTGCTAGGGGAAACTGGCTGCAGGCTGGCCGCCAGAAATTATATTCCCCTCCCCCTTGTTCTGTGACCTTCTGTTTGGTCCAGGGGATTGTTGCAACTCAGAACAGTTCCTGCAAAGTGTTCTCAGTTGCAGCGGGGAGCTGCACTTCTGTATGCACCCAATAAGTATAACGGGTAGATGGCAGAAACTGCTCATGGTACTAGGAGGTAAAAATAAGTCATGGTGAAATGGATTTGTGGGTAAAGAGCAAGTGATACTCACCACGGTGAATGAAAATGATATGATGGGGTGCAGACGGTGTGATGATGGGGTGAACATGGTAAATACAAATGATGCAATTTATTAATTTATCAGATGGATACCACTATTTTTCCAGAGTATACATAGTATTATATGCAGACATATATATACTGACTAATAAATAAATGTGGAACTCAGCCATTATCAATCCTGCAGCTTTCCTTCTGTCCTATTTGTAGAATAAACTTCGTGCCACTTAATTATACATGTACTGACTGAGGTTGTGTGGCAAAACACTTAAATTAGTTGAGTTGTGTTCACTATTGTCTTTTATAAAAAAGGTAGATGTCATCACAACAGCCCATAAATTCATATAAGATAAGTAGGGATTGATAAAAGATTGAGAACCACAGATTGACAAAAGTGACTGAGGAACACAAATCCTATGGACTTTCAGTAGGACTTGTGCTTCAAAATCAGGCAGACTTTTGTAAAATCTACTGATGGAAAATGAAGTTGATACCAACTTCGAAAGTCTTCAGTGTGAGCCTAATTCTGCTCTAATTTTAAGCTGCCCAATACAGTCTTTGTTTTTAAACATGCATGTGTGGTTGAAACATTAAACAAAATCTAGAAGGTCTAAGAAATTAGTGGTAAAGAATACAAATATTATTATAATAATGTCTTATACATTATTGTGCATCGTATTTCAAAAAAAGTATTGCAGCAAAAGTAATGAGAATGACCAAAGACACAGACAACCCCCCTCACATATGAGTATAAATTGAAAAGATTAAACCTGTTCACCTTAGAAAAAAAATGAATGAAGGGAACATTAGGAAATTGTATACTTGTAGAACAGTTTGCATCTTAAACAGTCCTTAAGTAGAGAGTAGTAGTTAGCTGTGTTAGTCTAAATGTAGGCAGAGGGCAGGTTAGGGAGGTACCTTATGGTCAAATCAGAGGTTCTCAGCCTGTAGCACATGGGGCCTTATTATCCAGCCCAGAAGCTTTCACATGGGTCCAAAAATTTGGTAACAGGGGAATGATGGCTCTTGCAATTAAAAATACCACTGCCCCCCAGCTGTTAAATTTCTGGACCCATAAGGAGTCCTGTGGGCTGGATGATATGGTCTCTCATGCCTGGTTGCATTGGCATCTAAGGCCAGGCCAGTGTATAGAGTCAGAACGAGGATGCGTGGGGTTGGATCTGAAGTGTATTGCATTGCTCTGAGGTCAGATCCAGAGAATGTGGCATTGCTCTGATATACAGAATCAGATATGGTACATGTGGGGTCACTCTATAGCTGGATCCAGTGTAGCAGGCTGCATCCAGGTTTCAGGGTTAAAAGCTTAAGCTCCACTGGATTAAACTGTACAGAAAGACAGGAGGTTCAGACTATTTTGTCAGATGTTATGGATGTAGTTACAAACTTCATATGTAACCACTAGTGAATTTACCTCTGTGGGAGCAACAATCAAACAGCATACTACACAAGACAGGGACAGAAATATTTGAGGTGAGAGAAAGAAATGGACATTTTTGCCACAGACACAGAAAGAAACCATATAATCTTTGAAAATGCACACCTGGCAAAAAGAAATTTCATGTTAACAGAGTCCACTTACAAATGTTGTAACATGAACAAATTTCTTTTCTTATTTTGCTAGTCATAGTTCAATTTAATGAAGTAGACAACAGAAGAAGAATTTCATCATTGACTTAAAAAGACCCAGAATTTCACTTTTGTATTTGTTTCATTAGTTATGCTGCATATTTTGTGCATGCCTCTCAATTTAGCAAGTGAAGTTACATGTTACACTTACGGGACCATGTTAAAGTTCGTTAACTTGTACTAAGTGCCCTCTGAAAGTCTCAAAGTTATGACACTTTAGGGTGTGTTTGGGGTATGCTAGGCAGCTTCTGTTAGAGTAACTTCAATATGTTCCACAGTGATAAAACAAGAAATCCTCTAGTATCCCAGGATTCACCACTCCCAACCCCCCCAGTCCTGCTCCATGGACCGTTCTCAATCCTGCTCCGTTTGTCAACTTTCCACCCTCCTGAACGCTACGCCTCAGGAGACGTACCACGTGGGAGCAGGCAGGGCCCTGTCAGTGCCAGGAAGTGGGCTGCAGCAGCAGGATCATAGAGATGGGAGGCTGAGAGACTTGGGGGATGTGGCTTCCCTCAGCAGGCTCTTGCACTTCTTGTCTCAGGTGGACACCCCAGAGAGCCATCCACCAACCTCTGCCAACCCAATCCCAGCTTGCTGGGCCTGATCTCAGCCTCCCCAGGTTTCCCTGGAAGGGGTGCACCTTTTGCCTGGAGCCAAGCAAAAGCTGTGGAAAAGTTCAACTAGCCTTGGTTACTGGAGGTTAATTGAAAATTTCCCACCCTTCCTGGCCTGTTTCCCCTAAGTGCTTCTGGCTCTCTCCTGGCTAGGTGGCTTAATGGGGACTGTGACTTCCCTCCAAATACCCTGTTCCTATCCTGGGATGAGGGGTGAAGGCTCTGCTACCATCACAGAGCCCTTGGGGTTTAGGATTGTGGGAGCATGCAGCCACAGAGAAAAGTGAAGCATGTTTCCCTGTGGCTCCGTGCTGCCTCTGGCAGCTCCATTCCCAGCACAGAATGAGTGCACACTGAGCTAAGGGATTCCCCTGCACCCATGGCTTCATGCTTCCACTGCACTAAACCTGGGGACTCCATGCTGATAAAATAGGTGTCTTCTACCACTCTAGACCCAAGGATGGGAATGAGGGGGGCCTTGGGTGGGAAACCAGAGCCTCCATCTCTCTTCACTTCCCAGCTTCATGCTTCTGCCACTGCAACCCTGCTTTTTCTCCCTGCCCCTCCCCGCTGTCCAGAGCAGGTGTAGAACCCAGGTATCCTGGTTCCTAGCTATACTCCTACTCACTAGCCCTCTAGTGGCAAGTCAGAGCTGTGCAGGCAAGAAACGGTATTAACCCTTAACTTGTGCTAGCTTGCAACATGTTCTAACTTTAATACCACTTTAAATTGCACAGATTCAGTATGGTCTAAGTGTATTGTGCAATACCACCTAGAAAATGATACTCAGTTACATTTGTTTTACTTTTGTTCATGACATTTTTAACTTTAAAGTTCTCAGTGTTCCAAAATCTATTATTAATGTATGTTAAAAAGCTGTTTTATTTTGAATTAAAACATTCATAGAAAAATTTCTACAGGTTTCTGCAATTTTGTTTTCACAGAATGAAATTTTGAACCAAATAATAGTGAATGGTGTTCCTTTAATATCCCATCTGAAAGTTCTCTGCACAGTAAATTGCATGGAACTCAATCTGTTTGCCTCAAAAAGATAAAAAGGCTGTGTGGCCCCTGTCTGGATTTGAACTCTTGGTTCCATGGAGTCTAAGTATTTCAAACCAGAGGCTCGATGAGGAAGACATGCCCCAGGGCATTGCCCATTCAATTCTTCTTTCTAAAAATATGTGATATTCAGATAAATGATTGACTCAATAAGATGAACAAACAATACATTTTCAATGGTAAGTGAATCTTCTTTAATTATAAATCAACTACTTACACTGAAAATATTGTTTTAGATATGATAGACAACCATTTAAATTTCCTATGTCTTTTCATTGTTGTGCTATCTTAATTTCTAAGAAATAGATTTAGGTAAAATAATCCATTAACAGAAGCACTAGTTTGTTCTCCAGTGACACATGAGAGAACACCTTACCCCATTTATTACTTTTTGTCTCATCCTACTTCCACAGAATACTGTTTTGGCTACCTTAACCAACCTAACTGTAAAATAACTCTAATGTACCCTATAACACAGGCAACTCCAGTTAATATCGTTCAAATTATTTACATCTGAAGGCCCGCGCCTGTCTGGATGGCTGGGCCTGACGCTTCTCTGGACTTGGTTTCTGCTAATCACATCTGTTTCAGCTTTAGACTTTCACTGGTATTCTGCCAGCAGCCACAACTTTTTAATGGCTACAATAAACTATAGAGAGTCATCAAATTTTTGTTGTATGTGTTAAAATGATATACTCTTCAATTAAAATATTTGATGTACAACAAAATACAGTGTTAGCTAAAGAAAGAATTTGAACAAAGATATTTAAAAGGATGTTTTGCACAGCTTGTTTAGTAATGCTGCTCATTTTGTTGTTTAAATATAATAGAACTCCCCCAGAGACATTATTAGCATTCCTCCATATATAATTCAAATCATAAAAATCATTGGCATTTCAAACGATAATCAGTGGGGGGTTTTTTTGTTTCTGGTCTTCCCCAATGCACAAAAATAAATAAACAAACAAATAAATAAAAATACTGTGCATTGTCAAGTCATGATAACCTCATTTGTTGTTTGACTTTGTCAACTTTCAACTATATCATTAAAATGGAATGTGATAAAGGGAAATGCAATATTTTACTTAGAATTTTCCGATACATGCTTCTACATTTTTTATAAAACCTAAGGACGAATCAGCCTTGAAGCCCAGAAACCAAAGATCACAAGGAATCTGTAATTGTAAAAACAAGGAAGCAAAGAGCATAGTTTAAAAAAAAAATCACTCCCCTCATCTTTTTTTCTTTCCCGTTACACTTCGCAATTTAGCACTAAAATCATGTGAATGTCAAAGCCTTGTAGCTTAGCCTGCAAAACTGAAATGTACGGCAGCAGGACGACATGCTGGAAAAGTACAAGATCAAACACAGATCATGTTTCTGCACAAACTAGCACAAGAGAGGGCAGGCCAAGGGTTTTACAGGGGCAAGCGATGAGAGGAGATAGAGCACTTGGGTATGCCCGGGTTGAATAAACAACAACTGATACTTTCCTACCACTGTTGACCTTTGAAACTCTCCTTAAGGTGGCTATGACCTAATTCAGCCACTTCAAACTGGAAAAATAAATTATTTTGCGATAGTTTTCATGTTTTACATCACAAAATAAAATACAGCCTCCCTGTTCAACTCTGATTCTACAAATATTGTTTCATTTGAAAAAAAAATGTTAACGTATCGTTTAAATTTAAGTGGAATTGTTTTTATAGTCTTTTTGTTCAAATTCTCCTTTTTCATCCAGAACAGCCTTGGTATTACTTGTTCCTAACAAAAATGACAAGCCTAAAATATCAGTCATCATTTGCTGTAGCTTTTTTTTTGTAGTGGTTAAGTTGTTTTTACACAAGTCCTGAAGAAAGTATTTATGTTATTGGATGACAAGAAACCTAAAATTAAAATATAAAATCCTGGAGAAGGTTGGGGAAAATTCTCATATAACAGGAAATTTCTAAGAGATTTCTTTTGGAGCTTTTTGAATTTAAAGTGGATTGCAGAAAATTATTTTTACTTTCATTAAAAAATAGTGATATAATTGTATTTTAGATCTGCAATTTTTGCCAGCCTGTAAATACAACTGGATCTATTAACACTATAATCCTAATTAGTAATAAACAAAGTTCATAAAGGTCATTTTTAAATGGCACTCAATTGTTAGGATAATAAGATAAAAGTTCTCAGTTACCTTCTAGATCTCTCTTCAGTTTCCTTAAGTCTTTTATTAGGTCTTCAAACTTAACTTGGGAGGCCTGGAAAAAATCCTGTGGTTCTGGTAGAGGAAAAATGCTCTTGTCTGTTCCAGCTTCCTAAATACATGAATAAATTTACTATATAAATGAAATACATTTGCAATGAAACAAGTTTCTGCTCTCAAAATTTTAACTATGAATTAGTATAATAGAACTGCAGAAATATTACATTTAAAATAGTTACTTCCAGGCACAACTTTATGAGATGCATATTTTAGGTGAAATCCATGAATTTAGTGAGGTCAAAGGAGTAATGACATTAACTTCAATGAAGCCAGAACTTCATCCTTCCTTTCCAGCACGATACCAGCTGGACAACAATCTTATTTTAGTTTATACTGTTACTATATTATGATATGCTGCAAATTCTAATGGAGGATAGACAACCTAAACTATCAGGCAACACTAAGCTCACTATTCATTTTATAATAAGGGTTTAGATAAGAGATTATATGTTTTTTAAAAACGGACAATTATTAAAATAGTCCATTTTAATATAACAAGTGATCCTATGCCAACTGTTTGTGGCTGTGTTCTTTCCCAATTTATTATGAATACATATCTTTTATAAATTCTCATCAGTATTTAAACCCCGGTTAATGTATATATTTTGAACAAATAAAAGTACATAGTTGTGGGTTTATGTAGAGAAATAAATCACAGGGTTTATTGCTTATATATGGAACTCTGCATGTACCTCATATCTGTGATGACAAAATACTAAAAAATATTAGAAGAAAAAACAGACGATTCAAAGCCACTTCTCAAAGGACAACTCAACAATTCAAAAGCATTGTGTAAATGGTATTTTTAATGGCATGGCATTTATGAGGATATACCACCTGAGCCTTAAATATTTTCTGTTTCTTGATTCAGTCTTTAAGGAAAAGTTACTTGGAGGGATAAGTATGATTCAATTGTGAACATTCAGAAAACACTGAGAGCTATATAATTATACAGATAAAAAGCTTTAGAAACAAACTCAAGTTGAAAGATGCAATTTACATAACTACCTTTCCTCAGAGAAGATCTTTTATAGCACAATAAAAATCCCCCACAGTACTATCTTATAGCAGAGTTAATTATTTTACTGTGCCCTAATACCTGTGCATGTATAGGCAGTGAAACTTCACTGTGGAGCTAATTAGTCTACTCCACGGTAAAGCACATGTGTAGCTGTACCCATTCAGTATCAAAATCCAATGGTCAGTTATAGGCACATTTCTAATACCAAAAAGATATATATTTTTGATTCTGGTCCAAAGCTTTGGACTCCTTCAACATACATAATGGTGCACAGTACCTTACCTGACAAAACATAGGTTATTTAGTGCAACAGCACCTCTTCTTTCACAATCCCTAATTCAAACAGCTCTCTCTCAATTAACATGCCTGAAAATAGCAACCTTCTACTACATTCAGGCATCAGAGATATCCTTACCATTGCTTTCACCTCCCAGCAAAGTCACACTGAAAATGCAGCATTTGGTTTCCCACATTGTAGTACAAAATATATGTTACATTTTAGATATTTTTTGGAGAAGTTGAAACCTGATTGGAGTTAGAACTTAATCAGTGTTCCTGTCATTCTGTCTGAGATCAGGCAGGGACACCATATTTAAAAAAAACCCAAAAAACAGCTGGTTCCTACTGTTAAATGATGGCAGGTGTCCTGGCAGGCAGTTTCCAATGACAAATACTGAAATTGACCATTCTAACGAGGTTGCCAGACAAATCCTGTAACTTTCCAAAGGACCCCCCTTCCCTCGTCCACCCATATAGCATAATGAATATTTGTTGCCTATTACATATTAAGTAGGGGTAGACTGTCCATACTGCCCAGATTTTAGGACAAGTTTCTTAGAGTGTCTAAGGAATGTGCTCTGTAGTGCCCTGTAGTCATGCGCAAATATATATCTAGAAATATAAATCTGTCCATATTCTATATTTAGCTTTGGTTTTTAAAAACCTTATTTTAACTCTGGGCACTACTTTATCTAGTCTACAAAGGTAGTACTTTATATTCAAACGGTGTACTGGTACAGTAGTCAACGCACCAAATGAATAATTTACCTTATCACAGTGCCGCAGGTAATATATGACAACATAATCCACAAGGTTAATTTCATTATCCTAAGGAAGAAATTAAACATGTTAATATAGAAGTTAAATTGGGATTAAAAAAAGGCAAAAATGTGGTAAGTGCAGTTTCAAAAGAAATGTTTAAAAGGGAATCTAATCTGTTATTATTATTTATATGGTCATCTGGAACAGGATCCAGGGCATGTTAGTCAAAGTCACTGCCCACAAAAAGCCAGCTACTTAATCATCAGCAGGTCCTGATATTTGTATGACAGAATATCCGTAATTTCTATCAACAGCAGTGGGAATTATTTGGGTCCTATAGGGACAAAATTTGCCAGCTGTAACACAAATACTAATAACTCAAGTAATTATATGAATGAATACTAGAATTGTCTAGAAAACATAATTAATCCATTTATTTCAAGGCCAGAAGTACCTATTAATTTCATTTAGTCTCAGTTTCAATATAATATGGGCCAAGAAGTAATAAGAATGTTTAACTATGTAATACGAAAAATAGAACCATGCAGTATAAATTTGTCCATTGCCTATATTGTTCCATGTTGGTTCATGAACACATCCTTCCACAATGTGACAAATTTTCACTCAAGGAAAACACTGCTTTCTTAGTCCTGCATCACATACTAGCATGGTACGTGACAGTGCTCTATTTTCTCATGTGTTTTTGAGTCAACATAACCCAGCTGTCCTGGGGAAATGGGCAAAACAGCATTTCAGGTATGGAATCATAAGTTTCAGGAAATTATTAAACTGTGCAAAAGAAAGACAATGTAGGGCATTATATATGGAATGTCTTTGATGGCTTTCTTTTGTGTTTTTATATAGTGTATTGACAGCTATCAGTATAAAGGTTCGGATATGCACAACGTATGATTTCCTGCACAGAGATGTCCTGTTTATATTTGAGTCTGCACCACATTATATTTTAATAATATCATACAGCAGAAAAATTGTTAACTAAACAAGTCACTAGTCTTCAGGCAGGATAAACAATCCTGCTTATATAACATTCATATAAAATACTATGGTGGTAGGTTGCATGACAGACATAAAATTGAGGTCATGTGTTATTGTGATTGCATTTGTGAAGTAAATCATTACTGCCATTCTAGTCTATACATCTCCTCACATCAAATCTGTCAAATTTTATTTCATCAAGACCAGCAAATCTGGAGAACAGGAGAATGGAGCACATACACACAAGCACACACACATACAGGTGTATTTTAATTGCTGGGTTTCTCATTTTTGTTACCTTCCTGAGGTACACTATAATTTTACATGCTCCCTACAGACCAGATAACCATAGTTCAAGGTTGGTCCCATTTAGCCTAACCCCTAGGATTCAGACAACGTGTAAATCCTGTTGTTCTCGTGTCACAGGTGAGCATAAAAAGTACACAAGAGGATACTCTCATTTGTGCACAAAAAGGTACCTCAAGGTCTTTTCTTCCTCCAGACTAACAGAGTATACCAGTTAAGTCTTAGGGCTCATATACATACCATGATTTTTGCCCTTTCATGAGCTGCAATTGCATGTCTGTTTGCATGAGCGGGATTTCCTGATGCTTTAAAAGTCTTTCTTGTGCATTAAACTGAAACTCCTCAGACGTAGTTTAGTTTGGCTCGCCAGGAATTAAAGTGTCACGTCCATGGATTTTATAAACCTATTTAATTTAATGATGATTAAAACCCATGGTGTGTACAAGCACCCTTGGTATCTCATATATATCTCTGTTGACTAGTCCTTTAGCGATTTAGACCTTATCTGAATATTGGCCACAAACTTGTGATGAAATGAGAAACTCACAATTTATTCTTGCTTCTCATTAACCTAAAGCAGGGCATGCAGGATGTTCCCAGGAAGACAGACAAAAACAATACAAAAAAAAAAAATCCCAGACACATTGCCAGTCTTATCTTGTGGGAAAAAATTCCATTTTAATCCTCAGAACTGGCAATTGATTAGTCTAGCAGCATCTGGAAAATGCATTTCAAACTATGCCTCTGTCACAGTGCAGAATATCAATCTCAGCAGAAAATGCTGCTGCAAACACTGAAGTTTTCACTTCCCTTTGCATCCAAAGACCAGTCAATCATGACAGAAAGAGGAAACAACATTTCTTTTCCTTCCTGCCGAGGAATGATCTCATATGCATTCTGGTTGGATTAGGTTGCACTGCACTCAAGCCTGACTTATTTTCTCTTCTGCTTTGAGGACTTCAAAGATCATCTTTGCACCATTGGTCCTATCAAACATCTAGGGGATGTGGTGGTTGATTGCAAACCTGACCTTAAAACATAGTCCTATATATGTATTTCATATCCAGACTGGGTATGACTGGAGGGCCTCGTGGCAATGTGGTAGGGTACTTGTGGTGGGATAGCTTCTATAGAATAATACAATGTTCCAACCTTCAGAGTAAGGCAAGTATATGGTGCCTCAAAACCCTAGCTCTCGCTAACTTGTGGGTACTCCTTGGCTGAAGAAATGCTAAGGGACATCACCCTGACAGAAACATGCCCTCACTGAGGTGTTAGCCAGTCAGCAGCAATTCTTATCTGTTGCTCTTTGGCAGAAGCTACAGACATTGAGGCACTGAACTTCTGGACTCGGTCTGGCCTTTGGATTCTGTCTCAGTGGTCTAAAGGGGACATGATAGTTCTTGGGCAGCCTCCACTCCTCCATACTCGTGCCTAGACATAAGCATTGAAGGTCTTGGTGTGATGGTTGCAGGACTCTGTACTAGCGGATTCATCAGGCGCCTGACTAGACCTCTTACGCATACACCATGATCCAGATGATCGATGGTTGCCTACTACTAATATCCAGACTATGAGTCTGACTCAAATACCAACGACCTGCTAGAGTTTGGAGGTTTTGAGAACAAAACCATACCTCTTGCCATTTGATGTAGGTGTGCTATTTATCAATTTTAAAAAAGAAGCCTTACTATATACTACTTGGCCCATGCTCATGAATTCAAATCAATACATGTTTTTTTGTTGAGCCCTTAGCTGAACTTTCAGCAGTAGCAGATCCACAGGAGTGCAGTGGTGTGGCTGCACAATCTTTTCTGACCACAGTGTAGGAGCAGCACTGTACTGTCTGATTGTATTGTGTGTACAATCAGACAGTAACACATACACAATGTCCTGCTGTTAGAATCAGAGAACGGTAAGAGGAGGAATCAGAGAAAGGTAAGAGGAGGGAGACAGAAGAGGAACTACTGGCAAGAAGGAGTGGAGAAGAGGAACTAATAATGAAGTACACAAAAATCTCTTTACAAATGTCCCCGTAAGTAAAAACAAGTACTTACTCTGCTTTTAACATCCTTTAGTTTGGGAAGAATTTCTAGACCAAATCCATCTGCTTGACCTCGTGTCCTGTTCCCACCATTCATATAGTTTCCAAAAGCCAAAATCAAACCTAGAATTTCCTTCACACTTTTCAAGCTCAGCAAAGCCTGGAAAACAAGTACTAATTTGTAATTTTGGATTGTCACAAAGATGACAGTATTTTGGCTCTTTGGTGTATAGAGTTACAGCTTTAAAAAATATGGATTTCCCTAAAACACTTCCTTTGTGTTCAACCACACAAGAAGAATGTTCGGTTTTCTACTATTTGGACTAAGTGCAGTAGTTGCAAACAAGACATTGCAGAGGTCAAAATTTGTCTCTCGCATAATCCATATTAAATGTTAATTGTTTACACTATCAAGTTATGTTGTGATTATCAACTACAGAAACTCAAGCTGCTCTGTAAGACAAAAACAAGTTTGAGCAAGTACCTTTGCTGGGGTTTGCAAAGGTGCAAGTGGGGCAACAATCAGGAGACAAGGGAGTAGCACACATGTAACAGGCTGCATTAATTTGGATTCCAGCATCTTTTCTTTTTTTACCTTCTCTTATGAAACCAGACATCACTTAGTTTTATTCTTAAAAAGGTTGGTTGCAGAATCAGCAGTAAAAAACTATCCCTTCACTTGTAAGCAGAGAAAATGTGACAATGAAGAGACTACCACAACACCAATTTACAGTCACATTTCATAGCAAAACCAAGCTCTCTAAATCACAACACTACTAATCAGGCTACTGTGTTAATTCTCATATTTGAAAATCTTGTTTTCAAAGCAAGAAAAACAATTCTCTCTGTGCTGGAATCTAGCATACAATATTTTGGTTTCAGCTGTACAAAGACTTTCTTTTTCAGTTTTTTGAATGATATATTATACTGCTGTAAGAACACATTTGTTTACCAGTCTAAAACAGATTTGAGCCAAGGGATTGGGGTTTGGGTTCAAGATTTCAATGCTGGCTCATTTATAGGACAAAGTAATGTGGCTTGTACTTGCATAAATCAAACTTGGAAGAAAGAAATCTAAAAGCCAGTGTACAATATGATGCATCAGAAAAAGAAATATTTAAACAACATGGAACAAGATTTACATACCAGTCTGGACTAATACAGTCAAGCATTTTTTAAGTTTATTTTTTAAAAAGAGAATTATTTCTCTCTACAATGACAACCCCCCCACCCCCAAACTGGTACATCCATCAGAAAATAAAGAGAAAAAAAAATCAAGAGACCTTTTCTATTCTGTATTAGTTCATATTTGTCTAACATCTGGTGACACAAAATGAATGTAGTTGTTCTTCAAATAAATTATTTGGGAGGAGGTTACTGCATATACACAGAAACTTTTTTAAAAACTTTATAGAGGAGGCCTCTACCATTAGTCTGTGATAGGCACAGGCTATGGGGAAGTACACTTCTGTTCTGCACCTGGAACAGACTCAGTGATTCATAATCCCTCTCTCAGTTTCCCTGCTGATTTAGGAAGAAAACGAACTGCATTGGGTCTGTAGCTGGTGTAACATATGGGAGACAGGAAGGTTGAGCCACGAGCTGGTCCTGAACTATTTTTAATTACTGAAAAAAGAAGAAAGGGCCTCCTGGCAGAGTGCCTAGTAAATAATTTTAACCTCCATGTAAACAAACATTGTCCCTTCCAGACATTAAAAAATGGTGTGAGCTGGTTCAAAAGGCAGAATGATAAATTCAGTGATGAGGTATATGGTAAGAGAAGTTGATTACAAAATGGGAATATGCAGAGTGTAAATGTACATGTAAACACCATAAATTATACTGATATCTTTTCAGTGGGATGTACTGGAAAAATCTGAAAAAAGAGAAAGGCTGGATAAACAGAAAGTAAACTTGAGTACTATTGCTGATTTTACTTTAAAATTCTTCCATAACTTTGAAGAAGTCAGCAAGTTTGATTCCTACTTTGTGTGACAGTTGTAGAGTAAGAACCTTAAAACAAGTGAAAAGTACTGTAAGGTCCTTTTACATTGTAAAAGAAAAGTGAAGGTCCCTTAACACTACCATAGCAGTGGCTCACAAATCAGAGGACTGGCACTAGGCACAGTCCACACCCAGTGTCGGGCTCCATGGAGCTCAGCCCGGTGGCAGGAGGCAGAGCACAGCCCTGGCATTGCCCACCTCCCACCGCTGGGCTGCCCTCTGAGCAGCCCCGCAGCCCCATGGAGCTCAGCCCGGCAGCGGGAGGCAGTTTCGGTGGGAGGTGATTTTGAGCGCCCTCATTTTTTTTCAAAGCTGTTTCGAAGCTTTTAGTTTTGTTTCAATTTTACTGTTTAGAGCTTGAAACACGTCAAAACAGCTTTGAAATGAAATAGCGAAATTTTGCACAGCCCTAACAAACATATCTGCATTAGCATCTTTTCCACTTTGTTTCATCCTTCTTCCTGCCTTTCTGTTTGTAGTTGTTTTTGGAGAGAGAGGAATATATCTTTATATCTTATTTTCCTTCTCATCTCCTACCACTTCTCTTCCCTTCTTCACCTTACTCTCTGCCTCCAGTACACTACTTAGCCACTGTGCAAACAGAACAACTCAAAATTTGGTAGATACTATTAAAACAGATACCCTTCAAAGTGAAATGTTGTCATTCCCAAGTAGCAAATATATCAGAAACATTTTCACATAGCAGGCAAGACAACTTAGTTGACAGAGATAGTTAGCTGTGTTAGTCTGAAATCAGGCAGAAGCCAACGTAGATTGGCACTTAAATCTGTGGTTGAGGCAGTGGTGTAACTGGAGGTGGAGACAACAGGACCAACCATTCTGGGAGCTGACTTGTGGGGTGGCAAAAAAAAGTGGCTGCTGCTGGCAGCCCTGCGTTTGAAATCATTAACTGGAGCAGCAACTGAAAGCTGCTGCTTCTGCTTTGCCCTAGGAATCTGAGTGCATCCCTACACTGCTGGGTTGAAGTCACTATTCAGTTTTCTTCTATCATAACTTTTATAATTTTTTGTGCCCTTTTTTTTTTATGAACAACATTTTATTGATCCACCTTAATGTATTTATCATATTGGCTTTGATGCTATTATTTCAGTCCCCTTCTGTCTTTCTTTCTGCTATTAGTAATATAACAGTCTACTAGGTTGTACAATTTTTAAAGTGACTATACTGAAAATGTTACATAATTTACATTACACTATTTACATAAAATGATTGCCTCTATACAAGTTAATTAAAATCTGCCATTCAGTTACAAATAGAATTTGCTCTATTAGAAATAGTATACTACATTAAACATATCACTTCACGCTATTAAACATGCATTAAAGTTCCTAAAAAGGAAATGCAGAGACTAAAGTATTTATGTTAGGAACCATGAAGTAGCTTAAGGAAATCAAAAAGTTTATGCTATTTTAAATCAATTTAATTTGTAATTAGCTTTTATTAGACTGGCTGGACTTACCTTAGAGGTACAAGTAATAATATCCACTTTCCGATGTACAGAGGTTATCCCCTCAGAGAAAACTGACTGAAAGATAATACATTGTGCACGTTCTGCAAAATTGGGTAGCTGAGATAACTCATATAAAAACCTGTGAAAATGAGAACTACAATGTAACACCAAATCTCTGTACAATTGCATTTTAATACATTATGTGTCAAAACAGTAGTGTCAGAGAAGCCATATATAAAATGGTCTCTCTCAATTTTAACTGAAAAAAAGAAATCCAATAGAGCAAAATAATTTCACATGTTCTTTGCCACAAGTTCCATGAACATATGGATGAGAGAAGAAATGCATATTACCAGCATCAAAGCTCCATGGTAACAAGTAATTAGGAGATGGTTCTGAAAACATAAGATATTGGGCCACATCACAGGCAAGGTACAGACATTCAAAAACTCCAAGCCAGTATCAATCTAAGTGCTATGGTTTTCTGGAAGTGCTGTAGTTTAGACTGGTAGTGAACAGAACACACATTTGCCCTTTGGTGGGGGGCAGCGATAAAACTTAGATTGGATTCCACCATTTTTAAACTAGTGTGTGTGCCCCAAACTTCTATTTTGTTATGGGTATAGACCAGTTTCTCATCACTTATACCAGTAAAATGTAATGTCTGTACCTGGCCCTAAGGTCTGCCTTGTGAATGAGGGAAACATTGCCCTCTATTGGAATAAAGACAGGTCTATAGGTTGAGGTGACTGAATGAGGTCTGCTGGATAAAGAGTGCAAGAGAATCCTAAAAAATAGATATGGAAGATACCTTTATTTTATTTAACCCAGTGCTTCCCAAAGTGTTCACTATCCCTTATTTTGGAGAGTGAAAAATTCTCTTCAAGGGTCTAGGACCTGTCTAAATGAAATGGGTTAATCTTTAATGACATATGCAAGGCTGAAGGGATATATGCCAGATTTTATCCTTATAAAACTTTAAAAAGTTGAGACATTTTGGTATAGTCTCTCTCTCTGTCAGTTTTGGAGGGCTTTTGAAACTGAAATCCAGGAATTGGCTAAGAGACCTTTTTCTTGAAATCTGTATAACTATGAAGTATGAGAAACAAATTAAAGGACTGGAAAATAGATAAAGAACCTATATTTGGTTAGAAATCTCTCTTTTATGAAATTCTGCACAGCCTAAAGGAAAATTACTATTATTTAGTACACTTATTAGTTCATTATTTAGCCCAGCTTTTCACATATGACAAGTAATATGGCACTTAACATTTTCTCTAAGATTATATCACAGTATCGAACATGTTTCGGTCAAGATGTTTCCTCAGAGTTTTCCTTTTCCAAATTGCATCCCCATCTCCAAGAGTGTAACCGTGTGCCCCAGTTCTTCTTCACCTCATTTAAATATCTGTTGACTTATTCAGTTATTATATAGCAGATTGCACACATTTTGCTTTCAGTCTTTCCTCATAAATCAATCCCATATTAGTGGCTCTTCTTTGAACTTTTAATTATGAAGTGACCGGAAATAAACATGTTATTCCCAATATTGTCAATTACAAGCACCCAAGAAACCTGTGTCCCAAAATATAATGAGACTGAATTAAAAAATGTGAAATATTTTTACAAAATATTGACTTCTTTTCACCCACTGGTTTTTGAGCCTTTAAAGCATATTCATTCATTTTTTATGACCTGTCTCTGAAACCACATTGGCTTGAAACTTATTTTTTCTATATGAAGTTTGGATTTTCATGGAATCTTTTGATTCCTGAATATAGGAAGATTTCTGTTCCTATCAAAAGTCAATAGTGATATGCCACGATATGACAGAGACAAATAAGGTTCAGTGCCATTATTTGGGAATAAACTAACATTTTACTTATAAAGAACAGATAATTCCCTTTCTCCAGTCAATAACATGCATAGTAAAGATGCATGGTATGGCATTGTACTACCATTTCCCTATGTACTAATGGTCTCATAATAACTAGAACTACAGAGAGATTACATTACAGCCAAAATGCAGTACATGGAAGCTAGCTAAAGCATCTGCCACCACCAAAGTCTTGTGTTGTGGTCAACTGCACATATAAATCTTAAATACTGTAATGACTATTAGCATTTTAACAACTTTTATTAAGAAACAAAATTTATGGGGATATTGCCATATTGCTAAGATATATTTACAGTGTGTGTCAACAATCGCAAATATAACGTGCCAGGAAAGCAAATCAAAATCACATGTGAATGAGGGCATTGTTGATATCAGCAAAACTTTCTAGTAATCTAGAATGCCAAAACATTTAAAGTCGGCAAAAGCTTCCTTCAGACTGAGCAGAATTCAGCTCAACAGTTACAAGGCTCTTTGTACGCAAACTGTTGTTAACATTTGTAATCATTTAAAAAAACATGGCATTTCCTTTTTAACTTTGTTCTGATACTTACTAATGAAACTGTAATCAGGTTTATCCCCTGCAGTAACTAATTATAATCTGTGTAAAAAAGGATCAAATTAATTTGTCCTTAATCTTTTGTGGGATGCCATGCTTAAATGTAGTTCCAACAAAAGCATCAGGTCTGTGTTTATTGAGACTGACTGGAGAACTGTAAAGCAACTGCTGATTTACTGAATTTTCACAAAGTATAGTATTTTAAATGACCAATAAAAATAATATAAGAGCATCTCTGGTGGACTGCTTCATCATGAAGCAAAATTTGAGTAAAAAAAAAAAGTCTTATCTTCTTCCAATAAGAGAGGAAGTTATGGGATAATTAGGTGAGTTTTTAAAATATATTTGGAAAAGAACTGGAAGTAGAGGAGAATATAATTTTATTCTAAATGACCAGAGATAATTTGTTCCTTTAAAATCTCTTATTTTTAATTTCAGAACAATGATAGCATAAAACTGGCTGTGTGATTAATGAAGACCAACCTCTCCCCATTGTGATTTACAAAAATGGGCACGGCCTCTTATAACTCTGGAACTTTAGGCATGATTCATATGTTCCAGGACATAAAATGCATTTATATTTATTTTACCCAGAGGTACTGCAAATAGGTTGCCAAAAATTCGAGCTCTGGAAAACATCAAGTAGTCACATTGTACCCTTATGTTATAGGCCCAGACTCACTCAAGTATGGTCAACTAAAACCAACAGACACATCATGAACGAGCGAGCTAGTATATGAATGTGAGGAATAGCCATAGTTGGAGGTCCTAACATATGAAAGAGAGTTCTGGTCCCTAGCATCAACCTGCTCCCCAAAGCAGTGCATGGTCAACTATCAGCAGCAAGTGCTCAGTTTAGCCTGAGGGTGGGGAAAACAAAAGTGTCTGCCCTTTACCACGAACCTCTATCCTTATAAAAAAAAAAGGTGTAAAACTAATATTGCTTTTGTTATCTGAAATCCTGAGCAATCAGATGCCAAAGCCATTTCTGCTGCGTCCATTCTTCTTTTAATAATCATGCTCTTCCACATAGTGCTCTGCTCTAAGATGAATAAGGAACAGCATGGTTGTGAGGGGAAAAGAAGAAATGATAGAGGGGCCTTTAAATGGGAGTACAGGTACAGGAATGGCATGGAAAGAGTGGAGTGGAGGCTAGCGGAGAGTGAGGAAAACAGCAAGATGGGAGCAGAAGCCAATGTAAGGAATAAAAACTGGGACTGGGCTCACATATTATGATGGTAGGCAGAAATATGATTCTATCCAAAGATTCTGGTGACTTGAGCATTAGTTTCAGGGCATATCACAACAGTAACAACAATGGCAACCTTTCATTCTGGGACACGTTGCTGCTTTACAAACTTTAATTCACCCTTAGTATTTCTGAGAGAAACATAAGTATTTTAAAGATGGGAGACCACCAGGACAGAAAACATGATCAGGAAGGATCACATAGTAACATCAGTATATTTAACCAGTGGCACCTGTTGATGCAATGTTACAGGTAACATAAAAAAAAGTTTTTGCATCCCATCTTGAAATGTGGATTTTTAACAACTAACCACCCAGAACTATATTCCCAAACCGCCTCAGCCTGGTAGCAAAGAGCCATTCAGAATAATGCAAAAGTATTTCAGAAAAATCTTACTGTTCTGGCTTGTCCAGGAGCTTCAGTTCCTCTTTTTTTGAAGTCTCATAATGGTGTTTTATTTTCTCCAATTCATCTTTCTGTGCTCTCTGAGGAATTAGAAACCAGAAGAAAGAAACTTCAATTGTTACTACAATTAATAAGAGGTCACAAATAGCACCTAAAAAACCCTTTGCATTTACTTAGTTTCTTGCCTTCGTGTATTCTGTTTACAGTAGTGTGATAAATAGTGAGTTTCCATATACTCAGTGTGCATCAACCTCTTGTTTATGGTGGTGCTGGTAAAATTTTCTTAATTCGGTACAGTTAATAATGGCAAGAATTTCATAACCACATAGTGCTATTCAACTAATGATCTCAAAGCATTTCTTAATAAAGATGGGGTTCATCTACACAACATACAATAGGGATCAAGGAAATGAAATAATCAAAAGCCTTTTAGACATCAGTCTCAAAATGTGTCTTATTGGTCAAATCTTTTGCCTCTTTCATTTACATTGACTTTACTTTAAACTCAGTGTTTCTGTTTATTTATTTTAATATACATTTCTCCTATTATAAATTTTAGCACTACTGTTTTTTCCTCCAAATTTTGTAAAGAATTCATCTGTAATACAACTTATAATTATCCAGGCTTCCTTATCAGTAATTTTTCACATTTCCACAAGCTTCTGACGTACAAAGGTGAGTTAATGTTAAAGATAAACCTCATGCTACACATGGTGTTCTCTGTATGGCACTTCCCTTATTTCTCTGAATGATTTAGACCAACATCAACATTTTCTGCTTATACAATAGTTCCAGTGAATATAATTTGCATTTCTTTTTCCACAGTTTTGACTTGCCTACTAAGTGACTTGTATGATTCCATAAAGGAACCAGAAAATTTAATATTAAAAAACAAAGAGGTTGATTTGAATCGATCACCAATTTATTCATGATTTAAACTAGCAAACAAGAAACCTCCAGAACCAGCTGGTGGGCCCAATCCTGTGCATTGGGTGAGTGTGGTGGGGCCTGATCCAGCTGCATGGGTGGGAAGAGGGGCCCATCTCTGATCCAGCTGCATGGGAAAGAGGGACCTGGCCTAGTCCCAACCAAGCTACATGGGGCTTGGGAATTTGGCAGCAGGGGAGAGATGGGAGTTATAATAGTCATTGCTTCCCCTCTGCCAAGTTTCCTGACCTGTAGAGAGCTCTGCAGCCCAGATATCTTGGCTCCATGGGTCAGATTTGGTTCATGGGCCATGGTTGAACACACCTGCTTCAAATAATAGATATGTATCTTCTTTTGTATTGATAATCTTCAATTACTTTCCTAAAGAAAAGTTCATTCTCTTTCACTGGTAGAATTTAGTAGTTAAGTTAACTAGAAAGATTACTACATATATTATTTTAAGCAATTACAGCATTTACTACACATTTTTTGAAGATTGTTAATTTTTTATTTTTTATTTTATTTAGAAAATGAGCAACACTATGTTTCTTATTTATTACATGGTAATGGCTTTGCTCATGATTTGTGTTAAGATATAGTTGAATTGAAACTGGAATTCAATAAAAATATCTAAAGTACATTTTAAAATTGCTTTTGTTAGTTTAGTAAAATACCTTAAATATACAGAATACAGAAAGAAAAAAGGTTTCTCAGAATATGTTCTACTATTCAAACTTTTTGATTTATTAAATAAGATAAATATTATTGGTATTTAGAGACGAACAGATTTTTCTGATCTTATCCTCCAAAATTTTTGAACTTTTCATGCTTTGTGTTTATTCATTAATTTCCTACTTTTTAGGCCCTAAAATTTCTTACTTTTTAAATTCTCTATCAGTTTCTCTACTTTGAACAAACTAGCCTTTGATCTGAGCTAGCTGTACAGTAGAAGCTGTGTTCTCTACACAAAGAGAAAAGGCTATTGATATCGACAGCTGATTTTCTATTTCAACAGGCTCACATTCCAGGTACTTAGCCAGTGACTTTCATTACTTCTGTGGCTTGATTCTGTTAAAACTGTGACAGCAAACATGAAAATGTAATGCTTAAATAATTACAAATGACGGAGACCCCTTTTTCATAGTGAACAGGATAGAGATACAGAAACCCAAGCCCATACTCATTGGACTTTCTACTTCCATTTTATAGTTGAATTTTGCATCTGAATTTTTTAAATCTGAAGTAGTGTTAGAGTGATGTTATAGCCATAATGGTCCATGAATAATTTAGGAATTATTTTTAACTTAACTAAATTATTTTAACTTAACTAAATAACTTAAGAATGATTTTTATGAGATATCACCCATCTAAAATGATGAATTAAAAATAACTTCATTCTTTTTTGAATACAGTTGTACCTGGTAAAAATCTCAAATTATGAGTGTTGAACTCTTCGGATGATGTCATTTCTTATCATACTTACATTCTCATACAGTGCTTCAAGAGTTTCCTGGTCCACTACAGAGTCATCCACATTTAGTATAGCTGTAAAGGATTAAACAATTAATTAGATACTAAAAACCTACTTTGAGTTGCTTTCTATTGCCTTAGAGATATACCACACAGATATTTGAAGGTCAAAATTCTGCCTAAGCCTAGATGTCTCATTGGACTAGTGCAGATAAGGCATGCCATTTTCTGTAGTTGGACTGATCAGGGACCTGCCAAGTCAGTTGCTCAGCATTCAGGGTAGCTTGGAGAGCTGGTAAACTGGCAGCTAAGTGGCAACCCAGGAAGCTACCTGATACACCCAAGAGCTTTGGTACTCAGACTATGGGAAGGCAGATAAAAGAGGAAGATGGGCATCAATACATTCCCCTCAAATGTTTCAGTTTCATCAAATCAGCATTTTCCAACAGCAAGATGGTCAATCTGCAAATTTCCAACCACTGCAATAGAAGGTCAGAAAACTACTTTGTTCTACTACTCCTATTTTTTTTCCAAAAAGGAAAGGGTCAAGATAATTTCTAAAGCAGATCTGGATTTCATGGCATTATTTATTTCTAACATTTTTAGCCTCACTGCCATTTAAATTTAAGCACTGAGTTACTACAGTTCAGAACTAAATCAGATTAAAGGCATCAGGTGCACTGTGAACTGAACACCGTCTGTTAATAAATTCAGAAACTTTGGAAGTGATTAAAGAACTTGCATTTTCTTCGAATATAAAACATGCTCAGGCAGAGAAGTTTCAGGTGCTTTGAATATATATTATTTCTTTAGATTACAATGGATTTAGGAATATTAATAACATAATCATCAAAATTAAATCTTCAGCAGTTTCTTACGTGGTCACTGGATTCCCATTAACTGGCATCCTGTATCTCTTCATTTCAGCTACATTAAATTTCCTCACCTTTATGTGGGAAGAATTGACCACTGGTGATTTAAGTTTTAAAAAGCTCTTGCCACAGTTGCCATCCACACTGTTTGAAATAGGCAAGGCTCACATCTTTAAATAATTATTCAAAAGTAATAAGTTTCTCCCTCTCTCTCTCCTACCCAACAATTTTACATTGTGAAATTAACCAGCAGGCTAGTAAATTTTCTTTGTGGCAGACTAATTAATTTTATTAAAAAGGCCAATGACATTTAGAATGCTTTAAAATTTTGCCTGTCAATTATGATTCCATCTGCTGACATTACATACTGAATAAAGAAGAGTAGTAAAAGGAGGAAGGGATTATGAATGGAAAAGGGTAATTTTTACTTCTATTTTGTCACGTATTCTGTAGAAAAGCAGCCAAATGGAAACAAACAAACAATCAAGCAAACAAACTCTAACAAGCCTGAAAAGCGAACTATTGAACAAATATACAGTCCTCACCTTTAAAAATACCATTAGTAATGAAGACTGTCAAATCATCTCTCTGCCAAAGCAAGGTATCATCTGCTACATAACGTACACTATCTACCATATTATTTAAACCAATTTCAAAGGGTCCTAAGAGAATTCCTGGCCCATCTGGGGATACACAAGTTTGTCTTTTCAATTGCTTTTTATAATATGCACAAACGCATAATTCAAACTGGAGTATTCATTTGAAATGAAGAAATCTATCACCTTACAATGACTTAGGGAAGATGAGTGTAACTAGTTCTCTGGTTGACAAAGCATAGAACTAATGACAGACCTCATAAATATATACAACAAATATGATAAATTGTGGTAGTGTAAAAAACCAGAATAGTACAAGAAAGATAAAGTACAATAAGCACAGGCATTATATTAGTTTTGATAGTTTTTGCTGGGTAGTTTATTGGATGGTAACAGCATTTTATCACTAGCACTTTTCATTTTATTCTAAATGCATATACTAAATACTACTGTTTGGTTGTGTAACTAGCAACAGTTATGATAACCAATTATATTAATATAAAATGATAGAATTAAGCCTATCACTGAGCCAGAAAAGTTCAAATGTAATAATACATTAAATAGATACATCTAACAGTTAAACTTATAAAACACATTCTGGCATGCAAGTAAATGTAAAACTGAATCAACAATAATTGCTAATACATTTCATCAAACAAACATGATAACATTTTATCCTTCAGCACAGCTGATTATTTGTATTCCATAACAAAGAAACATTTTCTTAGTTACAATGGCTCCAATCCTACAGTTTATTGCCAATACACTGGCTGACTGCTTTGTTTGCACAGTATCAGCTGAACAGGGACTTAAGGGACAGATTTTTTTCAAGTTATTCAGACATGTAAAGGTGCAAATAAAGTTATAGTGAAATGTTCTCAGTTTATTAGGTATCTATCCATGTTTGAACAATTTCAATAAAAGTACTTATTCACCACTGAAATCTGATTGACTGTATTTGTCTTCATAAATCTAAATATCTTAAACAAATTGGCACCGTACTTTTTTTTAGTCACAGTAAACAGAGTTAACAGCGTGTATGTTGGAAACACTGTACAAAATGGAGAAATATACAAGCGTGCTAATTGGCTTTGTTTCCTAAAAGAATTCAGATTCTGGAGAGAGGGCTGACACCTCTATTTGGCAGGCATAAGATATATGAACTACATAGATCCTTCTTAGATGAAAACAGCAAAAACAGTGTGCTGCATAAACCAGTTTGAATGGATACTATCTACAAATATTGATTACAGTTTAAGAAATAGGTATTCTTTTTATTTTTTCTTTCAAACCAGGTGGGCAGAAACACCTGATCCTCTTAAAAAAAAAACAGGAAAAAAAAAAAAAAGAAATCTACCACCACCTAAATGTGAAAAATCAACAAACCATCTAACTTATCAATCGGTTATTTTAAAAACACCAGTATTTGAAACAACCAAACCAATCATTTCAGCAAAATACTGTTAGCTTAACTGAATGCATTAAATCTCATTATACTGAGACTTGCATGTAGGTGCAGGTTATAAACGTAAAAACCATAAATCAACAACAGAGGTTCCAAAACAACTAATAGCTACTGCAATATCAGTCATCATTGGTGGTGTTTACTTTTATCTTGCTTTCTAGTTAGCTGCCCCCCTTACACTGTCAGTTCAGTTAGAATATTTCACCTACACCTCACAATATGTCGAAAGGAAGCAGACTCATGCTGTGAAAAGCTGGTAATTTTATTGGGTTCCTTTACCTTTAAAAAATCTGTTACTTGGCCAAGTCTGGTTTCTGAGCTCCTTTTTTGCAGGGAAATTGAGGCAAACATTTTTATGTGGCCCTATGGTGTCTGCTCACAACAAGAAGAATTTATATACACAAGGATCATTAGCGCAGTGTTGCACCCATTAGTATATAATAACCGTCAGTGAGGACAAAAAACAGATCAGCATCGCACATTCAAACTAACAGACATGCATAAAAATACTTGCCAACTACATTTCACATGCAGAGGGTATTCTATGAAGTATAAACTTTTATCCAAAATTTTAATAGATTTACTTTTTTCACTTGTCCAACTCCACTGTAAATGCTTGGATTTTTTTCTATTCTGATGCTTTATTTTTTCATTCTAAAAAGGCTGACCTAAGAAAGCCAGGGCAATATTCAAAGCATGCCATGAACTGTGCACAGAAACTCAGACAACTGTCAATCTTTAAGATTTAGTACTAAAGAGATATTTCTTTCCTCTTAACTACCACTGCTTAGAGACATATTATGTATTACCAGCATACTTAAGTCTGATTATAAGTGTTACTATTGCACTTTACAGGGTATTTGACTTACAAAAGATCTGCTAGGAGAATGTATCTATTTAGCAGCAACAAAACAGTTAATAGGACACATAATTTAAAAATGTGAATAAAATCATTTTAGCAACAACACTTTAATAGTCAACTGGAATTATGTCACAACTGTTCAAGGTTATATCTACTTGGCCAATGAAAGATTTAATTATTTAATATGGTTAAGTACTGGAAATAAAAGTTTGGTTCCAAGGAAAATGAAGCCCATCTTAGGAAAATTTGAATGAAGATGTTTGTGATTCAAGTCAATCAGAAAGTTATTTTGATTGTTTAGGACCAACTTCCTCTTGGCAAAACTGCCCAAACATCCAAACACCTCCTGCTTATTTCAGACAGATTGAACTGACACTCTAAACTTATTTAAAGGCTTTCTTCAGCATCTCATTTTCTGTCATATAAATTAGTTAAACGATTTATGATGCAAAGAAGGTTAGGGAAACTCAACTGCTGCATGAAGTCATGAGCAAAAGACTCTGGCACTAACGTTAACCTAACCACATCAGGCTCGATGCCCCAGGCAGATTCACAAAAACATATGTTGTAAATTATCCAGAACAAAGGAAATAACTTTTAAAGGAAATTGTTTCCCAATTTCTGAGATGTGTACATATCTATCTCCATACTGCACAAATAGTAATACATACATACAACATGCTACACACAGTGAAGAAATTAAGCATTTACAGAGTTATCTAAAACAATATAGCTTTTAATCATTTTATAATCTGCATTACCATTTTGATATTATTTTGCTTGAAACCACATTGAAATTATGTTTTTTATAGTACAAGTAAGATCTGATTCAGACTTTCCCAAGTGTACAACTTAACCAAGAAGCATTTTAATTCTAAAACATAATAAGGAAAATAATATATCAGTATGCTTTACAGAATTTGGTTGAAACATGGTATAGGAGTCAGGAGATCTGGGCTCTGTGGTTATCAGAGAGGTCACTAAGGGCCATATTGACACAGGATTATGTGCAAAACACTTCTGCTGATTTCACCTAAAGAGGATCTGGGGACATTTTTCCATTTTGTAAAATGGGAGTGATACCAATGAACCACTACATAGAGGTTTTATGAAATTTATTATATTAATGTTTGTAAAGTGTCTTATGGCCCCCACATGAAAGTATTTAACATTATATATACCCATTAATATTATACTTACTTATAGAAAATATGGTATTTAAGCATTCAAGCAAAGTTGCCTAGTTATTTAACAATTTCCCTGTTTGCTAAAGTTTAGAAATTACCTCAGGAACACTGAATATCTCATATTGATTTCTTTGCTCTAAATGGCATGCACAATGTCTATAGGATGGTGGAGGCAGGGTTGGGTAAATTAGGCAGCCCAAATGATCGAGAAAAAATGGTAGTCTTGGCTGCTTTCCCACCACCAGCTGAAATGGGTGGGAATGCACACTCCCGCACAAATATTTGAGAGCCACATTCACACCATCAGACTTTCCTTTAAAAAAAACCATACCAACTGCCTAAAAATTAATAGCCAATGGTTCTCATACACCTCAAAATACAATAACTTTAACATAGTGTTTTGCATAATACATAACTTAAGGTATCCCAGGCAGTGTATTTTCCTTTTCCAAGGCTCACAATCAAAGAAGACAATCTAACGGATAGAGGGTATGGTTGTGAAGGACATACTGTTTACTGGACCAATCATTTGAGAAAGCACATCATTACTAAGTTCATTTTATTCTACTCCAGTATGTGAATGATTTGTGAGTCATATTGGATACATACTGATGTTACTCTTAGATTGACCTGACTAGGTTAGGTCAATCTAAGTGCTGATCTATACAGATGTTCAGGAAGGTTAGTTTAGGCAAAACATGGCTGGTCTAATCTTAGTTCGCCTGAGGAGATGAACTAAATTAGAGTGGGATAAGATTATCCTGATCTAAAAATGTTTGTACACATTTGGGGTGCAGGGCTGGGAAAGCCTAGCTGCTCACTCCAGCCCTGGGGCTGCTCTTTTCTTAACCACCATGTTGCCAGGCTATTTTTAGCCACCTGATTCACCACCCCTGGATAGACATTCCTCTCAGCAGACCTGTCAGCCTCCTGATCCCACCAGCTCCCTGGACCTGCCAACCCCATCCCATGCACCTGCTACTCCCCTGATCCCACCTGTCTCTTGCCTCACTCCAACTTACTTAGACTGGGATCACCGTGAGGATCCTGGTGAACATGTACACTAGTGGAATCCAGTCTACTGTTACTGTAGATCAGTAACTATGAATATGTGCATGTATCTATTGTTGCCTGGCTTTTTCACTCCTTAGGCAAGTGGAAACTAGGCATGTATCATATGCTGTGGAACAAGGACGAGATATAGAGAGTTTCATAGTTTCTAGGGTCGGAAGGGATCTGAGCAGATCATCAAGTCTGACCCCCTGCCTTGGCAGGAAAAAGTACTGGGGTCAAATGACCCCAGCAAGGTGTTTGTCTAGCCTTGTCTTAAAGACCCCCAGGGTAGGAGCCAGCACCACTTTGCTTGGAAGTTGTGTTGGTGGCTTTCGCTATGTTACTTATTGCCTTCTTGGTTGGCCTTTGTACAAAATACATGTACATATCTTAAGTCAACCATATAAATATATGATTATATAGATAAAATGGGTAAACCAACAACTGTCAGGATACTATCATACAAGGTTCTTTGGAGTTCTCTACAAAAAAAACGGTATTTTGAAAGCAATCAGTGCAAATACTTGATGCTTAAAAATCATACAGGGGTGTAGGTTGTAGCCATATTGGTCTAAGACAGACAAGGCTATTTGGGTGAACCTGATATCTTTTATTAGACCAACTGAAATAGTTGGGAAAAATTTTCTTAGCAAGCTTTTAGAGTTAAAAACCCTTTATCAGGCCGAGGAACCATCTGCAGTTAGTGTGTGCTCTTCCTGGATGAAATGAATAGTAACGAGGCCAGAGGCTGGTATGTATGCAAGAACGGCAGTCAGTGAAGATGTAAACTGAGGGTGAGTGGGTGAGAGACAGGTTGGGGGGAAAGGGGGAGGTGAATGTAGCAGGTAAATAGTGGAGAGGTACCTGGGTAGTCAGATGTCTACAGCAGGTTATAATGTGTCATAAATCCAATGTCTATATTTAGTCCATGATTTTTTGTATCCAGGAAGTTGATGAAGTGAAGTTTCATAGTTTCATAGTTTCTAGGGCCAGAAGGGACCTGAGCAGATCATCTAGTCCGACCCCCTGCCATGGCAGGAAAGAGTACTGGGGTC
>NW_017728947.1:59729707-59743805 GCF_001723895.1 Crocodylus porosus | reverse complement strand
GACCCATTTGACTGTGTGGGTGTCTATACCACAGCCCCCCAGTTTCTTAATGAGAACAGGGTGAGAGACAGTGTCAAAAGCCTTCTGGAAGTCCAGGAAGACTATATCCACTGCTACCCCTGCATCTAATGATCTGGTGATTTGATTGTAAAAGGCCACCAGGTTTGTCTGACAGAACCTGCCACTGATGAACCCATGTTGGTTGTCCCTAAGCATGCAGTCCCCTGCTGGCCCCTCCTGCATGTGTGCCAGCATAATTTTCTCGAACAGCTTGCCTAGGTTCGAAGTAAGACTAACCAGCCTATAGTTTCCCGGTTTAACTTGTTAAACTTATTTAAGTTAATAGGGACATCTGTGAAAAGTGTTTTGTAAATTCTCTTTGAGGATTAGAACTGGGAGATTGGAGAGAGAGTGGTTTTCTTGTGAGAAATGTGCCCCCACTGGTAACTGGGTATTATTGTCTTCAATAGATTTCTGGTGTGCATTCATTCTGGTGTCAGTTGCTGTTTGGTCTCTCCCATGTATTTTCCATCAGGATGGTGTCCTGATGGAGGGTTTTTAAACCAGAAAGCTTGCTAAGAAATTTTTTTACAACTATTTAAGTTGGTCTAATAAAATAGATCAGATTTACCCAAAGACCTGTGTCTGCCTAAAAATCATACACACACTTGATAATTAGAAGCACTATGTAAAGCTATGTAAGTTCTTTATGGTTTTGATTTAATACTGAAAATGATACAATAGATAGTATAGACTTTTTACTGATTTGTAAACACTTCTGCTAGTTAATGTAAGATTATTTTTAACTTTTATTTTCTGTTAAGATATTTTTACCAATTTAAAGGGAACCTTCCTCATGCAGCAATTTCTAACCCCAGAGGAACAGATTTATTTTCGATTTAGCATCCCAAAGAGCATCAACTACATCTCCACGTCTTTATTTTTTTTTATTTAAAAAAATCTTTTAAGAAAAGAAATAAAAAGAAGCAGTTTATATCTCATAACTTGGCCATGACTTCTTTTAATTTATTACAAGACATTTCTTGAACTATCTCAATTAAAATGAAGTAATTGAATGAACTTGTTGCCTCAGGTTTAGTATGATATGTTTTTCTTTTAGCAGCTGTTAGACCTTCCAAACAGAAAAGAAGACTAGATCTTAGCTCTGATAAATCCAGTTTAATCTTTCCGCCTAATCTTTCTGGGTGTGCATGATTTACATTTCAGTGGCAGCCTACCTTGTCATACTTTTTTAAAAACCTCACTACAAAGTTGTTATCAAATAAGAAATGCAAAATTTGAAGGCAGAAAAATTAGTTATGTCTATCTCATGTTGGGTCTCCTCTTAAACATCCAACAGAGGAATCTGAATTAGAGCAACATTTTAAACACCTGACTTGTCCAGTATTATGACTGATAGAATAAACTTTACTTGAGGGATAGCAAAGTAACTATACTATCTGAATGTCTGTGATGATCTAGTGGATAGGGTAGGGATTAGGAAGATATGATAGAAATGTTGTAGAGAAAATGTTACCTAAGTTCATCTCATCTATGGATAATTAATTTTCTCCATCATCTGAGAACTGTACCCATAAGCAGCTAATTTAACTAGTTACTGAAGCTGAGTATATTTTCTAGCGTGCAATAAATAAGTCAGCGCTCCCTTGGTACCATTATTATGTTGGTCCCTGACACTTTGATTTAATAATTATAATTGGTGATCGATCTATCATATTTATTGAAAATTTTAAAAAAAACCCCTAGTTTTCAAAAGGAAAATGCCAAAAGATATAATGCATTTTAAGTTAAGCACACATTGGATAAAATCCTAGCATTGTATATGATTATCAATGACAACCCAGGTCTTTTTGCTAGCACCCCTGGAGCAACCACTAGTGTGCACCACTAGACTACAAACACATGGCTCACTCTCTCACTGGCCCTATGAATCCCTGCAAAATGGAACAGATTCAACAGGAAGGGTGAAGACAGTCTTCACCTAGGAACAGCTTAATAACAACAGTCCAGTCTAGTATCCTGTCTCTGACAGTGGCAGGAGTGCATGCTTTAGAGGAGAGCTATCCAACTTCTAAGTCCTGAAGGGCCACACCAATGGAGGCTGCTTACCACTTAGACCTCACCAGTTGAGGCATGGGCCACAGAATTGGTGATGCATATCTCCTGTTATTCAAGTTAGTGATCCATCTGACCCATGCGCTGCAGGCTGCCAGCTGGACAGCCCTGCTTAGACGGAGATCATTAAATTGGGTATATCTAGGATGATCTATCCCATGTTCATTACCCTCCCTGGAATCTACCATCATTGATTCAGAGATGCCAGAGCATAAATCTCGAACTGTTCTTAGAGTCTTGGAGTCTGCAGTTAGGATATTTCCTTGGGAGGAGGGAAATGAGGATTTTTACTTTTTGAGGCAGAGGATGACCTTAACCCAAGTTTCTTTCATCCTGGATTAGAGATCTAACATGTTTCTATGTATTAAGCAGGGGATACCATGGCCACCTTTTGTTTCCTCTTGCCAAACAAAGCAGTAGCCATCAGTGTTCTGTGAAGAGTCTGATTCTGAAGGCATGCTTTAAGCACAGGCACGGGGATACCAAGTTAGTCAATCCCTAGTAAGGTTTTGACATGAAACAAGCACTAACACGCTTGGCATTGACAAGATTGAGATGATTCTGGGCACACACAGTGGGAGCTTTAGGTGTCTAACTTGACTGGCTAAATTGCAGACACCTATGGATTTAAGTGCAGGATTATATAATTGGATCCCTGTGTCTAAATACTGTTCAAATCTCATTTTAAGCACTTAGGTCTCATTGTGGAACTGGACTTCTATCTATTTTTGCCAGTGATTTGTTGAGCAAGGATCAAAGTGGTGAATTAGAAGTAGCAGGGATGGGATTGGGGAATAGCTAAATCACAGCAAAGAACTGTGATTTGCTCCACCCTGTTACTGCTGAATACTGATACTGGAAACTCTGGGACACTCTGAGCAAGAGATGGGATTATAAGATATTGGGGAAGTGCTCCTGAATGGCTTCTCACACATTCACATACAATTAGCAACAAAACTGAATCCACCTGGTCATGAAGTGAGCTGTAATATTTTAACAACCAAACCACACAGACAGCTCTCAGCCACAGGCTTCCTACCCCTGTTTAGCCAATTTAGAATAGTAAACATATTGGCATGTCCCAAAAGCATCCCACATTCAAATTTATTTTCAGTTTAGGAAGAACTCACTGAGCCTTCCCCCCAAATTTTAGCAAGATTTTTAAAAGTTATCACAAAAAAGTTTCATAACGTGTCTAAACTCTTTGATTTTGAGGACCTACTACTAGAAGCCTTTGAGTTTTAAATGTAAATGAAGAGTCTGAAAAGTCCACTGGAAATGGCATCTCTTTGCAATTGTCTTTGTGCAGTTCAACAAACAGAAGAAAGCACATATTTTGAGTTTCTGAGAGCATAATGGAAACTAGGCAAATTTTTAATTAACAGAAAATGACTATAACATAGCAAGCTAATTTCTATGCCTCCCCCTGCCCTCCTCCCCATCAGCCTGCATCACTGAAATATTATTTTTATGCTAAACAGTTTATTTAGTGGTTATCTCTGGGTTGTCAATGGTCTAGCTTGTACCTTGAGAGCGAGAAGGCTATTTATTCTCAGAGTGTGAACCTCACTTACTCAGAAACATCTGTGGGAGATTCCCTCCTACAAATGTGGCTGCTGCCTGTTTGTTGGCTAGTTATCAGATGAAAACTGAAACATCTGCATGCCAGACAGCCAGTTACATATGCTGCCACTACTGAACTATCTGAAGAATAGGACATATGCTCATTTCTTGACTTAAAGTGAGTGGAGATGTGGATGTCTTATAAGCAGAAAACTCACAACCTCCTTATGAACTATTTAAGTATTCTTGTAACTGCTCTTTTTTATATTCTGTATAGTTTTGTATGCTTCTACATGGATGTGGCAAGTCTTCATACATCAGTGTTACCACAGATATTATTGGAGGATAATTTCTTTAGGCATCACTACACCTATTTTTAAAGGGTCTAGTGCTAGGTGTATCCAGGAAAAATGGAATATTATAAATAAATCTTCGCTTGGCTCTGTTTGGTTTGTTTGGTCATTTATGCATGGTTTATACTTTATAAACCTTTTAAAATAATTATCATTCCTTCTGCAACCTCACCCCCCACCCAAAACAAGACAAAACAAAACAAAACAAAACCCCCATGATATTTGGATTATAGATGACAGCTTACTACCATGAGATGGTCACCATTCTGTAGGGTCTGAACTCAGGAATATAATATCATACCAGGGCACTCATGAGACTAGCTAATCAAAATATCTTAGCAAAATGTATTTTGCAGTAAACAATTTTGTATTTTGTCAAAAGTGAAACATTTTACAAAACTACATTGATTTTGATTACATTTTTTAACCCAATTTTTTTTATAAATGCTTCCAATAAAACTGGGTATTTTATTTTGCTTTATTCCATGTTCATCTGTTCCAATTTGAGTTACCCCTCTAGCTGGTCACCAGAGACTCCTAACTTGTCTCTCAGCTGACTTTGCTACTCTGCAAGATGTAGTAAAAAATGAGTAAAAAATTATTAAAATGTTTTATTTCAAGTTTTGACAGAAAATTCCATTTTTATGAAAAATACATTTTTCTTTTGCAGACTAGAAACAGAATTTCTATTTCTTGTCTGCTTCATGAATGAGTTACTTTATAAAATGGCCTTTTTCTACTTAACAGTTTGAAACTAGGAATCTTACAAATAAGTCAATCTTCCATCAAGAGGAAAGGCTCTGCTGTATTGGAAACAATGGAATAAAATCAGGTAGTTAAAGCCAAGCCTGAGAAGCAGGCTGAGAGTAGTAGCACGGAGAAGAGGAATAAGCATTGAGCATAGCCATTACTGTCAGCATTATAATAGGTCTAAGTTATCTTCATTTAGTTTGGGGGTCTGTGCAATTCCTAGGTTGTTGATATTTTTTTAACCACTAGGGTCTCCACATAGATCACTATTAATAGCACCAATATAATTTAGAGACATAAATAAATTCATCAGTGCTCTGAAGAACAAATAGCGTATCTATAAGACATATCACAGCATGAAATAGGAGATCATGAAAATGTCTTTCAAGACATTTGAGTTAAGATCTTCACAGACTTTTTATGTTATAACTGCTGCCCTTTATTACTCTTGCCTGTGAACTATCCACAAAATTCATAACTACAGCTAACACCCATCAGTATATCTCTGACACACTACAGGCTGGCTCAAAGTTTTGTCCCTTCTGTTTCTTCTTAGTCATCTGTAAGGCCCTGTTACATAATACACCTGTGTTTTTTTTAAAGAAAATGCTAAGATATCTCGTTGTTGTTCTAAAATTAAAAATAATCAGTGCCAGCAGCGGCTGAACACCCTGCAATACCCTTGAATATCAAATTAGTGTTTGCATGTCACGGAGGGTAAAGAATGGCAAGAAAACTGACTTCAGCTTAGCACTTCTCAGGACTTGTTCAGTGAACATGTTTTTTTCCCTTGTTTTTAATATAGGCATTTTACTATTCTTTCTTTAGTCTTGTTTAGCTAATAAGACACACAGTTCCTACTGAAACATATACCTTGAAAAATTCATATTTATAGACATATAGTTGGCTATCAATGACAGAACTAACAGAAAGAGTAGTTTCTTGTTTTGAAAATATACCACCCAATGTTTACCTTTCTGGTTGTCATATGGTTTTGGTATTTTCAGTATGGAATATGTTTAATATATTTATACACTTTCATATATGTAGATACTGAAGCCAAAAATTAAAAACTAACAAATATAGAGCATTCATTTGAAATCCCAAATATTTTTCTGTAAATTCTCCTGACCTCCCCTCAATGGGAGGGGTTAAAAGGGAACGAAACATAGAAAGGAGACAATATAAAACAGCTCTGAAAGAACCCTGGGAATTGGATGCAACATGTAAAATGGAAAGTCAAATAATTAATAGTGCAAAGAGCCATGTTTAAATTTCAGATTAAATTAGATCCAAGTTAAATAAGAAAATCACAAGAAATTATTCATTTGCATGAACTTTGCTGGAAAAAATATTATTATATGCAGCTTAAATAGAAAAGTATTCATTTTTCTCTAGAATTCTTTATTAGTAAAGGTATGAAAAAATATATACATATAAAAGGCATACTGAGATTGGTGTAACACTCACCTTGTTGAATATCCTTCATTTCCAGATGCAAACTGGATATCAAAATTCCTACAGTTTGGGATCTCTTTCCATCCAGCAATTTGATAATCTGGAATGAAGAAATGAAATGATTTTGTGGATCCAAATGACTAATCTACAAGAACTCTTGTTATTGGCAAAGAGCTAAAAAGCTGATCTGTGAGCTGAATTTAATGTTGCTCAACCATTTTTATTGATTAAATGTGATATAAAGCTTTGACTACATTCAGCAGGAGAAATTTAGGATGGAGATTAGGAGAAACTTTCTGACTGTCTGGGTGGTCGAACACTGGAACAGGCTACTAGAGAAACTATGGAATCTCCATCCTTGGACATCTTCAAGGGCAGGTTGGACAGACACTTGGCTGGGATTATCTAAGCAGGGGTGGTCTTCCCTTGAGCTGGGGGCTAGGTTATATGATCTTGTGAGGTCTCTTTCAGCCCTAATCTCCTATGATCCCATAATCTTCTCTTGGCCTTCTACACGTATGAATATAGGTGACAAGATAAATGCTAGTTCAAATTATTTAAGCTTTAACATAGATTTCACTTCAAAAGAAACTGCAAATCTTGGACTGAACATAAAGGTGGTAATGCAATTCAGTTGGAAACATAATTTATACTAGTAAGGGAAGACCATCCATTATTTAGTACATTATACCTACTAATAAGGAGAAAAAAACAATGAACCTTTGTTCACCAATATACCTTCTTCCCACCAACAACCATTAAGAGCAAGGTGCTGTGGTGCAAGATTTCTGCATTTCTGCCTTCACATTATCTTCTAACTTTTATTTCACTGGAACCCCATCTCACAGATTCAGGGGACTCATTTCTCAATAAATAATCTTGCTGAGCTGAACAGAACAGCTGGACAGAACTTACTCTTGTTCCTTCTCAACACAACTCTTAACAATTTAGAGGTTGCTTCGGAGTTCTCTCCAGTAATGACTGAGTATATTGCCTCTAAATCTCTGTAAACCCAGAAGGAGTGGAGGACTTTCTTCATGTTTTGAATGTTAGATTATGCGTGCTGAAGTGTTAAATTTAAACCCAGCTTCTCTTTTCTTGGTGGATGGGAGTTGGGCGAGTTGACTATAGCATATTAAAATGCAGAAAAAATACAGATTCACGAATATATTAATCTCAATGTGCAGACAAATTCAGAACTACAATAATGAAAGATAAATCTTCACTATTTTGGAGGTTTAGCTCAGCTGTTAGGAGAGAGACTAATCTTGGATCTCAAACAAAACTCCCCATACATTTTGGCTTTTTTGTGGTTTGGATTTGTTCCATCAGAGAGGAACAAGAGGAACATGTCACAAAATTCAATCCAGAAATTAACTTCCACAAAATTCAAGCATCTTCCTCTTGTTGCTGACATACTTGTAGAAACCCTTCTTATTATCCTTCATGTACCTTGCTAGCTGCAACTCCAGTTGTGCTTTGGCCTTCCTAATTTCATCCCTGCATGCCGGAGCAATTCTCTTATACTCCTCCCTAGTCATTCTCCAAGTTTCCACTTCTTGTAAACTGCTTTTTGTGTTTTATCTCATTGAAGAGTTCCCTGCTAAGCCAAGCTGGTCTTTTGCCATACTAGGTAGTTTTCCTGTGGATCAGGATGGTTCATTCTTGTACCCTCAGTAAGGTTTCTTAAAGTTCAACCAGCTCTCCTGGATTCCTTTCCCCCTCAGAATGCCCTCCCAGGGATCCTGCCCATCAGTTTCCCCAGTGAGTTGAAGTCTGCTTTTATGAAGTCTATACTTTGCTGCTCTCCTTTCTTCCTTTCTCCCTTTCCTCAGGATCCTGAACTCAGCCATCTCATGGTTGCTGCTGCTCAAGGTGCCATCTACTTCTACATTCCCCACCAATTTTTCCCTGTTTGTTCCCAGGTCAAAAAGATCATGGTCCCTACTTGGCCACTCGAACACTTGCAGTAGAAAGTTGCCCCTAATACTCTACAAAAACTTCCTGAATTAATTGCGCAGTGTTGTATTATTCTCCCTGCAGATCCGCTTCAGGGTCACTGAAGTTCCCAGTGAGAACCAGGGCCCGTGACTGGGAAACTTCCACTAGCTGTTTGAAGAAAGCCTTATATACCTCATGTTCCTGGTCTGGGGGTCACCCACCATGATGTCACCTGTGTTGCTTTGCCCTCCGACCTTAACCCAGAGACTTTCAACAGCCTCTACCTCCAGTTTCATACTTGTTTCCCAGGCTCTGTGCATTCAAGTACAGACACCCGAGATAACCAGCCAACTGCCCTACTTTCTCAGGAAGAATGAGAAGACATCCCCTGTTGCTACCTCCTGCTTGTGCTTTCTCGGCTTACCTGGCTACCTGCTTCCCCACTTAACTATTACTAGTAATAATGCTTAGCTCTTACATAACACTTTTCACTGGCATATCTCAAAGCCTGTTAAAAAGGAGGTCTGTATTCTTAAACCCGTTTTACATATGCATCATCAAACCCTGATTTCCTTAATCTGTATTTCAATAAAACTTGTGAGAGTAAATGTGTAACAGGTTCACAGTATAAAAGTACATTTTGAGAAATTCTGTAAGAAGTTCAATTTTAATCTTACCAGTTCACCCAGAAGTACCAAAGGGATTCAAATGTAAAATGAAAACAGTCACATTTTCCCAAAACTCAAAGAACAAATGAGTTTTGTTCCTCCAACAATACTTTTTAGTAGCCTTGGCAATGAAGATAACAGTAGAGCTGTTTATTCCCATGCTCTGAAGTGTCTTCTGGTTTCGTTCTGGGTCATTTAATAGTATAGTCACTCGGCCAATCAAAAATATAAAATTGGAGGTGCCATGGCACCATGGGATGCTTTGATATCCCATGGGAGCTGTGGGGTGCCACACAATGTTAGCACTGTTAGATGTGCAATCACGATTCATAAGATAAACCCAGAGTTTTCAAATATGAATCCACAGTGTTGAAAATATTCTGACCTGTTGTGGTCTTCTTGAGTTCTTTGCAACAGACTAATTGCTCTATTAATTTCCTGTAGTCAATACAGAGTAAAAACTTAAAAGCTGACATTTTCCGAAGGATGCCTTAAGCCTATCAAGAAGTGCCTTGAGTCTAAAAAGGTTGAGAACCACTGGGCTACTAACAATTTCGTCTGACTAAATATACAGTTAATTATTATTTATCAAGTACCAAACATGTGCTTGACACTTCAGAAACAAATAAGAATATATTGTGCCTCCAACGAGGGAATTAAAATGATTCTGCAGTAAAGGCTCACTACACTATTTAATGAAAGCTTGTTATGCTATGCATAACATATTTTATGCCAACAGTGCAAATAAAACATATCCTGAAAGTCTTCCCAGCCTATATTTATGATACTGTATGTTAGCTATTAAAAAAAGAATACAACGTTAATTTATTTTAAATGTTTTCTTGGAACAAGCCAGAATTCATGTTCTGAATTTCCCCAGCACACAAACAGACACAATGACTTGGCTACAAATTACTGTATATGAATACTTTGCATGCATCCCCTCCTTTAAAATGTGACTGTTCTAGGGTAAATGTTAGGGAGTGCCTAGTTTATCATGGTGCTTTCTGAAGCTGTATACGAGTTTGCTGAACTTGGCAGCACATTAACTTCTAACAGGGATAATTATAGGCTCGAGTAGTATGCAATTTGTATAGCATTTACTGACCTCCAAGTTGACCCTGTTCAGGGGCAAATTCATAGGTTGTCATAAACCCCATTAGACATGCCTAGTTTGAGGCAAAACTTTTCCAGACTATACCTCATACAGACAATATGATATTTGAAACCAGTGCATTAGGGTACTTCAGAAAATTGTTGATATGCTCTCCAGATATGATCAAATTAACTCACATTGCTAAGCTAGTTTTCCCCCCTTGTAATTTCAGTAAAAAAAATTAATGCTACATAATTTAAATGTAAATAGAGGTTCAAATTGTTTTAAAAACCCCACAGAAAAAATACACATGGTCACAATTACCACAGACGAGACTAGACTCAGACTACCTGAAATAGCTCCAGCCAAACCAAATCTCTGACTGAAGACTTATATTTTATTCATTAGATATCAAAGAATGGCACCAAGAAGACAGCAGAATAGCTTACGTGCAATGTTAAAGTATGCTAAAATCCCTGTTGTAATGCTATATGTTTACATTAGAAATGTTGTCATCATACTTTGGAACCAGTGAGGAACAAGAGAATTCTGCAACTCCCCAGCATATAATCAATATTAAAAATAGGAAATATTTAATTTTCCTTTCATTATTGCTGACTCGGGGGATGTTTGTGATGAGGGACTATAAGTATGTACAAAAGGTAGAAAGAGAACATATACTCCAGGCCATGAAAAAGTACAGAGCAATTAAATAGGAGTTTGCAAAGACAATCCTGTTACATTTGTTCTGTGTTTGTAAAAGATAACCTGGCACCAATCCCTTCTCAGCAATTTGGGTCTTGCCTGTGGCTGACAGTGACAGGTAAGCTTCTTATATCTTAGCTGACGCCAGTTGATGCTGTTGTGCCAGCTGGCAAAATTGACTGAGTATTGGACTTGGCAGCCAGCTGTCTGTCTCTCCTTTAGAGAACGAACACATCACTGAAATGGACACAGTGTCTTCTGGCCCAATGACAAGAATGTGACTGTTGCTGTTGCTTCATTCCTTATATCTCTTGGTCCATGATATAATTTGTCCTAAGTGGCGCCTACTGGCTGGCCATTTTGTAATGCTATTTGGTTGGTTTATTTGAGGCAAACAAGTGTTCTTTTTATGTTGGTTTGCTTTTTATCATCTAATTTAGAAGTGAAGATATACTGAAGCTTTAATATATTCATATTAATTATTGTCATTACCATTAAAAGGTGTTACTCTAATGAAGCCAAAAATATATCCTGGGTGTATATATATAAATTTTAAGTATTCTATCTAACTGTTATGCCTCCATTTTATCCAGGGCACTACTGCACAGAATTAGTTTATTTTAGTGAGTAAAGACTAAATCCTTCCCAACTTTGTGGTGCAAGGTCTTTTCTTATTCAAATCCATACACTAATATTTTGGCCTGTAAATCATAGTGTCTAATGGCCACTTTCAGCCATTACTTTGTTTTTGCAGTGAACAACATCTACCTATCAGGAGTTTACTAAAACTCTATTCAGATGCATATCTAAGTATGTCCCCAGTACATTCTTTTGTCACACATCCTATTATATCCTGGATTAAGAAGACCATCTATTATCCCTTCTACCTCCACTCCAAGCAGGGCAATATTTAACCCCCACATTTGAACATTTTTTATGATACTCATAAGTACTATGATAAGTGAAAGAGGCATTTCACTTCAATACTAAAAGATGAAAGAAGTTCAATTTAAATGAACAAGCAAATGGCTTCTCCCCAAAATAACAGAGCGGAGAAGAAATGAAGACACATTTATGTCAATATTTGTTTTGCTATCAAGTTCATAAAAGTATGAATATAAACATTACCTAGCTAGCCAAAGGTATATTCTATAGCTTACATGAGATCATATTTATAACTTAGGGGTAGACGAGGGAATGCTGTGTACGCTCTTCTCAGCAATATACAATACAATGCACAAAGAATAATGACAAAGTAAAAGCACCTAGGAAGAACATGCATGAGAATTTCATTCCATCTGCTCAGCTTTGAACACTGTTTATTGCCTCTGTGCAGAGGTGAAGGCAAATCTTGTGTTTCAAAACCTGTGAAATTGCCATTCTGCAATATCTGCCTTTCTTGCGGAAACACAAAATGCATTAATTATATTTTCTCATTTACCAGATAGACAAAAAAACTTGCTGACAGATATATCCCTTTTACTTAAAAAATGCTCTTCATTCAAAATATTGACACTCATGTTAAATGAGAACACATGCTAATAATTACTTGAAGCCAGTTAGAGATAATAGACAACAGAAAAGCCATTATCTTTAATGTCTTTCTGTGTCTTTGATATGATAATCATTGCACTAAAGGGCCAAAAAATGATTGATGGACTTTCATTTAGATCATACACCTGACACAAATTACTTGACATTTACCCCACCGCCCAGCTTTTTTTTTAAGATGAAGAAGCAGTGGCATCAGGTACTTCCAACTATACTGTTCCTTGAACAAGCATGAAAAATACTAACTTCTATTAGGATGGCTACTTTCCTGAAAACATTTTAAAAATATGGTGAAAAAAATACCACTTTAAAAGACATCCCACTTTAGCATGATCGAGAGGTAAAACTATACACGTTTTATACATTAAAGTATGTATCTTTTCTAAAATATTTTTCTCAAGTTAACATAACATTGCAATTTAATGCCTGTGGAGACAGTACTTTTTATTGTCATATTTCTACCTCCCTTTCACCTAGACACCTTTGACTTTTCCAGTTGAAACACATCTTGGGTGCAAATACTGGTTCTACACTGCACACAAGGAAAGGGTAGCTTTAAAACAGTACACTTGTGTCTGTGAGATTACAAATTCTGTGTAGCTTAGGTATGTTGCGGGTAAGCTTAAGGCTGTGTGAAACAGACCCTATTTGATTCAGATCTGGCCTGAATCAGGGACAGTGATTCAATCCGTTGATTCGGATCACTGTCCCTGATTCGATTCAGTTGAATCTGAAGATTCGATGCTGATTCAGTGAATCAGAGATTCAAACACAGGCACAGCTTTAAAACTGTTTTTCTACATACCTTGAGGTAGCAGCACAGCTTGTGATTGCTGTGGTGCTGGGGTGCATGGAGCGTTCCACAGGAGCAGAGGGGGCTCTCCAGCGTGCTTGGCAGCGAACTTGGAAATGGACTGGAAGTACTTCCGGTCAACTTCCCGGTCTGCTGGGGAGTGCGCTGGGGGCCCCCCCATGCTTCCCCTGGTTCGGCGCTCGGCTGCCCCAGGTGACCCTCCTCAGACCCAAGAGGCACCAGTTGCCGAGCCAGGATTGCATGGGGGGACACCCCAGTGCACTCCCCAGTGGACCCAGAAGTGGACTGGAAGTACGTCTGGTCCACAGCTGAGAGTGCTGGGAGCCCCCCCTGCTTCTGTGGGATGCTGCATCTGCCCCAGCACCGCAGCATTCAGAGCCCCTGCTACCTAGAGGTACGTAGAAAAGTCACTAAAGCGGTATCTACATTTGAAGCACTGAATCTGTCCGAATCTCTCTGAATCTATTCGGAAGGTTCTGAATCAATTTGGAGAGATTAAAGGGTCCTCTGATTCCATTTGGATTTGGAGATTCGGCCACTGAATCAGGCCAAATGTCTGCTGAATCAAATCAGGGACTGAAGCTTCACACAGCCCCAGTAAGCACAAAAACAAGAGACAATGCAATTTGGTATGAGAGAAGAACTAGTATCCTTAGTCTATAATTAGGGACCTACCCAAAATTGAGAAGGCACCTTGTTGTTTTCACAGGCATATCACGGGGCCATCCGTAATTTTCATGGGCTTATTGTCACAGGGATCTCCCATGCCTCTAATTGGCTGACAGGCCTCAGCAGACCTGCCCCTCATTACCTGTTGGTTGAGGGGGTTGCCCATCCGACTCATAGACATATAATTTCATCCTGATTTATGTAATGAATAATACTTAACACATTTTCAAATACATTTCATAGATTTCATAGACATTAGGGCTGGAAGGGACCTCGGGAGATCATTGAGTCCAGCCCCCTGTCCAAAGGGCAGGAAGTCAGCTGGGGTCATAGGATCCCAGTAAGATAAGCATCCAATTTACTCTTGAAGGTGTTCAATGTAGGTGCTTGAACC
>NW_017728947.1:59713536-59728817 GCF_001723895.1 Crocodylus porosus | reverse complement strand
AAACCCGTGCTGGCTATCCCTTAGAATGTTAGCCTGGGCCAGTCCCTCAAGGATGGCCTCCTTAATAAACTTTTCTAAGGTCTTCCCCAGGATATAGACAATGAGACAACACTTTAATGAATCTTCAGTTCCCAAGCTTTCCAACTCCTTTTTTTTTTTTTGATAGTAAAAATGGGCCAAAGATGGATTGAATGGTTATTTTTGGGCCAAACTGGATACCTGGTCATTTTTTAGGATGAAGAATGGTCAAAAGCAGGGTCCTGCAGGAACTTGTGATAGGCCCAGTTTTGTTCAGTATTTTCACAATGGAAATGGGAGTAATGTAGTGAAATCTCAAGCTTTGCAGGTGATATTAAATTATTCCAGGTAGTCAAAGACCAAGCTGACCAATAGGAGCTGAAGAAATATCTCATCAAGATAAGTGAGTGGACAAGAGATATCAAACCACTTTGTTTAGTCTTGTTTTAATAAAGATACTATACTTTTTCAATGAGGGATCCTCTCTATTCACTAGTGTTCTAATCTTGATTGGAATCTCTAGCCATGACTATAATTTGCATAAGTAACAATCATCTAGCTCATTGGGAACCAAACTTTTCTGGCAGGCACAAATTAGCTCTGGGTCCTCCCTGTGTCACTCTGATCCCCTTCCTTTGCCCAATATGCTGCTCTGCTTTTTGTTTACAACTTTGTACTCCCTGCCCTCCCTACTTTGTATGCCTTCTGCTTTGTGCTTCCTGCCTTAGAGGGCTCCTATGTTGTCTGTCCCCTATCTAATCTGATGTGTGCCACATACAGAGGCTGTCCATGCTACTTGTGGCACTTGTGCCATAGGTTGGCTATCCCTGTTTTAGTTCACTTCACGTCAGTGAATATGCTATGACTTCCACTGTATAACAACATGAATTTAATTTGGACAATATGACTTACAACTGAAAGATGAGTGAGAAAACAGTGGTTATGGAATCTGTTTACGTCTCTGAAGCATAGTAAAAAGTTGGAATGAAATAATATCAGGTGTTCCTTAAAAGGAAAAAAAAAAAGATGTTGGTGTTTCTGGCCAGAACCAGCTGCTGAACTGCAGGAAAGGCAGAAGACATTAGGCATATTCAACTTGGGGATGAGGTGCATGCTAGCAGCAAAAATACCTGAAGGGCAGCCATAAAAGAGAGGGAAAACACTTTTTCTTCTTGCACAGAGAAGAATGCAGACCAATGGCTTGAAGTTGCAAAGCAGGTTTAGATTGCACAAAGTGGGTTAAACAGTGAGGCGGTAGAAGAGACTGCCTAGGGATTCTGTGGAATCTCCATCATTGGAGGTGTTTAAGAAGAGGTTGGACAAGCATTGGTCAAGGATAACCTAGGGGTAGCTATATGTATGCTGTACTATAGGTATTTTCCATGCTTCTGGGCTTCATTGGCTGCCACATGGGACTGGGAATTAATGATTTTCCCTTCCTCTTACTATATGCACAGGGGGAGGAGTAAGTTCACCTTCCTTAAAAGCACTGGGTGTTGGCTATAGCCAAAGCTGGGGATTTTGACTGGGATGTGCCAAGTAACTAAATACATCTACATGTACCTGAATTACTAAAAAAAGCTATTTGCAAATCCTAAAAGAATTCCCTTTTAAATATTTTGTTCATATATTTTTGTATATTTTTTTATATATATTTTTGTCCACAGAGCTCTTTAATTAAACCTACAATTCAGATTTTTTTTCAACTTTTACTTAACTGACAGAGTAATTTTGTATTTAAAGTACTCCTCTAAGCATTTCAAACAAAATGGCATTCTTCTACAATCTACAGTTCTACTTTGAATACATATTGTTCTGAACAGATTTTATTTTTTGTGAGGACATTAAAAAAAATGAATTGGGTAAGTAAGGATTCATATTTAAAAGTAACATATATTTTAGATTAACCAAGTCAGCCTGTATAGTAAAGAATCAGAACATATCTTTCTTGAAGGACGTAAGGTTGATTTTTGTCAGAATGTCAGATGTCATGCAGTATTAATGTATTCTTAATACTCGTACCAGCTGAATGTGCACTGAGAGAAAGATAAATGTTTAATTACATAAATACAATTATTTATAAAAAAGGAAACTAAGAAAAGTAAAGGGGTTGGAAGAGGGGAAAGGAGAGAAAATTAAAAAGGCAGAGCTGACAGTTCTATATGGCTCTACAATAAGCTTTTCATTATCGTCAACTGCACACTGCATACCATATTGCAGCTAAAGTGAAATACCTCCCCAGTGAACTGCATGGAGCCCACCATGATTGATCCATTGGAGCTAGCTAGCAGACATCTGGGATTTCAGAGAGACAAAGGAAAACACAAGAATGTAGAAGGGGACGAAACTGTCTGTATATTTTTTTAAGTGCTACTGTGATCTGGTAACTAGTTATTCATCAGAGACCAATGGATCCTTATCTAAGAAAAAGCTTCAATCCTACACCTTCACTTAAGGCCTAAATCTGGTTTATTTTACATTTTAATAATATAACTGACAAAACATTTAGTATGGCTGATGAAGCATTTTGGAAACTACATGTGCAAAAACAAATATGTCTTTCTAAAATTTATATACTAGTCCCAACACAAGATACTGGGCAAATTGCAGTACAAGGCTTGAGACTAGAACCCAGAGGCTCTGACTTGCAAGGGCAGCTGCCAGCTTTTTGATCCACAGACCTTCTATCACATGCTTTAGTCCTCCTGTCTCCACATAACTCTCTCTCTTGGCTGCCCAGGAAGGCAGTTTCAAATGGAGCACAGGAAAGGGAGTCTGTGCCATGTGGAAATTCCAGTACTGTGCTAGAAAGTTAGAAGTAGATACAGATGTTCCCTGGCATAGAACCTGGGTGTCCAGCTTCCTGAATAAGTAGCCTCACCACTTAGCTCTTGGGGATGAAACATGGGAGGGCTCCTCTCCTCCTGCAGAGTTTAAAACCCCTAAGTTATGAGTTTCTATCTACCTGCATTATTGTGACTTAGACACAGATATATTTCCACAATACACATGCACAGGTAGTGACATATGTGCCCAGCAAGCACATATTGTACTGAGTAAGCTCAGTCTGCATGTACCATGTACATATATAAACATAATTATATGTCCACACAGATGGCGTAAAAGAATTATTACCTATATGTAAGTGCCATTTACTTGGCTAAAAATATGCTATTTAGATGCATGAAGGGAAACATAAGTCAACCCTGAGTATAGGTCATTTTTTGTTAGCAGAAGCATAGCGCGGAAAAATGTGCTCTAAGCACCTATTTCTTACCCTTCCTCTCCTCCTTGCTGCCTAACTTCTAACTTGCAGGCTCAGGAATACTGTGAAATAGAGAGGTGGGCATTCTGGGAATTTTGGTTCTCTCAGATTGGCAGTGGAATTTGCTGCTGCTTGGGGGTGGGAAACTTTCACCCCATCTTTTTGCCCTATGTGAAAAGGGCAAAAAAATCCAGAGGAGCCAGGTCTCCCTTCAGCTGTGGCAAATGTAACTGCTGTTCTATGAAATGATTCTCCAAACACCTGATTTTCTATGACATACATTGTCTGCACTAGCAATGTGTCATACAGCCAGGCAGCGAGGGTTACAGCTGGCAGCTTTCCCCTTCCCCCGACCCTGATGACCCTCCTCTTAGGCAGTGGCTGGGGCATGTATCCTGCTTCCCTTCCCCACATTATGCCACTGATGGTTAGACTATAAGACCTGATCTTCTGGCAAAGTAAACACTGGGCACATCTACACATGCGATTAATGCAACTGAATAAATGCCAGTGCAATTTGAGCGGGAGTAAACTAATTCTGATGTCATTATTTACATCTGTGTTAAAGTGCAGTAATGTACTCCACCATCAGATAGTACCTGTGTCTGACAGGACTATCCAACAGTGCTATAAACTAGTCTACATTGACTCAATTGCTGAGCTTGTGTAGACAGTAACACTTTAGTGTGCAGTAAATTAGCCTACTGAACAGCAAACCACATGTGTAGACATGCCCAGTATGTAGTAGGGCCAGGTAAAGGCATACTGATTCTATTATACACAATGAATTACTGTAACCAAAATTTCTTATATTATCTAAATGGCTAGAGATAGGATTTAGACCAACCTTTATGATCTTTAAAATGTTTATTCTTCAAAACCCAAGAAGCACACTGTATAAACTGATAACAAATATAATAGCGAATCCTGTGGGAATCAGAATGCTAAGCTGCCTGAAACTTCTATAACAGTGGCATGGTTGTCATAAGTGGCATTGGCACCTTCTGTATGTGGCACATGGCAGATTGGGGACGTAACAGGCAGCACAACAGCAGATAGGTCTGGAAGCACAAACCAAGGGTATTTTTACATATGCAGTTGTATAAGTGGCAAAATGTGTGTCAGCAGTGAGAAAATGGCAGCGATGTGCTTTTGAACTACAACATTTTGGAGGTGCTTTAGTTCAAAAGTGCACCACCATTATTTTCTGTGTGCTGACATGCATTTCACCACTTATACAACAGCATGCAGTGCAGTGCAGTTCACTTCAGCTTATGTTAACTCAATTAATTGAGTCTGCTCCAAAGTAGCAGATCTCTGGTGTTTTGTTGGAAAAAAAAAAGAGTATAAATGCCGCAAAGCAGCAAACTGTGCAGGGAGCACAGGGAAGGAACCAGAAAGCAAAAGCAGCAGATCAAGTAGGGAGCTCCAAGTTGGAACAGAAAACAAAGTAGCAGTTTGGGAGGGAAGGGGATATGGGCAGTACTTGGGGAGGATGCAAGACTGATTTGTGGCATGTCTGCCAAAAAAGTTGATCCCCAGTGTTCTACAGAAATATATACAGCTACACAGAAAGCTGTAGTGTTTTAGTGTGACAGGGTGCATCTGCATGTGTGCTTTACTGAGGAATTGACTAATTAGCTCAGTGGTAAAGTGTCACTGGGTATGTCTACACTGTCATTAATGCACCTTAGATACTGTGTGTGCAGTACCTTGAGTCACTGTGCAGTAACAGTGGCATGGTTATGTAGTGATGTTTACTCGGGCTGTGCAAAGGTTTGGTTACTGATTTGATTTGGACGAGGTTTGGCCCAATTCAGCTGCTGAATCTCTGAATCTGAATTGAATCGAGAGACCCATTAATCTCTCCAAATTGATTTGGAGAGATTCAGTCATAGACATGGTTTTATATGTTTTTTCTATAGATCTCAAGGTACTAGGAGCAGCTTACGAATGCTGAGATGGTGGGGTGGATGGAGTGTCCCACAAGAGTTTGGGGGTGGTCCTCTGCGTGCTCGGTGGTGGACCCAGATGTGGACCAGAAGTACTTCCGGTCCACTTCTGGGTCCATTGCAGAACACGTGGGGGACCCTCCCACCCCTGGCTTGGTGACTGGTGCCTTCTGGGGCTGGGAAGGGGCACCCAGGGTCCCCCTGTGGCTGATCGCTGGGCTGGGGGGGGGTTCCCCATATGCTTGGCAGCAGATCTGGAAGTGGACCAGAAGTACTTTCGGGTTCACTTCTGGGTCTGCCACTGAGCACTTGGGGGGTCCTCTGTGCTCCTATGGGATGCTTGATCCATCCCACCACCTCAGCATTCACAAGCCGTGCCTGGTACCTCAAGATACATAGAAAAAAAATATAAAGCTGTGTCTATGGCCGAACCACTGATTCTCCAAATCAGAATCGAATCTTCAGCAGGGTCTGACAATAAGGGAGAGTGGGGGGAGTGGGGGGGAGCGGGAAGGAGAGGGGTTGCAGGTGGAAGATGTTGGGACACAGAAAGCAAGAGGGCCACCTGACCATCACAGATTTATTGCCTCTGCTGTAGCAGTGGGAGGGGAACAAAATCAAGGGAAACTCCACTAATTAGATTCTATACCTGGACAATTATAATAAATTCATAAATTTTCTGTGTATAAGATCTAATTATTGGGGGAAGGGCATCTTATATTCAAGGAGATCTTATATTCAAGTAAATAAGGTAAATTTATCCATGCTGGTGTCAATCAAATGTCATTAGCTTAATTTGAAAGGCAATAACAGCTCTTGCCTATGAAATTACATTTATTGGCATGGTCAATGCAGTAGCTATCAAGACTATTTTGTGAATTTTATAGTTAATGCCACGATTTCCAGGATTTAGGCTATCTAAGCCAGAAATCCTCCATGACTATTACCAATGTAAATGATGGCAAACCACAATCTGTGACTCCTGACGTACATCCCTTATCTGTTTCCTCAGGTGAGTTGTTTTTTGTTTTCTATCAATTTTTCATGGCATCTCTATTTTTAAGTTGTATTTCACTAATCACAGTAATTATTTTTCTGTGCAAATACATTCTATACTGAAGAGCAACTGAAATAGAACTGAGACACTCATATGAATAAGGGCATAAATAGTATGAAAGAAATACGTAGAATTCCCACAAAAAGATGTTACTTCTCATTCAAATTGTATATATGTATTCCCATCAGAAGAGAAGTGATAGACAAGAAAAATTTCTGTAATGGAAAACTGAATTAGCAATAACAAATCAGTACATGCAGAAGAACATGAAAAGAACTGAAAAGAACATGAAGGAAGGGAAGAGGAATATGTATTTATTTCTCTGAACATGTTACTAACTTTCTCTTCCTTATTCTAGCATCTCTTACAGATAGGTATGTTACACTCATGATTTGGTTAGGAAATATAAAAAAAGGAAAAATTGTTCACATAATTTCTGCGTGAAGCTTGCATTTTTAATGTAAAAATGTTTTTAAAATCTAGGTTGTCCTACTAGATATTAAAATACCTTGTTACAGATCAAATGAATGACATGGAGACTGAACTTCTTCCTTTTATCTTCAACCATGCAAAAACAACTTTAGAAAGTGGGAATTAGAAATGTGCATTACCAAACTAATAGGATTTACTTATAAAATGTGGTCTTCTTTACATATAAAACGAGTACTCTCTATTAAGAATTAAGTGGAATTTTGTATTTTACAAGGTTAATTATTTTTAAGGCAAACAGCAATTTATGATCAAGAATGCTTTAAAAGACCAGGAGAGTGTTTTTCTATTTATGCACAATATAGTCAGAGGTGGGATGTCTGGCTACAGATTATATCCCAGGTGCCCTCTTGTGGTTTCAGATTTGTAAACTCAACTGTTCTTACATATCTAATATATATTCATGTATTGTTCTGAGGCTAGTAAGACACCAAAACAATGTTAGTCTTTCCACAAAGTAATACTCTGTTTTTACTCTAAACTCCTAATATTATTCAATTGTTTTTCTTTCTTTTTTTCCAATAATGATAAGGATTCAAGATAATAAGGTAGCTCTAACCATCCGTGGAAGAATCTCATGCTATTTCTCTCCCACTGATCTCTGGCCTCATAGTCATGCCAGTTCAGAGTGGGAAGAGCTGGGATTCCTCCTTACTAACACAGCAAAAGCAGTTCTAACAAATTGTTATGCTGGATTTAGTTATGCTGGCAAAACTGCTCTTATCAGTTTTGCTCACTGAGGACAGTTTAACAGTATAGATACAAACGGCACCTCCATCCATTAATATAATCCTGTATCAGTGAAGCAGGCCTGATGTAGACCTGGTATGAACTGCTGCCACTACTGTACTGGGTCCTGCAGAATAAACAGAGGTTTGATGACTGTTTCTTGTAAAATCCCTTGTCCAGCTCAAAAAGCTGCTGAACTGATGATATATACATGTCAAATCCTAATATGATGCTTCAAAACATGTTGCTGTGACCCAGAGTGAAAAAAGCTACCCAGCATACCTAGTCATGGCCTAAAAGTTGTATTTATAGAAAGCAATGACAGGGAGTCACTAACAGATCACTTGCTGATGGCTTCTATTTTCTAAAAAAAGGTTGGGTTATCTTAGAAGTAACTGGAAATGAGGCACCCTAGGTGCCTTCATTAAGAGCTACTACTAACAATGACCAGAGTGAAAAAGGTGATTATCTTAGGGACCAGAGCAACAAATAGAACTGAAACCTCCAGTCAGCAACAAAAACTGCCAGCAGGAAGGGAGTAGGAGCTTCCAGAGTGACTGAAATGGCCAGTCTGGGAAGAACACCCCAGAGGGGACATAAGAAAAGAACCAGGTAAGAGGACCAAATGGCAGAATAGCACAAAGATGAGAGAAAGAAGAACAGGAGAGCAAGATAAATTACAGAGCACAATCAGATAGTGTGATTAATTTTCCTCAAAGAGGTCATCAAGTCCAGCAAGGAAAAAATTAGATTTTCAACAGAAATATTATTTGCAAATATTTTCAAATGAAAATATCTCTCCAGTTTGAGCCTGCACTTACCATATGGTATTAGTATGCTATTCTACACAGTTGTCTGATGTTGAACATTCTCATTTCATGCTTCACATTTTTTACAATTTTCAATGTGCTCTTGTTGAACTTTTTTTATTTTAAATATGTAAAAAGATGTTAGGGGCAGGAATGTAGGAGTTCACTTCTAAAACAACATCTGTGCTGTAAATTAGTTTGATAATCCATTTAATAAACAAACTAGACAAATTCATCCAGTAACAATTTTGGTTTTAGTGTAATTGTTTGATGACAGTTTTACCAAATAGTAAATAAATCAGTGTTTTTATAAAAGATAAAAAGAGAGACAGAGAAATGAAGAAACTTACACACAGGCAATTAAAAGAATGCAATTTAAAAAATAATACCTTTTTGGCTTTGTTTTTCTTTTCATAAGATTCTGATAATGGTTTTCTCTTTTCCTGAGCAGTGTCTTTGGAGAATAAATATTCAAATTCACTAGTATCAAGTATGTCAGGTTCTTCTAATGAGTCCCATAAAGTTGGTGTAGAAGTTTTGCTAAAAAACATAATGGTAAAATTACAATTTCATCAAATTATAACATCAAATATCTACAAACAGGGCACATCTTCACGTCGCCCTATAGTGATGCAGCAACATGCTACGTCATCATACAGTGGGCTAGGATGATGTAGCAATCATGTGTGTCTACACACAATTACCAGCTACATCACCATAGTGGCATGCTGCTATGGTGACATAGTGGTGAAATCTAACTGTGCGCTTTGTGCCTGTGCTGCGCTGTGCTTTAGTACTTCCAAAAGGCAAGTACTAAAGCACAGCATTGTAGCAATGTCACTGTATGGTGAAGTGCAGATGTGCCTACAGTACATTCTCTTCAAAAGATTATAAAATGAGAACAATTAGAGAATACAGCTAGCAGATAAACAGCTTTCCCCCTCTCATTTGTTAAGCTGTGTAATATGTCAAAATACTTTACAGAACGCTGCACTGAATAGGAGAGGCAACCTAATGACAGGCGATGTGGAAAAAACTGAAGTATTCAATGCTTTTTTTAACCTCAGTCTTTATAGGCAAGGCCAGCTCCCAGACTACTGAACCTGTCAGCACAGTTTGAGGAGATGAGCAGCCAACAGGAGTGAAAGAACAGGTTAGGGACTATTTAGAAAAGCTGGACATATACAAGTCAATGGGACCAGACATGATGTGCCCAAGGATACCGAGGGAGTTAGCTGCTGGTTATTATCTTTGAAAACTCATGGCAATTGGGAGAGGTCCTGGACAATTGGAAAGGGGCAAATATAGTGCCCATCTTTAAGAAAGGGAAGAAGGGGGATCTGGGGAACTGCACACTGACTGGGCAGCCTCATCTCAGTCCCTAGAAAAATCATGCAGCCGGTCCTCAAGGAAGCCATTTCTAGGTAATTGGAGGAGAAAAAGGTGATTAAGAAGAGTTAGCATGGATTCATCAAGGGCAAGTCATGCCTAACCAACCTCATTACCTTCTATGACATGATGACTGACTCTGTGGATAAGGTGAGAGCAGTGGATGTGGATGTGCTGTATCTTGACTTTAGCAAGGATTTTAACATGGTCTCCCATACCATTCTTACAAGCAAGCTAAGGAAGTATGTTTTGGATGAATGGACTGTAAGGTGGACAAAAAAAACTGGCTGGGTCATCAGAGTCATTGGCTTGATGTCCAGTTGGCAGCTAGTATCAAGTGGAGTGCACCTCAGGGGTCAGTCCCGAGGCAGGTTTTGTTCAATATCTTCATCAATGTTCTGGAAGATGGAATGGAGTGCACCCTCAGGAAGTTTGTGGATGGCACCAAGATGGGGGGATTAGTAGATACACTGGGGGGTAGGTCTAGGACCTAGAGAGACCTGAACAAATTGGATAATTGGACCAAAAGAAATCTCATGAAATTCCATAAGGGGAAGTGCAAAGCCTGCACTTAGGATGGAAGAATCCCATGCACCACTACCGGCTGGCGACTGACTGGCTAAGTAGCAGCTCTGCATAAAAGGACCGGGGGGTTACAGAGGACAATATGCTGACTATGAGCCAACAGTGTGCTCTTGCTGCAAAGAAGGCTAACAGCCTACTGGGCAGCATTAGTAGGAAAGAGAAAGTGATTCTTCCCCTCTATTCAGCGTTGGCAAGGCCAGATCAGGAGTACTGTGTCCAGTTTTGGACCCCCGCTACAGAAAGGATGTGGACAAATTGGAAAGAGCTCAGTGGAAGGCAATGGAAATGGTTAGGGGCTGGAGAACATGGCTTATGAAGAGAGGCTGGGGAAACTGGTTTTATTTAGTCTGGAGAAGAGAAGATTGAGGGAGGATTTAATAATAGCTTTCAACTACCTGAAGGGTGGTTGCAACGATCGTGGAGCAGGACTGCTTTTAGCAGTGGCAGATAACAGAACAAGGAGCAATGGTCTTAATTTGCAGCAAGGGAAGTTTAGGTTAGATATTAGGAAAAACTCTGTCACAAGGAAGGCAGCAAACCCTGGACAGACTGCCCAGAGCAGTTGTGGAATCTCGTCCTTAGATGTTTTTGAGACCTGGGTAGACAAAGCCTTGGCTGGAGTGATAGTCCGGATGGTCCTGATTTAAGTTATGCTAATAAGCATAAGAACTGTCAGACAGCATTTTCAGATTTTTGAGAAAATTCTCTCTGGCTTGTGACTGCATGCTGCACTAAGGCCATGAATAGGCAGAAAAAACATGCATCTTCTCGTAACATTTGGCTTATTAAAAAGATACATATACTGCAAATAATAAAGACATACCATGATGCATTTGTATCGATTTATCTATAGCCAATAGATATACATTTTAATATAAATGTTACCATTTAGGACTGAGGTTTGTTTATGGTAGGTTGCTGTATAGACAAAAGCCACTGGCAGATGTGAATTTAGTGGTGTAATGAGACCTGATGCATTGTATCACAGGTCCCAAAAATCACAGGTCTTGCCATGCCAGGAAAAAGTAACATTAAGCACAGGTGTGTCTAGTTCCAGAATCAGGGCCACACTCTGTGATCTGAAGAAAACACAATCTAAAGTGACAAAAATGATAAGAAGAAATGACTGTATGCAGAATTCCTGATCTACAGAAAATTCTGTCATTTCAAGTTTTTACCTTGAGTTCCCCAGCTCCAGCTCTTTCCTAAAACTGCGACTCCTGCTTAAACTGTTCATTGAAGTTTCATCAAGAGAGAAATAGAGAGATACTTCAATGGCACATTTCATTTGTGAGGAATCAATATTTTCCAAGTAAAATCTGTTTCTTTGGAAAATTTTTGATCATCTCTAGTTGCAAGTATCAGTACATAAACAAGCAAACTTGTTAGATGTTAGATACACCTCCCCTGCTTTTATTACACTCTGTTTATTTACTAGTTTAAAGATACTATTAGGCCTGATCAATTCATATTGTATTTTCTTCTACCTCATATCTATTAAAATTTTTTATATTTTTTATTTTGAAATGATTGCTAATGATCTACTTTTGTGATGTTTAAACCTGGGTCTATTTTCTCTCTCTCTAATTTTACTTTTCTATTTTCTATGGCTCATCATCCCAGTGTCTAAATTGTATCTTTAAGTCTAAAGAAAATACCTTTACCTTCTGTTTTGTATCTGTATCCTGGTCCAGTACAAAGGCTTCATAGGACAGCTAGGTTCAATGGTAGGCTTTCGAGGACCGTGGCTTGAAAATAAAGTGCTATTAAAAAAGAACCCAGTTCCAAGAGGTGGTGGTGGAGGAGGTGGCCCACAGCCAGGCAATGGAGGTGGACCAGGAGGCTCAAATCCCGGAGGTGGTGGTGGTGGTGGTGGTGGTGGTGGTGGTGGCAGTCCTTGAAGATTCTCATAACCTGAGGGAAGTGGAGGAGGTGGTGGTGGGTCAGATCCATACTGAGGTATCAGTGGAAAGGTTCTCAAGCCTGGTGGCAATGGAGGTGGTGGAGGGACTAAATTTGGTGCTGGAGATTCGGGAGGAAGGGGAAGTGGTGGTGGCGGAGGCGGAGGTGGTGGTGGTGGTAGCGGCAATGTTTGTTTTGGTTGACAAGATAAAACACTTTCTGGAGATGTCATAGGATAACATGTTTCCTTATTGTCACTTTGGGCTGAAATATTATGATTTAAAGAAGATAAATTAAGTTTTTTAGGTACTATTTGGTTATTCTTCACAATTCTGTTTTCCTCTTCACTAGACTTTATGAAGGTTTCTCTGTCAGTCTGTATACAAACATTTCTGTAAGTCTTTGGTGGGTTCTCATCTTCAGTGGATACACAGACATCCTTTGCTTTCTCACTTCCTTTATTTAATTTATTTTCCAGTTCATTCTTGAGATTTTCAATGGCTTCCTCAAGCTTTGCAGTTGATAAAGCATGCTCTCCACGAATGTCGAAGACCCTGAGTTCAGACTGAGACTGTGAAAAAATAATGAAAACTTTGTGTTAAAAGCTGTATATAGTTAGGTCACAATTAAGGATGTGGCACATGTTGTAGTAACACATGTTTGCTTAACAAGGACAGGAAGATATCAGGGCTTTCCAAGTTCTACATGACTTTTGCTTTATCTAGGAAAATTCATTAGATGTTTAATGAAACTGATGAGAAAAATAATTTTTCTCCAGTGAAGCATATTTCATAGATAATATTGATTACTCAGAATACTCAGTTAAATATGGTCTACATTTTAACTTTCCTTAGTGCAAATGCATAAGGGCCCTTCCCTACTTTGAAAAGTCATGTCAGTGATTCCTGAATCTTGGGTCCAGAATCAAGTTCAATGTGGACCACATGAACACACACCACGCTCTTTCCAAAGAGCTAGTGGGAAAGGAAAGGTCAGAACAATGATCCATATTCCCTTTCTGCCATTCATGGTGAGTCAAAGGGAAGTACAGAAGTAACTATTATGCAGCTTCTGCTCAAGGTCTGAAATACTTTGCCCACTTTCAGATGCCTTCCACCAAACAGAAAAGATGCATGGATCTATGTAATTTATTTAATCCCAGAATGAGTGTAGTCTGGCCTCATTCACATATGTAAAGAATAATAATTCTTTGCTTATATGTTACATTTTGGATCGCATTTTCCATCTTTCAATTTGATGCACCCGAATTATCTTTGTTTCATTTTATCATAATTATTTATATTTCAGTGGTTTTCTTTTTTCATTCACAAATTATTTTGTTTTTCTTGGTTGTGGATTTTGTTTTTGGTTTTTTTACACCTTAAATAAAGGTTCTATATTTTTGTACCTGTTTAAACTCAGGCATTGTATTGTATAATAATTTAAACATATCTTAATCACATATCATGCAATAAAATGCAATTTACAAAATAATTAAATACACTTAAGAGAGGCAGACATTTTGAATTGTAGTCAGTTTGTTAAAAATTAACTGAAATTAGTTTTAGGTACTTGACTTATTCCTAATTCTCACTGCCAGTTTATGTAGTTTTTACATCTTTTACATTTTCCATTTTCAAAAACAATGTCTTTTCCTCCCCTCTTACTACTGAAAGGCTCAACCCCTCCCCCCAGTATAGACAGCAAAGACAAAAACTGAGTGTAAAAGAAGTACTGTCAGTGTCAAAGGCAGAGTAAATAAAGATTTGGGGTAAATTCTCTTTTTTCCTCAGCTGACCAGTATATCCTCCAACCATTAATGAACAAGTCCTTTCTTCTGGAAGTAGCTCCATTTCAACACCTTTTACAGAAGATCCATACTAGGTAGTGGTAATGATAGTTTATTTACATATAGTTTAGTTAACTAAAAAACACAATAAAATGAATGTGACTATATATAACATATAAATAGCATTTATGCAACTTACAGTTTTGCTAAAAACAGTCAATAAAATTATTCACTATACAAGTTTACACAGACTTAAAACAGACTATGGCAATAAAAAATAAAACCTACACAGTGATAAAAATGGATACGAAGAAGCAAAGGACAATAATGTAAAACAGGGGAAGTCTATTTGATTTTGGCCCATGTTCTTTGTGAAAGAAATAAAAATATACTTAATGGAGTATAGGACAGGCTCTGAGTTGTTAGAGAAAAGACAAACTGCTTTTTCTTCAGTAGCTCAGTATTTAAATTTGTCACCGATGGAGAGATCCATTTCCCCCTTATTTTTGTAAAAGCAAACAAGTAGTGATTTAAATGATCTATTTCATTTTTTCACACAAAATTCTGTCTAAATGTGGGGTCTGATGCCACCTGTCCCTAACACCTGCAGACCTCATAAGCGTGTACTCACTGTTTGTAGTTTCGTACTGCAGATAGGCAGGCTTCTTGGCTGAATGAGTGCTTTATTAATCTCAAAAGAGGGGAAATTTGAGAAAGTCTCACTGTCTACATATCTGTCTGAATGCTGGCTTTTTAAAATATTTAATTTATATATAGAGGAAATACTGGTCTGGTATATTTCTCAGGTTATTTTTCTGGAGGAGAATACAGATGATACTTAACCATACAAACAAAGGTTTATTTGGAAAATAAAAGACTTTGAAAACCCACTCCTTGGGGTATCTGGTAGGCATAAAAAAATGTAATTTTGATCCACTAGTTTAGAATTCTTAATTCTTAAACAAGTTCTTTGCCTCCGTGTTCCTGTCTGCTGACAATGGGGAGCTCTCGAGTGATAGCATAGAGAGGCCCAGGAAGGATACAAGTCCCCCGCCTGTTAGTTCAGACCTAGTTAAGGATTACCTGGAGGGCTTAGATGTGTCCAAGTTGGAGGGCCCAGCGGGTGCTGAGGGAATTGGCTGGTGTCATTGCGGAGCCATTGGCACGGCTGTTTGAGGACTCCTGGTGCTTCGGCCAAGTCCCTGAGGACTGGAAAAGGGCCAGTGTGGTCCCTATTTTCAAGAAGGGGAGGAAGGAAGAGCCTGGTAACTACAGGCCAGTCAGCCTCACTTCTATC
>NW_017728947.1:59606394-59712801 GCF_001723895.1 Crocodylus porosus | reverse complement strand
TCAAGAGGGACGTGGAGAACCTGGAGAGGGTCCAGAGGAGGGCCACTCATATGGTTGAGGGCCTCCGTGGCCAGCTCTATGAGGAGAGGCTGAATCTCTTTAGTCTCCGCAAGAGGAGACTGAGGGGGGATATTATGGCTGCCTGCAACCTTATCAGGGGCCACCAGCAGGGATCCGGGGAAAGTCTGTTCACCAGGGCCCCCCTTGGAGTCACCAGGAACAATGGCCACAAGCTGAGGGCGGATAGGTTTATGTTAGATATTAGGAAGAGCTACTTCACTATAAGGTTGGCCAGAGCCTGGTATAGGCTTCCCAGAGAGGTGGTGCTCTCACCTTCCCCGGAAATCTTCAAGAGGAGACTGGATAGGCACTTGGCTGGGGTCTTATGACCCCTGCCACCCCCAGTGCTCCTTCCTGCCCATAGCAGGGGGTCAGACTAGATGATCTGTCTAGGTCCCTTCCAACTCACTGATTCTATGATTCTATGATTAATTAAACTAAAGTGCTCATATTAGTGTATTTTGTTTTACAACGCACAAGCACCCTTTCCCCCCCTCACAGAATTATGTACAGATAAAAGCTGACTTAAAGAGTAATTAAAAATCTTTTCTATTTTTGAGTTGAACCATGGGGTGAGGATCCTAGGGTTTCGTTTCATACAATAAAATACACTCTACCTTAGACATATAACTCTTTAGTGTTGCCAGGACTGCTATTTTGCACATCTTATTGTAAAAGGATTAAACTCTACCCAAGGCTTGTTTTGTTCTAGTGCTTACCTTTTCAATATGTTTATTCCAGCTCAGAATACTTTAAATATAGATTCTAAGGTATTTAAATGCAGACACCAGTTCTAATTTCTTTTCCTGTAAAAATCAAACTTGCTTCTAGGACTGTGCGAAATTTTGCCTGTTGTTTCGTTTCAACTTGTTTTGAGCTTGAAGCAATGAAATCAAAATGAAATGAGGGCAGACAAAATGTTTTGAAAGTTTCAAAATGTTTCGAGTTTCGAAGCTCAAGCTGGGCTTGCCTGCAGGGAAACAGAAAGTAAGGAGAGGGAGGGCTAAGAGGGAGGAAGAACTGCTCTCATATTGATTGTGTAGCTGGCCAGTGACTGATCCTTCCCTGAGGTCCCTTCCAATCCCAGTGTTTTGGGGGAGGGATGGAAAAACTGCATAAAAGGCAGCATTGTTTGAACTGGCCTGCTTTCTGCCTTGGGGTCTTACAGTTACTGAGCTGTGTCTTCCAGCAGCTCAGGAGCATTAGACAATAAAGGCTACTACTAGCATTGATTTGAAAGATTTCCTACTTGCTAGCCTAGCCTAGCAAGTGGGATTCCATAATATCTTTTGCTTTCTTCTTGACCCTTTTATTTTATTATGATATTCATTGATTTATTCTTTTCAATTTTATAATTATATTGGATATTACACTACAGAATTTAATTTAGATTGGAAGGGAGATACATTTTATTTCTATACATTTATACCTTGCAGCATATACTACATACCTTATAGAATTTATATAGGAAGGGAGAAACTTTTATATGTTTTGGCATAGATTACACACCTTACAGAATCTACATAGGAACGCAGACACATTTCTACCTTGTAGCATAGACTACACACCTTAGATAATAGGAACTCAGATACATTTATATATTTGTATAAAAACAAGACACTATGAAACACACCGTAAAGTGTGGTGGAAAGGCAGCTGGCAAGCTTTCAGGGAAGGCAGAAGAATGGCTAGGAGAGGTGTAAGTTTCCCCCACCCTAAACTGAGATGCAGACTCTTTCCTACAAGTAGCAGGGATGAGGTTTCCACAAGCAGCAAGGAGAGGGGAACAGTGCCAGTGCCCGTGCCAATGCCTGTGCATGAGACTGAGACTGCACCCCCTCCAAGAGCACCAACCCTAACCCCCACCATCACCACCATGGCAACAAGCAGCAGCAGCAGCACCAGCATGACAGTCTCCTCCACTCCCATTTCACTTCCAATGCTGACCCTTCCAGTGCCAGAGGAAGAGGTGGAACTGGATCCGAGTGCCCTAGCAAGGGAAATTCTGGGGCAGGAGTGGGAATCAGCTGAGTTTGTGCTCAGAAGGCCCCAGAAGGCACTTCAGAGGAGGCTGAGGTAGAGGCTGTGGAGGCAAATGGCTTAGCTTAGTCTGCTCCTCCTGTTGCTGTGCGTCTGTCTGCTGAGGAGAGGGAAATTGCAGCATGCACACATGCACCCATGCCCCAGAAGTGACCGGGTAGTGTGATCTGGGATCATTTTGGGTTGGCGGATGATCCCACATATGCTATTTGCCTGCGCTGCCAAGCCAAAACCAGCCAGGGCAAGGAAACAAAACACATGAGCACCATGGGGATGCTGATGCATCTCTGCTGGAGCCACCCCCTTGCCCTTGCTCCTTGTCAGCCTGACACCAGCGGGAGCATGCCCAAAAGGCCCCCTCTCACTCCAAAGCCCTCATGCCCCCAAAGCAGAGGCAGGCCACCCTGGAACAGTGGGGGAAAGGCGGACAGAAAGGGCACTGGGGAGATGCTTGCTGTCAATGGCCAGCCCTTCTCCTTAGTTGAGTGGCCGGGGTTCAGGCAGCTCATAGTGCTGGTAGCCCCATCCCACCAAGTGCCTACACACACCACCTTCAGCAGGATGGTGGTGTCCTCTCTGTATGAGGCATGCAGGAAGTACTTGAGGGAGAAGCTGCACAAGGCAGGTCTGCAGGTGGCCCTATAGTTCACCTTGGACATCTGGAACAGCCGGGGTGGAGATCATGCATACCTCTCCCTCAAAGGGCACTGGTGCGACCAATCAGGCCATTGGTGGGCTCTCCTTCAAGCTGAGGTGATGGATGAGTCCCACACAGCAACCAAGATCATGGGGGCCATGAACCGCTTGATACAGGGGTGACTTGTTAGGCAGGGCGAGCTCACCCATGGGTTCATGGTCAGTGACAAAGGGGCCAATATGGTCAAGATGGTCTGTGATGCCAACTTTGTTGGCAACCACTGTGAGGCACATAAGTTCCACCTCATTGTCAGGGACACCTTGGAGAGGGACAGGGTTGCCAGTGACAGTGCCAACACCACCAGCAAGCTCATTTCCAAATCCAAGAAGGTGGCAGGCTACTTCCACAGGAGCATCAAGGGGGGCAAGATGCTGTGGGACAAAGAAGCAGAGCTGAACATCCCACAGCACAAAATCATGCAGGATGTGGAGACTTGGTGGAACTCCATGTACCCTAAAAATATTCTAAGACAAGCAGAGTATCTTGTCAAAGCCATGAGATGGATTTGATAAGGTGCCAAAGCAATTGTGATAACAGTATATACATTTTTTCTATTCTGGATTTTTGTGTTTCAGTACACTGTGCAGTACACAATTGTAGGCTTAACTCAATGAAAGCTGTCTTTCAGTCAGTAACTTTTACTGATTTGTATTTTTAAATAATTTTCTGCTGTGACAAATAAACAGAATTATTCTTTTTTGATCAGTTAAGAGTCATCATATTTTCTCTGTATTTTTTTGGTCATAAACTGTAAGGAACAGAATTCCCCAAACTTCTTCTTTCTGTACTAAAGAGAATTTGACACTTGGGTTAAAATATTATCAGTAGGATTTACCTATTAGTACAGGAAAAATGACCTAGGACTAAAAGACAACGAGTCCTAACAAGCAAAGCATATGAAACAGAAGAAAATGAGTGGTCTGTTATAATTATTAACTGTATTTCAGAAGTGCAATGAACCACATTCATTTAGCTATTTTACCTATACTCAAAACAATGATGTCTCCTGGAAAAAATTTTAAAACATTATTAAAAAAAGAACTTTTAATATAACTATAAATCAGCATTTTCAGCAAAGTCAGCTAATCATCAATTTCAGAATCTTTTCCTAAATTGACAGTAGCACAAACAACCAGGTCACTTTAGTTCCTGACTTCAGATGCCAGCTGAACAGAACATGAGATAAAAGTTTACAATCCTAATTTAAAATACAGTTAAATGAACCAATGCATATATATAAAAAAAGACTTAAATCCCCACCCCCACTCCAAGTTTGCCTGAATCAAATTCTGGTTATTTAAATCCATATTATGTTAATAAAATCTTGTATAGTCTGTTCTTAATATGGGCAAAATTATTTTTCCCTTTACTAATAACTTAATTTTAAATTCTACCAAAAATTCCATTATGGAAGATGAAGGAAATAATCTGCATTAATATTAGGGTATAGGCAGATGAAACAGTTGTATCAGCATCAAATAATGGTAATAACAACTGTTATGATATAACTGCTCTATCTCTAAGCTTCCATAGCAATATAAGCATAACAAAAACATTGCAATTCTAACTTTGTTTCATTTTGAGCAAAAGTTATGGTGAGTTAGCTCAATTAAGGAGGCTGCAAGAAGAATTCATCAGGAAATAAAGTAATGGCAAAAATAAGGAAACTTGAGGTCCCTGACAGGGGGTGGGCTAAGGGGGAAAGAAAGGTGGAGCTACTAACTGGAAAAATGCCTTTGCTTGGTTCCATCTGATTTTGCAGTTTTCCATTTAAAAAACTCTTTCCATTTTCTCCATATTAAAAATGGACTAGGCAGGATGTTATTAACATAACATGGACTTAAATAACCAGAATTTGCTCCAGCCAAGCTTCAGGTGGGGAAATCTTTTATAGTCTAGATCTTGTCCAAGGCAGAGGATGACTTGGAAATCTCTGGTCTATAGGTTATAACGCAGGAAACTAGTAAGTCTAGATATTGCACCACACAAAGACACCTATGCCGCTTCTGATTTGGGGCCTAACATGTACAGGGTTCACTCAGGTTTTTCACCATATTGCTGCCTTATATTGTGCACGCACACCTAAAGAGTGAAACAGAGTATGATTTGTACCTCCCAGCCAGAGACAAACTGTTGCCATGTTCAGGTGTCAATTTTTACTGGTGGAAATTTCTGAAAAGGGGCGTGTAGGGGTTCAGCCTGTGGTGGCCTTCTCTCTCCTGCTTTCAATGCCTTCCTGATACCAGGGTGATTCAAGTGTGGGGCAGGCATAGGGAGCAGTGGCTGCTCCAGTCCTCCTGGCTAGGGACAGACATTCAAAAAGCCGGAGTCTGAATTGATTCAATCTTTGCAGGTTAGTCTAATCTGCCTAGGTCAAACCAGTTTGTAACAGAGCAGACATGCGGCCACATGCCTGCAGTTGCTCAGGTCAGGAGCCAGGGGCACTACAGACTGCCCTTGGCTAAAGAGAACCTGTGTGTGAGTTGGGGGGGGCAGTCCCGGCTTCACTGGACAGGGAGAGATTTAAGTCCCCCTCTCTATCCCGCTGGCAGAGACCCAAGCCAGGTCTGCCAGGGGCTCCCCCCACCTCCTGCTGCAGCAGTGGGGCACCATGGCCTGTGAGGCAGAGGGGGCGATTTAGCCCCACTGGCAGCTGGGTTTGCCTGCCTCCTGGCCTCACTCATTCCCTGCAGGGAGATAGGTCCTTGCTGTCCCCTCTGCAGGATGCTGGAGGGAGGAGGAATAACCCTTGTCCTTGCCCACCAGAAGGGGTCCTGCTGGCTGGTGTCTGGCTGTGCCCCCACCTGGCTACTGCAGTGGGAAGGGGCAGAGCCTTTGCTGTCATAATGTTGGGAGCTGAGGCACTGGGGTCCAGGGCCCTGCCCCCCAGTGCTGACCACGTGGCAAGCAGCAGCTTTCCTTGACCTGCAGCCTCCCCCCTGGAAGAGGCTTGGGTTCAGGGAAACTCCCCCCTTGCAGCTATAGTGGCCAGACAGGGCATGGCCAGGCTCCACAGGCTAGGCAGATCAGGAACATGGAGGGGCTTTGCCTGGACCCCAGGTGATCCCTTAGTCCTGCTGGGCCATGCAGCTGGGCTGTGGGTGGTCTGCAGCTAGACTGCCTTGTTCAGCAGCCCGGTAGCAACAGGTCCCAGTCCTATGCGTGACCTGTTCCCTAGGTGGGGACCAGCGCCGCAGCCCTGACCCTGCACTGGTTCCAGACTTGCCCCTCTGGGCTGAGAAGCAGCAATGTGGGAGAAGCACCACCTCCCCCTCCTACTGCTGGTGCTTCCAAATGCAGCCACCTGGGGGTACCAGCTCCCAGCAGCTGGTGGAGATCCAGGGCAGCCTGGTACTGGCCCTGTGTGGCCAGTGCTTACAAGTGCAGCTGCCAGGAGCTGGAAGTGGGCTACCCTGCTTAAAAAAAAAGTCTCCACTGCATCAGAGGTGCAGGGCAGCCCAGTGCCAGCTCTGGCTAACTGCACTTGGAAGTGCTGGCAGAAGGAGGAGCTGCTTCTTCCATAGCAGCTGCTGCTCAGCCTGGAGAGGTGGGCCTAGAGCTAGCACAGGGGCACAAGCAGCGAGGGCTGCTGGTCCTCACCTGTAATGATGGGATGGGGCCTGCTGCTGCCGGGGTGCTGAAAAAGGCAGTCCAGCTGTAGCCCCTACCCCATGGCTGTGCCCCACCTGGCCACTGGAGCTGTGAGAGGGGAGTTTTCCCTGAGCCTCTTGTGGGGGGGGTGCAGGGTGAGGAAAGCTGCTGCCTGCCATGGGGTCAGTGGTTGGTGGTGGCTCCAGACCCCAGTGCCACAATGCCCAGCCCCCCAGAGCTCTGCCTCCCCCACAGTGGGGCCCCCTCCACGCTCCCCCACATTAAGACAGCAAGGGCCCTGCCTCCTCCTGCTGCAGCAGCTGGGCAGGGTCATGGCCAGATGCTAGCTGGCAGGACCCCTTGTGGGGCGCAGGGACAAGGGTTAGTTCTCCTCTCTCCAGTGTCCCACAGAGAGGACATCAGGGGCCTATTCCCCTTCAGGGAGTGAATGCATCTGCAAGGTGTGCAGACCCAGTTGCCAGTGGAGGTAGAGGGGAGACTAACCCTTGCCTCTGCCCCACCTCTGCCTCACAAGCCATGGTGCCCCACTGCTGCAGCAGGAAGGTGGGGTGCCCCTGACACACGTGGCTTGGGTCCCTGCCAGTGGGATAGAGAGGGGGAATTAAGCCTCTCCCTGCCCAGACCACTGCCCCTGTTTGAGCTGGGGAGCAGAGGGGCAGGGCCAGCTTGGCTGGAAGGGAGCAGAGAGCCCAACCTAAAGAACATGCCAGGATGCTGGGGCTCTCTGGTTTATCTTAAACTAGCAAGGAGTGTGGGACAGACATTACATAAACTGGTTTTAGCCAAATCAGTTAAGTCTGATACTACATTAAAACAGGTTTTATCTTAAACCAATTTCAGCCATTTTTAAACTGGTTTATGTTTGTCTGAATGTCTGTTCTGATACAGGTTTAAACTAGTTTCTGATCATATAAACTGGTTTATGTGTAATGTCTGTCCCTAGCCCCTGTTTCCTGGGGAGCGTGGAGCAGTGGGGAAAGATTCCCTGAACCTCCCTGAGACCAGGGTCTGGGGAATGAGTGTGGAGAACCTGGTCTCCAGGGGTAGCGTAGAGGGCAGACTGAAGCAAAGCCACTGGCAGTGCCCAGTCTGGGGAAGAGGTAATGTCCTCTTCCCTCTTGGACTGAGGTGGAAGGGAAGGGGAGCAGTTGGGCAAAGCCCCCTGTATGCTCCCCCCTCTAAGGAGCAGGCAGGGAGGAGCAGACAGCTGCTCCTCCACTCTATTCTCAGTCTCAGGGAGCCAAGTAGGAGAAGTAATGGGAAAAACCTCCTGCCTGCTCCCTGTTGCAGGGAATTCTGAGTCAGAAGCAGGCAGTGGGTGGCGCTGATCTCTCTGCTGTACTCCTGGTCCCTGGACACAGAAGCAGGACAAAGCCTGCTCCCTGCTTTTCATGCCAGGGATTCTGAAGTGAGAAGTTTCTACCAGGAATCTCTTCTAAGAATGACTTGTCATGGGTTGGAATTGGTTTATTTTTCTCTCAGAAATGCCATTTTTGATTTGGGAGAACAGTAGCCTGGTAGCCGCCCCCCACCCCCCCAAAGAAACAATGAAACAAACAAATAAACTAAATCAAAATCCCAAACCAAAGAAAAAAATCCCCAACACATCTGTACACAACCTGTGTGTACATGATGTTCCTGTTGCTCTAAGAAAAGATTATTTTTGAATATGCACCTCCCAGATGCTCCCAATCATATGTGCCAAACCCAGAAATGAGGCAGAAAAGCTCCCAGAGCTGTCCTCAAGAAAGCAGGAGACAGAGACCTTGAGAGTGGTCATGTAGGATGCCCCTGGAGCATCTTCAGTTCCTCATTTCTGGGATTGGTGCATGCACACGTGAGCAGAAGGGTAGACCATTTTTGAGAACTGCCCTCCCTGCAAACACAGGGAACACATTATAGACATGCCTAAAGTAATGCAGCCTTACAAAAGGTGGAATAATTAAGATGTAGGCAAGACCCACGCATGTGGCCTTTCTTGTTTTACTATTTTGCAATATGTATTATGTATTGTGCAGTATGTGGGCTAGGACTGGCTTCTGTGCCTTGCCACCTCTTGGCTCCTAACCCTGACACCACACTGGAGCCTTGCCAGTCCAGTATTTGTCAGGTTCCCAGCCTCTTTACTACACCAGAACCTTTCCAGTTTAAGGCTCTGGTGCAGCAAGGAGGCTGGGAGCCCAACGGACAGCTCTACTGGACTCCCCCTACCTTCCCTCACCACCGTACCAGTCTCCCAATCACATTAGGGAGATTAGGGCTGTGATTGGGGGTCTGTATGGGGGTTTAGAGGGATTGGGAGGCAAGTAGTGTTCATGGGGGGTTAGGGGCAAGGGACTCTGTCTCCCACCAGGACCAGAGGCCCTGACCCCTCCACCCTCACATGGAAAACCCATCAGTCAATGTGATAGTGAACCTATAACCCCACATTGATCTAACCCCATCAGTCAATGGTATTAGTTGGTGGTACAATATATTGTTTCTATCCTGGATGAACTTTTTAGCTTGCTTTGTGTCCCTCAAAGTAAAAGCTTAATAACTGCAAAGCATGATCAGAAATTGTGCAAGCCCTATCTACTCCATCCTAACCAATAATTTCCATTCAGAAGATACAACCCTTTCTTTACTTGAAAGATTTATTAAAAATCCTTGCTGTTAAACCTGTTATTTTATGCACCAGTTCTTTCAGAATTCAGGGACAAAGATTATCCATTAACCTTTATTTAAACACATTAAACTCTTCTGAGTTTCACTTCTACTTCCTGCTACCTGCTTTCACATGCTGCTATCCATCAGTTATTTTGATTTTGTCAGTTTTCAACTTTATTCTCATCAATGAAAACTGAGGCAAAGTGATCCAACCTATCTTTAATCTTTGCCCCATCCTCAACTGCATAGGGACCCCATCTCTTTCTTTCCTTTCTAGTTCTATGGCTGAAGAATCTTGTTGCTATTTCTTTTAATTTCCTTTGCATGCTCTAACTCAGCTTGATTTTTGGCAATTCTCTTTTTCACTACTCTTCTTGACCTCTGAAACATAGCTTTCTTGGCTGATCAATCCCTTTTCCATTCCTTGTAGACTCTCTGCTTTCTCCTAATATCCTTTTGGAAGTGGTTATTCATCTAGTTAGGATATTAAAGAAAGGCTCCATACATATCTCCCTCCCCACTCCTTCCCGCTTGGGATACAAGCTGCAGATCATTTTTGCACCTTTGATTAAAGCATTTCCAAGCCTATTCCAAATGTCTTGTCTTGAGTTCTTTAGTTCAGCTGGCTGCACTATTTATCTGAATTTTACAAATCTTGCTGAGTTTCTTCCACCATAGTGACAAGTTTGGTGGCATATTAGCTGCCTGACTAATAGGACTGGACTCTCAAGTGGTTCCATTCTGTGGTCCTTCGACATGCTCTACATCTATATATCCTCAAGAATCATGTTTGCACACCCTTAACATCTCTATCTTCCAGTGATAAATTTAGCACTCATTATGTTGTTTCCTAAGACAGCCCCCTTTCCCCCCCCCACACACATCCCCTGCTAGATCACTGCTAGGGTACAGCATGCTGTGTCATTAAAGTCTCGTGAACCAATGATAACTGAGAGACTTTTCATAATTGCCAATACATTTTACCTGGGAAAAAATGTAGGTTGTTCTAGCATGTATGTTCTGCAGCTGAGTATATCCCCATATCTTCCCAATGGCTCTCCATTTATAAGTAAACTCTGCTACCATTTTCTGCATGAGCAGACATGGATGGGGAAAAAGCACTAAAACAGAAGGTACATTATCCACACTGATTCAGACTGCCCACTCTGGGACCCATTAAACTGGTAAACTAATACAGTGGAAATACATACTTGAGGGGAAACAGAATGACTGAAAGAGGTACCAAGACATTGTACGGTTCTTAAAATCCACAGAACTTGATGCTAGAGTGCTTAATTGAATAAAAACACCCAAAGACCAGCACCAATTTCACTACTATATAGTCTGGAGATTTTCTAACAAAACATGGAATTTGCATCAGAGAAATCATTTAATTATAATGGAATTAAACACAATCTCTTATGTTCTGTACTGATAGTTGACTATATGGGTAGACCTAACTTGAGTACAGCAAGTACAATGCACAGTGACTTAAGTGATTGTGGCTGAATTTAATCCTGCAATTTCGTGCATTGAACTAAATGCAATTTATTCACGACAGACTAACCTGTGTTAGTCCTTTGGGTTATATGGTGAAAGTGAGTGAGGAACTTTTCTAAACGTGTACTGGAACTGCCCAGGTGTTTCATAATAATAATATAAATCAAAATAAGGAAATTACAAACCTAGATATCCTGCTGCATTCAACAACTTTGTTGCTGGATTATACTAGCCGGACACCATTCTTTGGCACTATCAATACAGTCTGTAACCATTTCAGAGTAGCCTGGAAATATATAATTGCTAGATACTGGAAGTTTCTCTCCTTAGTCTGGTTTAGGTCAAACAATATTCATAATTTTTCCTAAAAACCGAAGGTCAAATGTTTATTTTATTACGTATGATTTTTGTCATAACTATTTTTGCTTATTTAATTCTAGTCTGAATTCTGCAAAGTGATTACACATCACTTTTAAGAGTAGAACAGTCATTTGAACTTTAAATGAGCCAAAAGATATGCCCCAAATCTTGAAACTGAGGCTCAAATGAAAGCTTTCCTGAAGTGTGGCATATTTATGTATAGGGGAGACATTTAAGCTCACCCATTTTATTCATTTGCATTGACGATTATTAGAACTAGTACAGTTTCAGTGATAGAGTTTCAGACAGCAGGCTGCTCCCAGTTAAATCTTATCATTTTTTGTATTCTCACAATAGGGTGAAAATTATGGGATTGTAGTAACCATTTTTAATATTTGTGAGGAAAAAACACCTTAAAAATAGGAACTGCTCCTGAGTTGTTACTGCAATATTTGATTTTAAAATCAAGTCTAAAAAACCCACAAAATGCACATAAGTATTTTGGGCCTCAAAGTGTTATGCCCAGCTACAATGGGAACAAAACCTTTTTCTCCCACAACACTCTGTGACTTTTTTCTTGAGTTGTGGTTTGTAGGTTTTTTCCTTTTTACTTCATCTTTGGATCAACTATGATATTTTTTATCTGTTGACACACAAAAAATATTTTTAAATCACTGCTCCCAAAGAAAATGTACATTTGTTTTAAATTTTAGCAGCATTAATCAGAGATTTAACAATCAAAGGACATTTGGATGAGAAAAATTAACCCTCTGCCAATTTGTGTAAAAATCAAAATACTTTTCTTACAAAAACCTAACCAGTTGCATATGCTAAATTCATACTGTGTTCAAGGGCATGTAGTTAAAATTATTCCTGTTACTGACAGCAAAATAACACAACTTATGGCTCTCTGTTAAAAATTCTTAGTTCTCTAAATATTTACTTTGTTTAAAATCCAATTTTTTGTGAATGTTATTCAGAAATTTTAAATAGATTACTTTTATAAAAACAAATTAATATCATATAAAATAGCTGGGAAGCAACTCTGGCTGAAGCAGATGCATAAAATACAGTTTCCATTTATACAGTCTAAATTTCTTATTACTGCACCATTATTAGTATACGAGTAGTTGGTAAAGAAATGTGTGTGCAGATAGAGTAATTCTCTCTACAAAAATATTCATATTACAGCACATCCTGAAGATATATTCACTCATATAGCAATATATAGGTATTTTATTGATAGCAAGAGCAATGCTCTTATATAACCCTACAGATAGCTTTACATTTTCTTAACATTTAGACATTGACTCTATTCAGATTTGATAATTTAAACATTTATTTTGAAGGTATTTCACAAAGTATATACCAACTTTGATCTGTTATGAAATATGAACTTTGATTTAAATGCACTTCTTGCAATTACTGGTAGGGACTGATTTGCAATTCTTGGAACTATTACCATTTCAATAAGCAACACATTAAGGAAGAGGATATCAATCACAGGTTACTGTATATATAAAACCAACAAAAATACACTAGGCATATAGTTATTCTATCACATGCACACAAAAAATCAAGCTGAAATGAGATATTATCCTTTCCAAAATTAGGTTGTCTGCTTATGTTATACTGCAATTAAGATCATATTTTGATGTTCCAAGTATCATTAAACATCCAGAAACCCAAACAAATGTCCTTCCAACATTCATTTTTTATCTTAACCATTTGAGGTATGGTATTGAGCACTCTGGACATAAAATATACTATTAAAATTGCTACACTTATAAAAAAATAAATCTAGATGACCAAGCTGCATTATTCTTCCATTATGTTTACAAAAATATAATCAAGTCTCTGGCTTTTATACGTGATTTATATAGGACTCTCCTTCATACAATGTAACCCAGAAGGCACTTCTCCACAGATGTCTTCACTATAGGGGCAGAAAACATTTTTGAAGGAAATAATTTTCTAACAATGGGTCGTTGACTATATCTAGCAATTTGAAGATGGTCATCCTAAAACCCACAATATACTCAAAGGTCTCTCTCCCACATCCTAAATACACTAATTTTCCTAAAGTTTTACTGGTAATGGGAGAAGTTTTATCTCAACACTCCATTCTTATATTTTAATAGACTAATTGTTATGATATTTTATTTCTTTATTTCATCTTTTTACTTGTTATTTTTTTTCCTGGATGAAAATTATTATTGAACGAGTGATTTCTTCAACCAAGGTTAAATTCTTATGTTACAAAATAACTGCTATAAAGACTTCCTCCCTTGCCTACATCCCCTTTCTGCCCCACAAAACAATAGTACAACTGGAGAAGAGCTGCAAGGGAATGAACAATTGAAGGAATTTATGAAAACAAATTTGAAGAGCTCAGTGATGCCAAAACAATAGTATCTGTAACTTTGAGTGATAAGGGCCAATAAAAAAATTAGGGTTACATTTGTGTTTTTTAGCCCTTTCTAGATTCAAGGAGTGATGGGTAAGACAAGATCTTCTTGTGTATGTTAAGACAAAACACAATTTTATGTAAACATAACTTAAATAATCATACTTAAATGGGGCAATACAAAGCTGAAGACAGTTACAGATCCCATGGTCATGTGTTACATTTGTGCTGAAAGAAAAGCTGCTCTCTGATACAAAACGAGAGCGTACAATCATTCAAAGGTTTTCTTGTAGAAGAGACCTGTTTCTTCTGCAAGCAAGTTCAATTGCTTTCTACCAGGAATAACTTCATCCTCCTGCACTAACTTGAAAGACTAGTCTTCTCTCAGGTGATGGAGTTCCACGGTCTCCAGATCGCCCTTCCTCCCTCCATAGAAAAGGGAGGAAGGGAGACAGAGGCCCCTTGATAGTCTACCCAGGATCAATCTGTCGGACAGCCTTGTGGGCAACCTGCGTTGGAGGTTTCCCCCACTTCTTCCAATCTGCTGACTGGCAGAAAGTGGCTATCCTTCTGTGGCAGGAACCTAAAGGCCCAGGAGGATTACACTAAAGAAAGTGGCCTTCAGACCCTGTCCCTCCTCTTTTCAGTTCTCCAGGTCAATCCAAAGGAGTGCATGGAGCAGAGACTTTTCTTCTGCCACAGAAACTGGGAGAGTTCCAGTTGGGGAGAGGAAAGGAAGCTTTCTCCCCCATCCTACACTTCTTGCCAATTAGCTTTTCAGCAACTGCCAATTGCCTAGTGATATCTTGCCCTCTTCCCAGGCAAGGCAAAGAAGAATAGGGCACTCTCCCAAGTGTGGGGTGACCTAAGGAATAGCCCTCTAGGGGAGGTGGCTCCATAGTAGATCCAGAAGTTTCTCCCCCCCCTTTCTTTCATGAGTGTCATGCACCATAAGCCATAACGATTCTGCAGGAAATTCATGTCACACTTCTATTGATAATGGATGAGTTGGAATAGAATCCAACTCACTCTCCCACTAGTGTGCTCTCTTTTCAATGCTAACACAAATCAAATGAAGCAAATACTTTTTGGGGAAATAAAATAAGAAGGCAAGACTTTGAATTAGTCACACATGTAAGAGGAAGTGATGACTGACACTTAGGAAATAATAGTGCAATAAGCCACTTAACAGATAAGTGAGTCAACCTTTGGAGAGATTATAGGGTTACCATATTTCCAATTTCATAAAAAGAGGACACCTGTGGAGGAGGGAGGGGGAGGAAAGGGGGAAGGGGTATATATGATCTGGGGGGGCAGTGATATGCCCCCTGCCCACCCCTGCTGGTGCCCCTCACTCCTGGACAAGGGGTCAAAAAAAGAGGACATGTCTGGGAAAACCTGGACATATGTAACCCTAAACTGTCTGACCTAGACAGTGTTTCAACAAACTGATCTTTTAAAGATGCAAAAGCACCACTCAAAAACACCATTTCTTCTGAAAACCCCTTTTGGACTCAACAATTTCCCCATCTTTCTCTCAGTTTTCCTCACTCTGCTCAGCGCTTGTCTTTGTCATCCTGTATAACAAATGTCCAATCTCTAAAGTCTTCTGTAAAACCTACTTTAACCTAGTCTGTATTCTCCTATGAACAGAAATAGTCTCCTTTACCTCATCCTTTCATTGTCTGCATTGCCATCTGAAGGGCCATGTGCTCACAAGCACTCTAAACCATATATGCTGCTTAACTTCAGAGCTTAGATATGTACTGAGCAAGGGGGGAGTGCAGATCAAGGGGTTATTTCCTTAGTAGTGATTCCAGGCTCAGCAGAAATGCAACACAGACCTGACATTAGATGTTTAAGCACCACAGAGAAACCTAGGAGGTGGAATTGGATCTGGCTTTATGTTTTGAGAAATGTTGTACACAGGTATAGAGCTAAATAATTACTAACAACATTAAAGTTAGTTCTGAAAAAAAATTGAAAATTTGCTCACACAGACCATCACATGGTTTTTGTCTGAAGCTATTACTCCCCTCCCCACCAATAAACTGAAAGGATCACAGGTGTTTTCAAGCCTGACCTAATGTTCTAGTTCATAATGGAACTAGAGAAATTTAACTCACCTGGGGAATATTGCATATCTAAACAGATCATCTGTAGATCCTACACCTTATGGATACATCCTCCCCACACATGTGTTTCCTGTGGGACAAATAGCAGCAGCTTGTATTTGTGCTGCTGCCATTTGTCCCCAGGCACACCCCATATGTGTGCTTTGGCACACAGCAAATTGCCCTGGATAGGGTAGGGGAGCACCTGGGCTGTCCCCAGCAGCCTTGCCTGGGGCTTTGGGGGCCTTCTGGGGCAGCAGTTGTGGCAACCAGATGTTTGGAGCCTGGCTAGCAGCCAGAGCATGGCTCTCACTAGCCAGACTCTTTTTCTGGTGGTTCATGCTGTGCCATGCCCCTTTTTCTGTGGTGGTTGTTTTTGACACTGGGATCTCCTGATGTCAGAAAAAGCCCAGTGCATTGCAAGTTAGCAGTGCAGCAAATGCATGCATGCACACCATGTGTGCTTTGTCGCACCACAAACTGGTTTGTAGCACCACAAACTACACATGCACACTTGTGGGGATGGACCCTATATGTCCTAGATATATAGGAACGATTAATATTTAAAAAATTATGAACAACTTTACTCAGATTAATCTTTCTATTGAGAGCAAATCCCTTCTTCTCCTTTACTTCCACCCCAAAACACACACAAAGTACTCCTGATGACTCATAAATGACTTCTTGGTGATCTCTTAAGGCAGTGTGAAATATTAGAAATTCCAGCATAGGAAATAATATGTCCAATAATGTTCATTGCATTGGAATCCAGGGGTAAGGATCCAATAACACTAACTTTGCACCTGGACAACATTTTATTCTATTGTGTAATCTTTCTGCCCAGAGGGAAATCTTGGTAGAATCTAAATCCATCTTGAATTTGCTCTATCTAATTTAGTATTTGGGAGATAGCCAAAATGTTTGTGAGTAAAGCTGTTATTTCATTGTTGTTGGCTACAGTCAAAGAAGTTCTTAAAGACATATATATATATGGAATAGGATAGTTCAGGGGATTAATAAGGGGCCACTCCCCTGTAAGAGATAATTAGCGAGTTTTTTCTAGGTTGATAGTGGACAATTATTTTCCCTACCATATAATGGAAGTAATATGGCTTCTAGACAACAGATAGGAACATGATAAGACAATTATTTACACTATTGCACACAGAAAAGCCAACAGCTGGGAAAAAAAACTAAGAGATAGAGCTATCCTCCATCATTCAGGTCAAGTTTAAGATATATTAGTAAAGTGATGGAGTAACAATCCATTGCTACCATTGGCGATACATACGGGGTGCACGTGCACCCCCTGAGAATGGCCGTGCTCTCCCACTTTGCTGCCAGCGCTTCTGGTTTTGCTGCTGGCACTTTGCTGATCGGTCCCTGGGGACCCCTTCCTCCCCCAGTTTTAGGAGGCACCAGTTGCCCATGATTGCCACTGCTTATCTCTAAAAGCCTCTTAACTGGAAACCTGTCAACCTGGCACTGTTTAGAGGTAGACATTTACTTTAAACTAATTAGGAGGATGGACACAAATGAAATGATCCTAATGGATTCAAATACTTTCTATTTAATATCTTGCATTATTGGACCAGATTCCTCTTCACAGGTCCCATCATCTACTAATCAGCATCTTTCTCTGTCTTGTAGCTCTTCCAGAGGACTAGATTACACATGCATAAAAAATCTGGTGGCCAGCAAAACGTTTTAAATCATAAAATCTAAATGATCTAGTGGATTAGTTTTAAAGAATGAATGAATCATCTTGGCTAAGTACAGACAGCCAAAAAGCCTGAGGCTGAATCAATCCAGTCTTTGCAGGTTAGTCTAAACTGCATAGATTACACTGAAACAGAAGTGAACAGACATTACCTTTGATTCAGGAAACACAGCCACATGCCTGCAGCTCTCTGGCATGCAGCCAGCATGGGATGTGTGCTCAGTTCCTTTTACTGCTGCCCCTGAGGTCTCTGGGATTTTCAGTCCAGACTTAGAGGAGGAGGACTCTGCAGGGTTGCTCATCACTTCATCTTCCTGCCTCCAGGTGCCTCTGGGATTTAACCCCCTTCCCTGTGCCCTTCGGTAAACTGGGCTGCTTCCCCATCTGGGCTTGTTCTCTCACTCTCTCACTGCTCCAGCTAGGGAGCAGAGGGGTAGGGGCAGCCCTGCTCTCTGGAGCAGACAGCCCAGCCCAGGGCTGGAAAGTATGCTGGGGGCTTGTAATTTAACTTGAATCAGGAAGGGATCTAGGACAGAAGTTTCATAAACCAGTTTGGCCCATATCAGTTCAGTCTGATATTACATTCAACCACGTTTGTCTTAAACCAGTTTCAGCCATTCTGAAACTGGTTTAAGTGCACTGAACTTCTGTTCTGTTACAGGTTTAAACTAGTTTCTGATCCATTAAACTGGTTTATGCGTAACTTGTCTCCCTAACCCTTGAGTTCCACTGGGTTTTTGTATATCTTGACACCTAACATATGAAAAGGTCATAAATTAATGTGAAAAAGTATGTACATTTGGAATTTATACATTAAAAACAACATGGAAGGAACATGACCGTTATTGAAAGGAAAAAATAATATAATCATCCACACTTCTTGGATAACTCCAAGGGGCCATACCATGTATGCTGGGATTTTAAATAGACAGCCAGGATTCAGCAGTTATACAGAGTCCTAAAACATCAAAAGCAGTCCAAGTGCCATGGTGGTTAAATTTCTAAACATGCGTATCCAAGAGCAAGTATTTTAGGTCACTCAGAAGTAGATAGGGATCCTTTCTGCAAGTGACAAATATTTTATTCTTCTCATACATCATTTATTTTACTTTAGAGCAGATCAAAGTACAGTTTTGTAGGAACAAAAGGGACTGAACTATCTTTTCATTCCTGCTAAATGGCTACTGGTAAGTTTTAGGAAAAACCCTGCTTATGCAGCTGACAGAAATCAACCTTTTTTTTTTCTTATTAAAATGTTAACAGACTAACTCTGCTGGAGCTGGTAACATTCAGAATTAGATGAATCCAAACACGAAAGTGGTAACAGCTACTTGGCCATTTGCTTTATTTCTCTGCCTTTTAATATGACTTATAATTTGCTCATTAAGACCATGATTCATACTTGCAGCATACTAGTTACAACTTAAGCATGCACTTCAATCATTTGCTCAAGTGTGGCTTCAGTTAACAAATTGAGTTTGAAAAATACAAATTTTGACAAGATACTCTTCTATTAGAATTTTTTCTGTCATGTATGAAGGTAGGACTGAATGTTTCCTGCTTTGTCTCCCTCAATAGAGGTTCTCACCACCATTCTTTTAGTAAACTGAGATGCTAGTACGTAAAGTCAGGGATCCTGTGCATCATTACTAATGTCTGGGATTTTGTGTATAAAATATGAAAAAAGACATAGTTTAAAATGAGTAGAGGGAAAAATTTCTGTGACACAGTCTAACTAGAGGTGTTGTATGGATCCAATAAGAAAAAAATCGGTTGCAGTACAAAGTAAGTTGTCTCTGATCTTGGAAAATGTTTTTGGACACCTAACAGCTCTTTTATTACTGTGGCTGATTAAAATGAAAAGCCTTACTACTAAAATGTTCTTTTTGATGAGATTTTTGCCATGAACTATAGACCTTGTAGTCCAGTGGGATACAAATCCTTTGATCCTGTGCAGTCACATAAATTCAGAGTCGTAAAACAACATTGAATTTGACTTTATTAGTGTGGCTGATGTTGCCAGAATTATAATGCAAACTTGTTTTTCCCTTCTTTTCTTTTCTTGGTGTACTGTCACTATTCTTTCATGGTACAAAAAAAGTAATTTTGTTGGCTGTCAGAAGCCAAGATTAAGCTATTCTAACAAAATCTTGGCTTTATATAGGAAAGTAATGATAGTGTCGTATATTCTGCTCAGCTTAAACCAATGATTTCTTGAGCAATGAGTAAATATAGTGTGCGCGCACACACACACACACACACACACACTAAGAGTATTACAGAAAATGATCTATTTTATCATCCATCAGAATGAATGACAGTCTACAAGATGGAAAAAAGCCAGCCAAACAGTTAGCGATAAAAAAGTCAAGTCAAAATGGTACAGTTTATCAGTATGAAGTAGGCCACATACAAATATCTTCAAATACTGTTCACTTAATTGAACTGTAGGAAATCTCTAAGTAATCAGAAGTCTGTAGCCAAAATAAGCACTAGTTCTAAGGGCCTTGTTACACCTTACACCGGGGCAGGCAATTATTTTGGACGGAGAGTCGCTTACTGAGTTTTGTCAAACCATCGAGGGCCACATGACAGGCAGCCAGGGGCAGATAAATATTAATTTGCTAAATTTTTTAGGGGTCCTGCAGGCCGGATAGAATGGCTTGGGAGACCGTATCCGGCCCACAGGCTGCATTTTGCCTATCCCTGCCTTACACTGTGAGCTATACAAATGTTGATCAGTGTTAGTGCTAATTCAAGTTTGGAGCAGTCAGACTTCAGGCCAGTAGGGGCCTGGAAGACTGAAAGGTAAGAATCCTCCCTTCGCACTCCCCCTGGGGCTTCCCTAGTCTCCTCTGACCCTCAGGGTTCCTCCCTGCCTACCTCACCGCTTACTTGTGGCTGCTCTTGTTTTCTGTCCTGGGGGAGCAGAAAGTGAAGGGTTTACCTGCATGCCTGATCCCTGCTACCACTGCTGCCAGGTTGCTGCTCTTCTCCAGGCTGAGCCCACCCAGAGAGTGGCAGCAGCAGTTAGGCAGGCAGGTTAACCCTGCCCTGTCTGCTCCCCTGAGGCATACGGCATGTGTAGTCACAAGTAAGTGCGGGAGCAAGGGGGCAGTGAATGGGGATCTGGGGTGCTGGGAAGGGGTCACAGTAGGCCTGATCCAGGCTTGGGAGTGGGGAGAAGTTGCAGGCAGGTGGGGTGTAGCCTACAGTGTCTACACCTTAATGTAACATGAGTTGGGTAACATGAATCAGAGATAAACCTTCCCTGGAGTGGTGTAACTTTGAGCTGCATAATAAGTGCTTAAAACTAGTTTCAGGTGTTAATGTGCAGACAATCCAGGTGTTAAGGGCTCCAGGAGCTGCCCAAAATTACTGTGTAACAAGGTCCTAAGATAAATGACTTCTATATTTTTAGACATACAAGTTTTGGAAATTAGATTTCGTATAAATTTCTCTTACTTGGCAGTTTTTGCACCCCCCTCCCATTTTACCACAAATATCTATGAATATCCTGCACTTATTTATAAGGTCAAAATCTTTATCAATTTACATAGCCTAAACATGCCAAGAAAACTTGTTGCACTGTAGCACAGCTAAAAACAAACTTAAGAACTAGTGCTGTTTTAGGGTTCAGTGAACCATTTTGCCTTGTTCTTTCCAGTTTAATGACACTGAGGTAAGATTGATCAGTGATGCTATGTTGTCATACTTGCCAAAAAATGACAGTCAAAAATCTCCAACTCCCCACCAAATTGCAAGCAACAAGAACATGGCTGTGACAGCATTATGGGAAAATTCTGTGTATTCATCTAGGACACCGGTTCTGAACCGGGGGTATATGTACCCCAGGGGGTACGTGAGATATATTTCTTACATTGTCTAACACAGGCTGAAGTGCCTAAAAAACTAATTTCCCATTGAAAGGGAGTACGTGAAGTCTCACTCTGAGACCAAGGGATATGTCGGCTGAAAAAGGTTCAGAACTGCTGATGTAGGATATCTGCTGAAACTGTCTGACTTCAGTAATTAAAACCTGCTGCTCTTCTCCCTCTCTCCCCTTTCCTCCAACAATTAAGCACCTACATGAACTATTTGATTTTTGTGTTTTTCTTGCTTGTTCCAGTGGTACTGAGATTTGAAAAAAAAGATCTAAAAGTTTAATTTCCCCCTTAATACTCACAACTACTATATTTTTTCAAAAGTTTTATGGGGTAGAAACATGAACATGGCAAAGAGCAGATTGCTGACAAAAGATACTATACTCCATATAATCTTTTGTTACTTTTGGGGGGAGGAGGTTGGTACTTTTTTATTTAGTTTAAGATCTCTGCATTTATGGGGGAAAGAAGCTCTACTACAAAAGTCATGATAATCTTCCAAGTCCAATCATTCCATTTAATATTCACTGATAATTCAGTTTTCTTCCTCATTACATGATAACAAACTTTTTTCCACTGGCCACTACCTCATTCATTATACTATTTTGTGGATTAAGCAAACTTGGACAGTGAAGAATATTTATCTGTAGAAACCTTGTAAAATTAAAACCATCTCAAAATGCTGAGACTGTCCCAGTTGTCCCTTTGCAATCCCTGTACTTATACCCAGCTGCCTGCCTCCAGTCCTACTGCTAGGCTCCTATCTGAATCTTTTCTCCACACTGTCACTGTCAACATCTTGTGATCCTCTTGTCTTGTTTGTATTTGAATCAGATGGCTTTTTTCTCCCCACTTTCTGATCATCATAAAGGTTGCGGTCATGGAGAACACAAGCAAAGGACTCCATGATCCCCACTCTAATGTTCAGTCCAGGAAAGCTGCAAACAGCCCTTACTGAGAAAATTTGGTTTCATCCCATAGAACAGGAACATGCTTAAGAATGGCATATACATAATGTGGTGAGTCAAAGAACAAGGAATCTTCAGGGATGTTTGCTGCAAAAGTCTAAGAAATCTCATTCAGCACATGATGCATAGAGCTTTTTTTTAAAGTCATATTGTGTCACATTTCAAGTCACTGTTCCACAACATGGGGGGCACTAAACTTTCTCAATCTTTCCCCTAATTTCATTCTGTAAAATCATGGAACCATCTTGGCTTAAATTAAAAAAGAAAGAATGAGTAAAAGGAAAATAAAATATTTTATTTCATTATTTTTACAAGTCTTTCTCATTTTCTCAAAGGAAAATAAAACCGTGTTCTTCATAATGAGAAGTATTAGACAAAGCCACCAGAAATTTCTATAACATTTTATTGTTAACTTACTTAATAGTAAATTAATCACAATTAATTTTTTAGGTATTTTTCTAGCTAAAAGCTTACATAACTATTATTTCTTAAATACAAGATTAATGTGTTATATTAGCCTGTTAAAACTATTGCAACATGTTAACAACATGTATCTAGCTTATATTCTCTCACAGCACAACTTTTACTTACGTAAGGCAATAGGGTGAAATGGCTTTTGCAAGACTGTAAAATACAGTATAAATGATACTTTTTATAGTGAATTTATTTCTCACTTATGAGTACCTGCTTGGCTCCAGTTCAGTGAAGTGCTTCAGGATATGCATAACTTAGCAGGTATATTATCCTAGTATAGAATTAATAAAATCAGCTAAACTATAGAATGAAAACCTTCATGTACAGATTCCTTTTAATTCAGGCATCACCACACACCGAAATGGAGTCTGAGATTTGCACTGCACTTCATTTTGACAAAAGATTCCAATGCAAAATAATTTTAATAAAGGGCACGTTTACATGTGATGCTGTGTCACCATAGCAACATGCTATGGTGATGTAGCATCTGTGCCTGTCTACCCACGAACACCAGCTACTTTGCCATAGTGACCTGCTTCCCCAGTATAACAATGCTATGGTGAAGTAGCTGCTAAAAATAACCGAGCGCAGCACGTACAGCACAGTACAGGCTGTTACTGCGCTGTGATTTAGTACTTCCTTTTGGAAATACGAATTCACAGCGCAGTAACAATGTTGCCATAGCAACATGTTTATACATGTCTAAGGAGGACTGAGTTGTAGAAACATACAGAACTTAGAACATCCAACATAGGGATGGGTTCCAGCAATAAAATGATACATACCAAAGCAGTAACACAGTAATATAAACATCTATTTGCTGTCTGTTACATTAAATCTTAACAAAAAAGCTAGAAAATAATCAACTTGCATTTAAGACTTTTTAAAATAAAAATATCAAAGTTTAACCAGGGGCCTAAAGGAAAATGAGAGACAAACTTGGCTGTGGAATTTATTACAAGTTTAAAGAAATAGATGGAAAATACAATGCCAAGTCCTTCCTGCTCAGGATAATTATTAGATTGCACAGTCTAAAAGGCCATTTTAAGTCCAAGTTCTAAGATTTTATTATAGATCATGATTTGAATATACAGAATAGGGATTTTAGTTTTTTAATGTAAACTGTCCCTCCTTCCCCCGAATCTCTTTTTCAAACTTCCTTTTCAATCCTTCCATAACCACAGTTACATACCACTAATCACGATTTTTTTTTCTGCCCTGTTCTGTTGCTTTTTACCTTAGTGAAGTGTTGCTGATATTGAAATGGAAAGTCCCTAAAACTTCTTGTCACTTGCATTGCCATGTACTTAAGGTGAATAAGTAGCAGAAGCATAAAGGGAAAGGAGTTGGGAATCTTTCTGGTTTTCTGCTATTAATACTCTTGAATGATCATAATAAAATATAGCATTTTGTTAAGGATCCTTGATGGAAGAATTTGATGCTGAAAATATACAGAGTTTATTTATGGAAGAACAATGTTCAGTTTGTCTATTTTAGATAGCATAACTTTATCCAGGATAATTTTTTAACACATCTGAGATATTTAAATGACTCAGATTACACCCAAAGACACAATTTTGTTTTTTTAGAAAATCTTTATAACAATTCCAAGAATAAGCCATCTCTGGAAGGGAAATTATAGCAATATCTTAAGGAAACAGGGAGGGAAGGAAGGTGGTTGACCAGAAATCGGATTTCAAACTTGCTTTCAGCTGAAGGTAGAATTTTAACGAGAGGTTTTCAGGAGCTCAAAATATCTTTTCCCAGAATGTCATGTGGCTACCTTTCTCCCTTCATTTAAAAAGTGTTTTTGCTGCTGTTTTTATTCTCTGCCATCACATCACCTATCCTACTACTTTTCTAGACCTGGCTGTGCAAATATTTTCCTGCTAAATACAGTGACTGGGTACATTAATATATTTATTCTGAAAAAGAAAATAAAAAATGATAAAGGAAATATGTTCCTGTAGCAAAGGTTTTAAATACATGGGGAACTTCAAAGGATCAAATGAATATGTATGCTTTTCAATATAGCTTCATGGATCTTAACACACAGTCATGGAACACTGCCATTTTTAAATCTGTTTCAAACTTTCCCATACTTTTACTGCTTTTCAGCCATCTGTTACGCTTCCTCCATCATATGTATTTCACATAGAATTCTATGGAAGTGAAGTGTAAGCAGCAAATAGCAAGGAAGGGGTAAACAGAAAGAAGATTCATTAATACATTCAAGGTATGCATGGTGATGAAACCATGGATTCGAGTGCTATGTACAATGTTTGAAGCATTTCAACTCAGGCATTTACGATTAACTGCAAACTGGGAAACCTTCATCAGTAACAACACATGGTAAGGCTGAAGTCTGAATAACTCATTAGGAAAGTTTGACTAATAAACCCTTAGTGACCTCAGTTGCTGATTCAGTAGAAGCATACATGATACAGGTTGTCTTAAATTTGTGCATGCTGGGTCCTATGAAAACTCAAGGAGGAACACACAGAGCCGCTTATGGCATTACTTTTGAATTTCCCCTTGTAAAGCTTAAAAAGCAAAGCTCTCAGCATGGATAAGCCCCATAAAACCATGCTACAAACAGGCAGCATCTAGCCCATTTCAAATAGGACATTTTGTTGAGTATTTTAGCAGACAGCAACAGACAATTGTACTCATTGTTGTTAGCCCCCCCACAACACCTATAGTTTTCTAAACTTAGTAGTATATACAACAGCTTTACCTGTTGAGAAGAACAATGGAAGTAACCAAGAAGGAGGAAAATTGATATTTAATGAAAAGTATGGTCAGAGTCTAAGAATGGCAATCATAAAAAAGATTTGTAAAAATAATTAAGGAATGGAGACCCCAAAGAAGTATAATTATTTAACAGCAAAATAAATTGCAATATTACATATATTGCAATTTCTAGCCAGTTTTTTTCTTATTGCTCCACAAAGAAATGAACAACGCTGCAATCATGAGTTCAATACTTGGTCAGATGTCCATCTTACCAAAAAGCTACCACCATGTACATATTAGTCTCAGAAGTCAAGGTCTGATTTGCTGTGTAAGTTGGAGCACCCTCACACCCCAGTATGCCTGAGTCACATTCACAAGCTAGAGAGGAGAGTAGAGGAGGAAAAACTGTACATGGATAATATACTCTCTTAGAGTTATGTACAATTGGCAACTTAGGCATTTAAGAAGTCCATTGACTTTCAGTAAGTCTTAAATTCCTAAGTGCCTAAGTCATTTTTGAAAAGGGGACTTTAGCTCTTCTGCAAATGTTATCCATAAATTTCCAGAGTATAAGAAGCTGAAAGTTATGCAATGTATCACAGGAGAGGATTTTCCCTGAAGATGTGCAATAGTCTTAGTTCTGACCTATGACTGCAATTCCTGGCTAAGCAAGATCATTAGTATAGTTTGTCCTCAGAACAAGAAGTACCCCCACTAGCACATATTTACAAATAAGTCATAATTTTTCCTCTTCCTGACTTAAAACCAATTATGTCAAACATGAGCCTAAACTAGTTCTTTACATCTCAATTAATTTTTCTATTTTACACAATTGTATGCCTCTTGTTCCAAAGGCAAAGACATTAGCAAATTCCAGAATGAACTGCTATTTACTTAGGCAGTGTCCTGGACTAACAGAAGCATTGGATATCCTACTAGAACACAATAAAACTGAAAATAGCTATCAGATTCCTAAGTAAATGGTAAGTCTCCTAGACCAGATGGCTTCCCGGCCAAACACTCTAAAACATTTTAATGTAACCTGGCACTGTTATTTAACAATACTTTCAATGTACAAAAGCATGAAGAAATCCCAGACGTTAGGAAGATAGCCACAGTTTCTGTCATCCAATAAAGAATATAAAATGAATAAAGCTCTGTCTCATTTTTGTGCCTTCCTGATGATAATGTTACAAGTTTGGCAGAGCCCTTCCAATGAAGCTAGATCAAATTCTCCTGAGCTTAGTCAGTAAGGGCCAAGTTTATTTCTATAACAAGCAGGTAGCCGGTAAGTTTAACTGAGTTCTAGTATTGCCCATTCTGTTCTGTATATGAGAATTTCTTTCCATCTCCTTTCTCTGGAGAAGGCAGTCTTTGCTTGGATATAGAGGTCTTTCCTAGTTATACATCTTACATGTTAATGGGGGTCTGGAGAGCTAGCTCCTGAATGAATATATACATAATATTAAAATCCACAAGGTCAAGGTCAAGTTTGCATTAATAGTTTGGAATACAATGCATTAGCTTTAAAGTACAGGCAGACAAGGGATCGGCTTCTTCTTTGTGGAGACAAAAAAGTTCCTTTTTCAAGCAGCTTAAGACACTCTTATTATTAAATATGATAATGAGGAGCCGAAGAAAATACTGATCTTCATCATGAGACCAATAGTTTCTTTGTAAGTTTCTTTTCTGTTTAATGGAAACAAAAATTCACGAAAGGCCTGGTAATCAAGATGATCTACAATAATTTCAAAGTTGCTTCATTTAATTTTAGATAATTAAGTATCTAAGTCAAATGTCAAGTTTTGGGCTAAATCTTTTCAGTGAATAGAAATTTTCCTCTAAAAGGTGGTTTTAATCATCCCAAAGCCACAGGAAAATTCATATTGACTTTACTAATTAGTTTCAGAAAAAATATTTAGGGCCGAATTCATAAAACTGTTACTATCATCCACAGTGTCTCCCTTTCAACCTTGAGTTAAAACAATTATCCAAGACCATGGGTGACTAGTGCCTCCCAAGTCTGGGTGGGGCACCAGATCACTGACTGGGGGAGAAGGGGTCCACCAGCGTTCAATTGCCACCAGGGTGGGGATCCCCCAGTGGCTGATTACTGAGCCTGAAATCACTAGTGGTGAAACCGGAAGTGCACTTCTGGTTTTGCGGCTGGCATTTCCAGGGGGTACATGGCCAATCTCAGGGCGTGTCCGTGCACTCATATGCACCCTCTATGCATCACCAATGTCCAGGATGTGAGACACATCTATGTTTACCTCCCACCCTGTGTCTGGATGGATTGAAACTGGGGGTGTGCAAAGCAGTCCATATTCGATTCAGATTTGGATTCGGACCAATTATGGGGACAGTGATTCGATTTGTTGATTTGGATCACTGTCCCAATCCGATTCAGCTGAATCTGAGTCTGAAGATTCGATTCTGATTCAGAGAATCCAGGATTCGGCCATAGACACAGCTTTAAATATTTTTTCTACCAGGCACAGCTCATGAACGCTGAGATGGTGAGGCAGATGGAGCATCCCACAAGAGTGTGGGGGGCCCCCCTGTGTGCTTGGTGGTAGAAGTGCTTCTGGTCCACTTCCAGGTCCACCGCCAAGTGCACTGGGGACTCCCCCTGTGCTCACATGGGATGCTGCATCCACCCCACCATTTCAGTGTTCACAAGCTTGAGGTATGTAGAAAAAACATATAAAGCTGTGTCTCAAATCATCAAATATCTCTGAATCTCTCTGAATCGAATTGGAGGTTTCCGATTCAATTCTGAGAAATTAATGCATCTCCTGATTTGATTCAGATTCAGAGATTTGGCCACTGAATTGGGCTGAATCTCCACCAAACTGAATCAGCGACTGAAACTTTGCACAGCCCTAATTGAAACCCATATGGTCCCACCTCAGTCTTAACCAACAGGCTCATAATCTGGAGTAGGAATGGAGGTTTACAGTCTTTTCTGTTGATACTATTCCACTTTCTAGAAACAATTATGCATTGAAATCCACTCTGGCAGAGGAAGACTGCACCCACTAGGCTTCGATCATCCGGTCACGTGCCATGTGGCTGGGACTGTCCATCGATCTGTCCCTGTGGTCTTGCTGTATGGATGTCCCTTCCCAGGGTAGTCTTTTCCCCAATCTCACCTGCCACGACTTTGAGTATTACTTCAGTGGTGGGGTCCAACTACTGGGGTTCTTAAGCATCTGGGACCTCTGAATGGTAATCTTCCGTGAGGCTCCAACCTGCCCTATACATTGGCCTGATACCCAGCCTCGAGGTCTTTCATCCTGACCTCTGACTGTTGGTCTCTCCTGTGGATACATACCAGGGCCAACTGGACTCCAAACCTGTACTGTACCCTTTGGATCTCACGATCGTCTAGCTTCCCTTGAGGCTGCACCCTCCTTGTAATTGTGCTAATACTTGGGCTCCATGTGCTGGACCTTACAACCCCTCCAAAAAGTGGGAAACAGAAAGAAAAAACAAAAAGGAACACTATCAATACCAGGAAGGCTCCTGGATACAAATGATGGGTGAACCTGGCCCCTTAATCCCTGACCTCCAACCCACTATATACCAGTAGGCCCAGGCCCCTAGAGTTTCTAACTGGCCCTGCCCTGAGTACACCTTGGTCTAATGGCTACCACGTTCTCCCCTCCATTCTTTGGACTACCTGCATGTTTTCTGGAACCTTGGTGGTTCCTCTAGTCACGCCTCCTCTATGTCTCCCACTGGGCAGCTCTATGCAGCCAGAGCCAGTCTTCCGCAGCCCCTCCCGCTGAATAAGCTCTTCGTTCCCCACCTGGGGTCACTCCTGGAGCCTTCCCAAACCTGCAATGGTCCCACCTGGCTTGACATCTTGGGCTCTGCCAATCTCCCCTGCTCCTTGGGGGTAATCCTCGTCCCCCTCCTCCTCCTGCTCTCTTTGATCTTCTCCCTTGAATCCTCTGTCTGGGTGAGGTGCGTCCTCCTCCTGTCTCACTATGCCATCGCCGGTGCCTTCCCCACAATGGAGTTCAAAGCAGTCTTCTGCCCCGTGGGAGGCAGTCCTGCCTCCTCTTATCCCCAGTAAGAGTTCTGGGAATACCTTCCCTGCTGGAGACCTTCCGGGTCTTCCCCCAACTCCCTCACCTGCGGCTCCTTTTATCTCCCCCATCCAGCTCCTGCCGCTCCTCTCCTCAGCTGGCTGCAGTTTTAAAAAAATGTGGCTAACGAGCCGCGCAGGTCCCACCGCCATTTCTGCTTCACTGTGGCTCTGGCTACAAGTAAGAGATTTTTCCATCTTTTCTTCTCTTTTCTTGCCTCCCCTGGCATGTTCCAGCCCCCAGGGTCCTCCCCTAGCCTCTTGGGGTCTGTCCCTTGCTTCCTCCCTGTGACAAAGACTTTTAACTTAACTTTTCCAACATCCTTCTTGAGTGCTCTATTCCCCAAGTTCTTGGTAAAAAGAGGATGACATGAACATGACCATCTCCTTCAGTTTTCTTAATTTAATCCTTCTTCCCCTTTGCTTTTCTTATAAGTAATTAAGCTTATATAGAATGCTTTGTGTTGCATTAAATTAATTTTGGGAGGAGGGTCTGTTACAGGGCACTAAGGTGTGCCTGCTCCTTTAAGGGAAGAAACTGCCTAGAGAGAGGGCCCTAGGAGTCAGGCAGAAACCCCATGGGTGCAAGTTGCTGTGGCATCAAGCTAACAAGAAAACAGCCTGCACCTGGACCTGGTCAGCTGACAGGAAGGCACATATAAGCCCAGGGCTGGGGCAGGAGGCAGTCAGTTCTAAAGCAGCAGCCAGAGGGCAAGGAGTTCATACATAAAAGCTGCACAGAGATTCTTGGATGCCTGTCCAGCTGCAGGTAAGACTAATGGGCTCTAGGGGCTTCTAAATTGCCTAGGAGGCACACATTGCTGAGGGAGAAACTGGCCCTCTTAAAGATGCAGAGTTTGGCCTCCAGTGTCATTCGTATTATTATTGTTAGGTTATAGCCCAGGGACTCTTATTTTTGTTGTTGTTTAATCTGGTGGACAGAACTGAGGCTATTGGGGAGGAGGAGGCCTCATTGAGGCACACTACTATGCAGAGCCCCAGCATCAGAAGGCGTAGTTACTGAGGGTAATGGTCCAGGGACAACAAGAGGCTAAACTAAACTGAGGCCTTGTCACTAGAGATAACATCTAAATACCATCTGCGAGGAATGGCGTGTGGTAAAGGGGCAGTTTTGGAGTTGCACATCTAGCCCACGAGGCTCAGGGTGTCTTGAGAGGCCTGGACTTTGAGTAAGTCCTGGCAAGGGATCCAAGCGCTGTAGGATCTAGTGAGTTCAGCAGAACCATGCCAACACAAACTCATGGGCAGCCTCCCAACTTATTATTTCAACCAACAAGAAGTGAGTGCCTGCAGGATGAAGCTGGCATGGTTACAGCACCCTAAAGATGTCACAGGTGTCTCTAGGGACCCTAACCTGTGACAGGGTCTTATCTGATATGTAAATATTGTATTTTTCAGTTTAGAGGTAAACCGAACTGATTTTTTCCTATAGCCCTAATCAAGGTTCCAAGATTGTAAGCAGTGACAAATTCTAAAATGCCTAGACAGGCACATGATAATGCTCAGCTATGGAAAATATTACAAATATTAATATTAGTATTACAAGATTTGCTCACCAAAAAGGTATGAAATCAACTTATAAGTGGAAGTCAACTTTACATCAGCAAGTGATTCATTTGCACTTAGTTTCAGCAAAAGCAATAGCTAAATGAGTGAGAAGAGAAAAGAACAAGGGGGACACAAATTATAAAATGGACAATAATGCCATTTCTTTTTTATATAGCAGTTTCCATCCAAATATATCAAAGCACTTTACAAGTTCTGTATTTTCATGTCCAATTTACAGATAAGTAAACTGAAAAACACAGGCGAGCCCAGAAGCTCATCTGAACTGAAGCAGTGATGTGTTTTGGTCAGGATGGCCTCAAGCACTCCCTACCTGCACCCGCAATCTTACTTCAGACCCAGAAGTTCATCGGTGAAAACACTTGGGAAAATTCCTATGAGGTTGCTCTTGGGCCCTTGACCTCTTGACGTATTTGAGAGATGCTTCACCACTACTTCTAGCATTGGAGTGTGTCTGTAGGAGCAGGTGAGCAAAGCAGCTGCTGGGTGTACAAGGCCTGTACTGGCCAGGACACCCAATCAGTATAATTTTGACCAGTGGTGCGTAACCCTTTCACTCCATGGGCCAGGTGAGTGGTGTGGGGCCAGTCCACATATTGGATTGGGCCCTGCACAGCCTTAGCTGGCCTCCTGCACACCAAGATCAGGGGTCCGTGTCACACCCAGATCACGACCCTGCTCTCATGCACTGGGATCAGGCACCGTGTTACCCTGCTTTCCCAATCTAATATGCAGGTTCATGGTGCGCAGGACCACCCGCATACCTGTGGGGAGCCTCATGGGCCAGATAACAGTGCTGGGGGCTAGCTCTGGCCCATGGGCCAGGGACTAAGCACACTTGGTTTAGACAAATCCCATGTGATACAAGTGGTAGAACCAATCATTGAACTAAACTCTCCCGAGTCCTTGTTCAGGGCCTTATACCAATTTAGAGTTACTTTATCACTACTGAACTACAAGGTACTTACTGTATTCCAATATATCATTTATATTGCATGCATCATGACAGTTTCTTGTATCATAAATCTGAACAGTTTCTTTGAACTGACTACTGATAAAAAAAAAATTATTTTATTTATATACACACACATCACACATGCAAATATCCTCTCATTCAATATATTCTTGTTTCTTGTGAGGTCCAGGTTTTATGTCAGTAGGGTCTATAAAATATATCTACATCTATATCTCTCTAGCTTTATGTGTGTATGTATATAAAAATGTCCTTTGTCATTAGTGTCTATTCAAAAACTTATACAATAAACTTGATAGTTGACATTTATAAAATGCATGGAAATAGATATAGATATCACGCTGCATTGAAATTGTATATAATTAATGTGCAAGTATTCATTCTATTTTGTAGCTTGAAACAACATGCATCTTTTCCCCCAAAAATAATGCCCCCAAAATTGGGCTGCATGCTCTTAAGCCGGGAAGGTGTTTTATTCACTGGAAAAGAAGCTTAGAGACTCTGCACATCCCAAGATGGTGGAGTCCTGCATTTACACTCTCACAGGCATAGCTATTGGCTGAGCACTGTAACTTGTGCCAGAAGCAACAACCAAGCTGCTGGTAGTACCTGGATGAGGCCTGTGATATGGAAACAACACTATTTACACAAACTTTTATATAAAAGAACTACTTACAATAAAGAACTAACAGTTTTGCTACTGCCTTTGCAAAGCTCTAGAGCCTTTGTGTGACAGTGAGTAGCTAGGGACAGAAAATAAATGTAAAATAGTTTAAATGATCAGTTCTGTTACAGGTTTAAACCGATTTCTGATGTTCAGTGCACGTAAATGAGTATGAAAATGGCTGAAACCAGTTTGAGGTAAACCTTGTTGAATGTAGTATCAGACTTAAGTGGTTTGGGTCAAACTGGTTTATGCAATGTCTGTCCCAGACTCCTTCCTGGTTTAAGATAAACCAGACTTCCCCAGCATCATGGCATGCTCTCTGGGCTGGGCAGGGCCCTCTGCTCCACAGAGGCCCCCTCTGCTACCTCGCTGGAGCTCTGGTAGAGACTTGCATGCACAGAGCAGCTGCCTGGCTTCTCCCTGCTAAGCAGGGTTTATTCTCCACTCCCCTCTGCCTTATGCAATCACCTCAGCATTAGCTCGCAAATCACATGCTGGCTACAGTCTATGCTGTGGGAGATGACAAAGGCAGATCGACTTTTTGGAGCTTATCAACAAGTAGCTTAATGTCCTTTCTTGGAAAAGCTGTTTAAGAAGAGCTTGAACTAATGGAGAGAAGTTTTGTTTTCTTGTTATTTGATGTTTTGTATTTTGTGCCTTTTATATTTCACCAACCAGTATTGTTTGTTTTGCTGTTTGTGTTTTTATATTTTGGTTAACCCTGTCTTTTGTCAACTGGATGAATATGTCTGTGGTTGTAAGTGTCTAACCTTTATTGAATCATGCCCGCTTGGGGTGCTGTAGTGTCCCCTATACCCCCTGGTTTATGCCTGTAATGTTCCCACTACTGTTCTCTCATTAAAAGGTTTATGGTTAAGTCTCTATTGGCGATCTGGCTCTACTCTATAGGGGAAGGAGGGTCCCTACACCTCCCACAGCGCTTGTGCACCTGCTGTGATCCCTTCAATTGGAGAGGGTGTACAGCTTGGAGTACCGCCTGGGTTACAGGTTGATAAACACTGAGTTAGGGGTGATAAACTTTCGCTGCTGGGCTGCTCAGGGAGTGAGGGGGAGGGGGATAATAAGAATGTCCTGCCAGAGCCTGGCCAAGCCCCCTCAGCTCAACCCTGTGGAAAGGAAGGGAGGGCTGCTCTAGCAACCCTCAGCGTCTAGCCTGAGCCACTGCAGATATGTGCCTGAACTTTTTCATTCCAGAGGGGAGGTCAGTGCAGTTACAAACCAGTTTAGCTTAGCCAGATTAGAGTAACCTGCAAAAATTGAATCAATTCAGCCTCAGGCTTTTTGAATGCCAGTCAGTAAGTCCTCCTAGAAATATACACTGTGCAGGAAGTGTGGCATCTCATGAGACAGTCTAGGTGAGGCAGCTGGCACCAGGAACTTCTGGGTGCCACATTTCCTGGACATTCTCTGTTTTTCCCAGGAAACTACTGTATGTCACACAGTAACCCATATACTGTTTTTGCCTCTGGAAAAATCTTTTTTTATATCCTCTGCCTTCCAAAAACTAGTAGTAGTAGTACATTTTACTTGGGGGCGTGTGTGTGAGAGAAAATATATACTGTATTTCAATGCAGGATGATAAAGGGTGAGAGCTGCTCACTGAGTTAGAGAACTGAACTACTCTTTTTATTATTATTATTATTATTATTATTTTTATTGGTTAAGCAACCACAATAAACTGAATGGTATTCCAGATAGATAAGGAGCCAGTCACTATTTAAAGGTAAAGACAAATAAGATGCTTTTGGGAGATGTTATGGACATGGAAATACCAAGGCTGTTTTATACAAATATTACTATTTTGAGTCCTCTCACAAAAAGCATAATTTTAAGAGGTCTTTGAATGAGTGTTCAGTGGACAAGAACTGGAACAACTTAAAGATTAATAGTTCATCAGTACCCCATTTTCCAAAATTCATTTTACCACACTTTGCAGCTTATGAGGAAGGGACTTTCTTTGTCTATTTGAGCAAACAACTGAGATGAGGTGGGGAGGTTGGTGGAGGTGGGCGTGACTGAACTTCAGATCCAAATATTTTGGCCAGTCTCACAATGCACTAAGTAGAAAACTGTACTATACCAAAATTAATGTTGTTGCACTATATGTTCTTGAAATCACTTGAGAATGCAATCGGCATATTACACTTAAATTATGACTTGATTCCACTTGGTCATTTTTATTGAGTTCATGTGAGGTTATTTCCCAACTTCAGTATATTAATTGAGTCACCTGTAACAGAATTTGGATTTCATACTGTGTTCTGGGGTATGGTAGTCATTTGTTTTATATATCAACCAAGTAATCAAACAAACACTGTTTGTATGTTAGGCATTGTAATGTCACCGAGGAATAGTTATCCTAGAAAAAGATGGATACTATTTCTATTGTCCATCTATAGAAATAGTTGGACAATAGAAATAGTATCCGCCAATAGCAACGCTCAATCATTCTGCTATTTTTATATATTAAGCATGGTAAATCGAAAATGTACATATTTTATCCAAAGTCAGCAAGACAGTACTTACTCCAAAAATATATATATTTTACATAGAGTAATGAACCTTCACATTTTAGGATAAGTGAATATTATGCAATCACATTAATGTTATTATGTGTTACACTACAATTTTTTTCAGAAAGAGGATTTAGCTGACATCTAGTGGCAAAAATTGAAAACACAGCTTAACAGTATAGGAGTACTATACTAGTAGTTGAGAGAAAAAAATTCTAGATAATTTAAAAATGTGAGATGGAATGTTTGGTTTTTTTAAAGCATTCTGATTGTTGCAACTAGACTTTCTGTAAATGTGAGGTTACTAAATAAACTGTAAGTAGATATTTGAACATCAACACTGTGTCCAGTCATGCAAAATATGACTGGATGTTTCAGTAAAACTTGCTTGGCTGTTTTAGTAAAACTATGTAATCATAGAAAACTAATTTGGAGTTATCTGCTTTTGTCCTTATTGTGCAATATTATGAGGTACAGATTCAATAATGAACCAATGTGTATGATTAATATTTTTGAGTATTATGAATTCATTTAATCAGAGTATTTATTTTAGAAATTAATCATAAAAAGTACTGAGCTTTCAGGATTGCCCCTTCCAATGTAAAGTAAATATAACAAAGTAGGTCATGAAGTCTTACTATACCCTATATAACTCAAATTTCTAGTTTTAAACAGTCCTTTTAGAGATTCTCCTCTTCAAGACCAATGCCCATCCTGTTGAATGGATGGTATGAGGAAAGCTTTCATTAGAACCTGGTTCTTCCTTACCATACAGAGAATACATAACATTAGTCAGGAAATAATAAATATTAATTACAGGAAATGGGGCAGGGGGTTGGACCTGATGATCTGTTTAGGTCCCTTCTGACCCTAAGCGCTATGATACTATGAAACCAATATGATTTTTCTTCACACAGGGCAGAACTACAGCCTTCCAAGGAAGCTAGAAACATAAATCATTAGTTGTCAAACTTTTCCTGAACAGAAGTGTTTTGTTTTTTTCCTTTTCCTTTTTCCACCTTATTCCCTGAGTTTGAATTCACTTCTCATTAATCTGCATTGCATATAGCTTCCTATGGTCATATTTTCCCCTACTTTTCTTAGAGGCAGGCACAGTTCAGATCTCTCTAACTTCTCTATGTTCATCAGTACTGACAAGAATTGTTATAGTACTGTGGTATGGCCTTGATCTCTGGTAGGGTCACTAAAGTGACCAGTTTCCCTCACAAGCACTACAGGGTCCTGATGATGAATTCGTTTGCAAAGAGTTGGTTAATGGGGTGTCTCAGTAGCAAGGCTAGCAAGACACATTCAACCCTCGGGTTTATTTTTGTCTGACAAAAATGCTATTAGATTTCTATGTGGTACCAGCTTTTTCAAGTAAAATGCAACAATTTACTGTATTACGAAAGTTATTATTTCTACAATATAATCCTTATAATATTTCATAATATTGTACAATGTAGTCATCGCATCTGCTTTAATCTTAAAAAAAATATTCCATCCATAAATATAAAAAGCAAAGAACACCATGTCTAACACAGAAGTTGCATGTTGCATTTAACTGTGTAATAAAGGGATAACTGGGGGAATTTTCTGCAACCATCCTAGTTGAATGTGGGTCACAAGTCTCATTAGTTTGTAAATACCTCATTGCCCTTTACTTTGCCAGTATCTGGCAGATCATATATGACCCTTTAAAACTGCTACTTTGAAAAACCATTTACAGGGCCAATAAATTAATGATAGTTGATCACACTAGGAAAAAATCTGTATTACCTTAATCATTTCAGTTGATAAAAGACTGATTTAATTTTTAAACATTCCAAGTTTTAAGTAGACAATTCATGAAACAATGTACACTATATAGTTTCAACTAGCCATTCAGTTTCTCTCAGATTCATTTTCATTAAAATATATAAGACCTTTTAGTGGAGATATCAATTTTGGAATACAATATTATGAAAACTCAGCATGGACTGCAAAACCACCTAGCTGGGTTAATACTTGGGTGATTAACTTGCATTGAGCCCCATTGGTCCAAAGTTAAGCTAGTACCAGTAACTAAACTAGCTAGGTTTATATTCTCTTGGGTATGTCTATGCTGTACTGCAGTTATAATGATGGCTGGGATACAGATATATATGGTGCACATGATTCTTCTGTTACTACTGACTGTATGACAGGTGGAGGTAGGAGCTCAGGAGTATCATTCTTGTTGTCCCAAAGATGTTTAGCTTTTTCTCCCACTGAATTTATGGCAGAGCTATTATGGTCCCTCATTTTAGCAATTCCTTCTTTTTACTACCTCTATCCTGAGAAGGCTTACTATAAAGGCAAAAATAATTTTGATTGGTTTTTTTTTACTTTTCAATTGTCTTCCTTGAAAAGCTTTGACTCATAGTTGCTAAAAATGAAGATAGACATTTATTCATTTCTGTTTCTGAAATGTATCTATTCATTAGTTCATCAGTTAAACTATTACATTATATACAAATTTTACAACATTTAGGTAATAAAATGAGCCAGGCTAAGCAACCTACATTTATAACAAGATCCAACCACATAACTGAAGCTCCATGTTTCCTATTGCCCCAGTATACTGACATGTTGAAAAGAACATATGGGTTTTACAAAGGAAAATACACAATTTTTAAAGCAGATAGTTTTGATTCATTCACGTGTCACAGAATCCCTATGGAATCAATCATTTGACAGTCTGAAGAACATACAATCAGTTTTTAAGAGTTTTTCTGATACAGAGGATACTCAGACACCTCTACAAAGGTGTCTCACACTAGATTGAAAAGACAAGAGAAAGAATATGAGGAGGAAGGAGGGGGGAAAACTATTTTTCTAGCCTCTCATTCCCAGTGCTGTCAGAGGGAAAAAAATACTGATATCATTTCACTGCTGCTTTTACTTCACATCACTGCACATGTCCTTCCAGTTGATCAGTGACAGGCTCTGAAGTCAAAGCTTGAAATGTGAAGTAGCAAGGGGCTCTATAAGGTATGGAGAAGGAAGTGTGGAGCAAACAACTGTAGTCTCGAGAAACAGGAAATGATAGGCCAACTCTTAAAAACATTCTCTTAGCCAGTGATTCTAATTTAAACAGACTGAGCTCTTGCCAGGCCTTTGGTGATACCACAATTAGAGACAAGAAAAATCCTCAGGATTAACAATTAATATTCATTATTAAAGAAAGCAAATTAAAAGAACAGAGGTCATCACAGTTAACAGATTCATTTAATCTCTGATCCTTTTAGTTTCTTTATGGCTGCATGCAAAATGTTTGCTGCACCCAGTTTAATATCATGTGGTTTAATACTGTTTAATAAAAGCTGTAGACCAGGAATAGCATGTACAGGTGTTGATCAATGCCAGAAGCTGCACGGGGAAGCTGATGTGAGTAACTTGGGGTGGAAAGCAGGAGGGTATTGGTCCACAGGGTAGGTAGTTTGTCCAGAGGCAGGGAGGTTGGGAGGTTTAAAATAGCCCAGTCAGGGTCAAGTGGGTAAGAAGACCATAGCCCCAGGGCTAGAGGAGCAGTTGGACTTTCCCAAACCCAGAGCTGTGCTCCTAACCTGTGCAGACATTTGCTGGACTAGGTTAACCTGTTTCCATTCTAAGTCAGTTCACCAACTCAGGTGAACTAACTTGAATTGGGTTCATCATTTTTGGCCCAATTTAACCCTCCCTCCTCCCCAATTCTGCACAGATGGGCATTTAGGTGGATCTAACCCTAGTTAGGCTGATTTAAGTGTAATATCTGTTCATACCCTATATAAACTGACTCCAGGTCTCAGGCCTTGAGCCATCACATCTGCTGAAGTGAAATCACTTAATTTTCCCATTTGCAAAACCCCAACTAACCAATTACCTTAGCAGGCTGAATTAGGTCCAAGTACCTGTAATTTTTCCCCACTAGAAGGTACGTTCAGAAGTACCTAATGACTTACAGCCCTCTCAAAATAAAGCCTTATTTTTTTTTGAAAGCTTACCATCCTTTAAAACCTGGAGAAGATGATGCCTGCTTCGTATACTCCCGAAGGACCTGTTCTTGCATTATTTGGTAGTTTGTGCTCCATGAGACCACAACTCCTCATACCCTTTCTCTTTATCAATCCCTTAGGTACCTTTGATGTCTAGGTTCTCCCCTTTGGATAATGGAGGTAGTATCTTCACTGCCAAGCCAAATGTACATATATGCATGTATTAGAATGCTTCAGAATGAGCAGCAGGAGTTAGTTTTCTGAGCCTTCAGAAGCAGACAGACTGTCTAACACAACAAGGACAATGGATACACACAGCCTGGGAAAGTCGGGGCATGTACCACACTGTTCCATAACATGAGCGAGGTGGCACCAGCTTGCAAGGCCCCAGAGCAGGGGGCTGGAGTTTTCCAGTTTTGGGGGAGCAGACCACATTAGGAGGACACTGGTAAAGCCCCAAATTAGCTTGTGGGCATGTGATAGGTTTATGAAAATGAGACTTTTGGCTGACAACACAGGATGTGGACAGTGTGATGACAACACAGAGAGACCAATCAGTGATAGCCGTGGATGAAGAATCATCAGAAGGAAAGGAGAATACAAAAGAAGGACTTTGGAGCAGCAAAAGATCCTCCGCCCAGGTCCTCCTCCTCCCCAAGAGGGTCCCCATTCCCTGGAGGGGACCCCAAGCCCACCATGGACAGAGGGCTTACCACCAGCTCATCTCATCCACCCCACTGGAGGTGGGGGTATGGAAGGGGGCCTGAGCATCCCACCTCCAGGCTGCTGACATGCTGACATGTGACACCTAAGAGAGAACCTTAAAGTGAAGTCTGCATCCTGGGCAGATTTTTCTTGACTCTGACAGCCCTAGACTTGGTAGATATATAGAATTGCTTGATTGCTGGTATAAACATTTGAGGCAGTACTGATTGTCCCAGGTTTTGACTCAGATACAAACAGGCCTAATTGTTACATATAAGCTGTCAAATAAAATAGAGCAACGCAGTCATTTACACATGTAGCCATTCCAAGCTGCATTGTTGATCCTCTATGAGTAGATGTCTGGTGAGAGCACACATCCTGACTGGCCTGTCCCTGAAATGAACTGCAATAATCCTACAGATGTACATGGCCATCTCTAGGATGGGGAAGTGGGGAAACGGGGTGGAAAACACTGCCACTTTTTTATTTCACATACTTCACAGGTACTTGAAGTGGGACAACAGACGGATACAAATGTAGGGCTCCAAGACAAAAAGGTTTCTCCTGAGACATTTAGGGAGGTGCACTAAGTTAGATCATGAATGGGTTAGCCTGATCTGCTAAACATCTGTACATGTTCAGAGCATAGCCTCAGGGCTGGGAAAGGCCAGACACTTGCCCCAGCCCTGGGGCTGTGCTTTTCCTAACCTTCTCCTCTCTCTCCCCAACCACCCTCATCCTCACTGGGCTAATTTTAGCTCCCCAGTGTCTCCCAAACCCAGATGGGCAACTCTTCCCACTGCAGACCCACTAGCTTCCCCTGATCCAGTCATCCTTTTCACCACCCGGACTTACTTGGACTTGCTTTCCTGCATTGGCAAATGTCTGCACAAGCAAGACCTGATCCATGATCACACAGCTTAAAGTAAGCCAGGTGAATGTAGACGGGGTCTCGGAAATGTCTGCACTTATGCATTGAGAAACTGGCAGTAGTGTAAGTAAACAATTAGATAATAGTGGTCAGCATGATAGGACACAGTCCCATAATGACAGCTTAATTGTTAAGTATTCTGAAGCCATCATAGAAAAGGAGGATTTTTAAAGTTAGATCTAAGAGAAAAGAATGAGGTGGCTTTGTAGGTTTTTAAAGAGAGTTCCTCCTAAGGGTGAAGAGCAGCTTGTGAGGAAGCACAAAGGTGCTTGTTTGAAAATTTAACATGCAAGTGATAGAGGCTGAGATCCTGGACTGATTAGAGAAAGGGTGAGGTGGGAATAGGGCCCTCAACCTGAACACAAGCACTGAGAGAATGTATGCCAGAAGAAACAACACAAAGATGGATAGTATAGGACATGAGAAAACAAACCCTACTTGTAAAGCTTCTGCAAATATGTTACCTTTCATGTTCCCAGGCATACTTTCTGCCTTTTTCCATTCAATTTGTCTTAATATTCAATGAAAATATTGTATGTGTTTGTATTCAGTGATTGATGAATTTACTATAACCACAATGTAGATGAACTATGGAATTAGAGTAATTACCGTGGAGTTCATTACAGTTGCATTACACCGTAAAGTGCAATAAAGGGACTGGGTAGAAAAGTGTTTAAAAATGGCACCATCTTCTTCCTCCACAGATTTGCTTCAATGGTACATTTCCAACCATAATTTGCTCTTATGGGAAAAAAATGCCTTTTCTACTTTTTACTTCTAGCAATATGGAGCTAATATAATTAGAAGAGTTCTCTCACAGATGAAATCTGAAGGGCTTTTTTTTAAAGAGAACAACTACACTTCAGGAGAAAACTGCTATTCCTTAAATTTTTTCATTGAAAATCACTGAGGCAGACTTTAGAGATTTAGTATGTTAAATGAGCTGCTGAGTCAGAGGGAGGACTTTGCAATGTGCATTATATAACCAATACATGACTAACACAATCACCAAGATTACAGTAAGATTGTAAAAGCCCTTTATAAGCCATTTGTGACTACACCTAGGGATTTTAACTATATTAACCTTAATTGAGCTGCCAGGCAAATGTTACTAACTTTCTGAGAGAAAATTAAAATATTCCTAAAATAAGAACATATATCACTATTCCAGAGGCGCTCAGACATTTTGACCAGTGGGCTGGATGAGCAGTGCCCGGGCCAGCTGATGGTCCTGGGGAAGTCATGGTAGGGTTCCATTCAGCCACACAGAGTGGGGCAGGGGGCATCATGGCTCCAACCTGGCCCCATGGTGGGGGAAGAAGGGGGCCATGGCCCAACCCTGTAGCAGTAAGAGAGTGTGGGCCAGCCCCAACTCAACACCACAGGGGAAGGGGGCTTGAGCCATCCCCTCAGTGGGGGGGAAGCAGGCTTGAGCCAGCCCCAACTCAGCCCCACGGGGGAAAGGAAACATGACCCAGCCCCTTCCAGGCCAGGCAGAGGGGCATGAACCTCATCTAGCCATGGGGGTAGTAGGAGGGTGCATGACTTGGCCCCAACCTGTTGCATAAGATTCAGGGTTTGGGAATTTGGCAGCTTGGCAGGGTGGCATATTTACTGCCACCACTCCCCTGCTGCCAAATTTCCTGATCCATGGGGAGCCCTGCAGGTTGGATACCTATGGCTTCATGGGCCACATTTTGCCCATGGGCCAGAGTTTTAGCAACCTTGAAATGTTGCATTATTTAAGCTCACAACTTGCACAGAAGTTAAGGAAAGAAAAAAATAAAGAAACAGTTATTAAACAAATTAGAATCACAAAAAAGATGTACCTTTAAGTTTTCAATTTCTTCCTTGTGTTCTCTCTTTAAGTGCAAAATGGCAGCTTGGTACTCTGGAAAGATAAACAAGCACATTATGTTAGATAGCTTGGTGGAAAACTACAAAATACTTTCTTGATATGCTGTCATTTCACATAACACTGAACACTGCCAGGCCAAAGAGACACATTTAAGCTTCTGAAGAACAGGAGTCTTAAAAAGCTCACAAAGAACCAAATATAAATCACACTGATTAGTATGTATATTCCAGGACCATATGATACATGTGGCCATACTGACAACATTGATAACGATGTTGAGGACAAGTTAGATAGCTAAGTCTCACATGGCAAACAAAGCAAAAATGGTTATAATAAGAAGGTAACAAGAGGTAAAAAAGTAAGAGGTAACAAGAAGAAACAAAAAAAATTGTCTTTGGCTGAAGGTAGAGCTGATAGTATTGTACTACAATTTAAAGGTTTGGAAGAGACATTTATTATTAAAATATTTTATAACATTCTACACTAATAATCTTTATAGACAAAACATTTGGATAGAAAAGGGCTATAAATGTAATTTGGGGCCTGGAAACATGTCTTACAATGAGAGACCTAGAGAGTTCAAGCATGGTTAACTAAACAAATGAAGATTTAAAGGTAATAATAGTATGGTAGTTAAGTACAGTACCTTCACGGCAAAAATACACTGTATTCTTTAGTAAAGAAAAGCATATCAGGAAGAATGGTGGAAAGTGAAAGTCAGAAAAATTCATATTAGACAGAAGGCTTTTTTTTTTTTAATGGAGGAAGGGGATGGGGGGGTCGTGATTACCCAATGGAACAATCTACCCAGGGAAGTAGTGGCTTCACCATCTCTTGAAGTCTTCGAATCAAGGCTGAATGCCTTTCTGGAAGACATATTTTAGTTAACACAAGTTATTTGGCTCAATGCACGATTAACTGGGTGAAATTCATAGCTTCCACTGTAGAGAAGATCAGACTAGATAACCTAACACTCTCTTAAAACTATGAAAGTATATTTGTATTTCAGCTTGGAAGATACAAATTACTAAAATTATTCTCCTTACATTTTAAGCATTGTGGGATAGTATTAACTAAACTGATTATTTACTTAACTGGGTTCTTTCATTTCGTAAGCAAAACCAAAGCTATCATACTTACTAGGTGGAAAAACCTATTAAGTTAGAGCTTGCTTACATTATTTAAAGGAAGTAGTTGAATGTTTGATGTGTAGCTGGAAACCCTCCTTAGGGTACTAAAGTCTTTCTCCTTCTGTCTGTCTTCAGTTCTAAATATTTGGCCAGGGGCAACACCCTACTCCCAGCACAACTCAGAACTTATTGGCATGGAGTGCTGAAAAAAGAGCAGAGTGAACATATTTGAGAGAATAATTTCTCTTTGCTATACTTCGTTTGACATGGCAAAAACGTTAGATTAGCATCTGGTTCTAGAACATGTTGTATCTTTGCCTTGGGAATATTTGTGAATGCTAAATGACAGAATCCATTCAGATTGCCAGAAAGGGTAATATTTAATGGAGACATTTCTTCAACTCTTAGAATATTACCCAATGCCTGGCACAGCAAAATAATGTCAGGCAAAGACTAAAAAGGACCAAAGAAAAAATATTAAATTTCTCTTTTCATTTATGGCAGAGGAATCTCACCATATACAGCTAAGAATGTATCATAGAATCATAGAATCAATGAGTTGGAAGGGACCTAGACAGATCATCTAGGCTGACCCCCTGCCATGGGCGGGAAGGAGCACTGGGGGTGGCAGGGGTCATGAGATCCCAGCCAGGTGCCTATCCAGTCTCCTCTTGAAGATTTCCAGAATGTAATTCTGTCATTCTTCTGGCCAAGGTCCCCAAGCTAGATATTCACTTGCAACATTTTGGATCCATATGCTTTTATCTTCCTTCTGGTCTGGGAAGCATCCTGGCCTGTTTCTTTCTTTGATCTCAGATCCACACTTTCTGTGTACTACTGGTACACAGAAGTGGGATCTGCCTTAGGTCCCCAAAAGCAGTTCAGATCCCTCAAGACACACAACTCCATCCTTATAGGTAACTCGTTTGAAATTTATTTTTTTAATACCTTATGATTTTTAAAGCAAAATAACACAAGTTGTGGAAAAATTTTGTAGACAATTCTTCTTTATTTCATAAAGTATAAAAATACATGGAACTAGCCAAAACAATAAAACAGTATTTTCCTCCATCCGTTTTCTGAATTTTATTTGGGCTGAAATCAGAGTCAGTTAAGGTATATAGATATATCCAAAATCCCCCCTTAATAAAGCTTCTCTTTCCTACAGCTAGCTTCCTTGTGTTCCTGCATCTCTAAAATGGCTGGTAAAAAGACTCCTTTTTAATACTTCCATTCCTTTTTTTGAGGTGACACCATGCTTAGACTAATCTTGGTGATACATTGCTTAATTTTCAAATTGGTACCTAGTTTTCTTATTATGGCTATCTTCTGCTCCAGGGATATTTCCATTTGAACAAAAGACTGTTAATATTTAATAACACCCCCTGCTGGCATATCACTCAGTTTCCTCATAATGTGGTGTTTGCAAAAGGTAACAGGTGCCTTACCCTCGAAAAAGGCTTTTGTAGCTTGACCATAGAACATTGCTATACATGGAAACATTCCCCAAATCATCATGAATATGAAAATTGTTAATTTAATGTATAAATGCAGTAAACACTGCAAACCATGTCAAGAAAGAAAAATAAATACTATAAAATCTACCAGTAATAATAATCAGATTGTACATACAATATATGATGATTTAGTTCTTTAGATGCTGCCTGTCTCCAAATGGGTAATAACCTTTAAGAGTCAGGCTTAGATCAATATTCTGAGGCTCCAATCTCAGGCATCCTTAATGTGGCAAAGCAAAAGTGAGGAAAAATGTTTTATTTTACTTTTTTAAAAAAAAAGCATTATCTTTATTTCCCATCATATGACAGATTGGGACTAGGGTAGCATGGGCACCAAGGCATGCAGAGGTTGCAAGTTTGAAGCCAAACCAGAAATGCTTATGGCATGGCCCTGTTTGATTCTAAGGAATCTACAAATTCTGCTAAATACCTTGTCACAGGACATGAGAAGGCAGCAATAGGAAAGATAGTTTACAATCACACATTTTATTCAGCAGGCAGGGAATGTGGATGTTACCATTCTTTAGGAGCAGCAGTTTTCCATTCAGCAGCAGTTTTCTGAACTAGCAAATTGAATAGTTCTGAAAGGTTGGGATACTACATCTTATGTTCCCTCCCCCAGCTGCTCCTCAACCTTATTTTAAAAATCTTGAAGCTCTGGAAATCAGCAGATTATGAAAAATAACAAAACCAAGTCATCTAATTAATGCAGCAATTCTATATAGAAGCAAATATTCAATTATTGGAGCTGCTTATCTGGAGCATTGTATATTGTTCTGCTGTAATATATATCTAAAATACCTTATAGCATTCTATAAACCATAGCTTAATTTACCAGTTCTTTTAGTGTTTACATTTTTGCTCATTCAAACTAGAAAATATAACACAATTTTTTCCAGCTGAATTGTAATGGTAATAAGCTAGATGCTTAGGTTCTAAGGTAAGATAAAATAAAAATATTGTCCAGAAGTTAACTTTAATGTGATAAAGAATCAGTTTGCTGACACCCAGCAAAGCATATTTTACCTCCTCCTTTTATGTAAACATTAATCTGTAGATATAAGAAGTTACAGTGAAAAAGATACCACCAGACAAGTATAGGACTGATTATAATAATTTGCAGTTTACTTTGTGACACAGACACAAAAAGGTGATTCATACTTCTCCATGTGTATTTTTCATTAAGCCAGTTTAGTTGGGTTTTATAAGCTTTTCCTCAGTGAATTAAAATGAGTCTTGCACACAAACTAAATGCTCTGAATCAAAACTGCCTCTAAGAGGTAAAAAGGAGCAGACAATTCCCATGGCCAACAGCTATGAGGAGTGGTGAATTTAGTACAAAGGACTCTATGGAGACATGGAACAGGGAGAACTAGGACTCTGTTACAGAGAGGATCAGCAGCACAAGGCAGAGAAGGGGCCCCAGCTACCTTATACGGCTGATCCAGCTTGTATGCTGCAGGTTGCCAAGCCCTTGTATAAACAACATTACATTATTACATCCACATGCAAAGTTTTTTCTGTCAAGAAGCTTGGAGACTGAAACATCTTAGATAAACATTTAGGGAATGTTCACTTTACAGGGTGTACCTGTGCCCAAGTCCCAAGCTAAACCCACCTGTGATTATCCACCTTGTACTCCCTTATGTGCCTAACATGCCCACCTGGCACTGCACTGATATGTTCTGAGTTTAAGGATTTCTGGTTCTCTTTCAAGGAGCCTCTCTTGGGATCTGTTCATGGTTTATTGTAGGAGAACTTATCCATTGTTCCTAATTCCTTGTCCCTAGGTGCTGTTAGCCTGCCATTGTATCCAGCTGTGCGGGGCGCGAGTCACGTTGTGACTGTTGCCCTGGTGGGTTCTAGCCCCTGATGTTAGTTTGCGAGAGGGAGAGGTGGACTCATAACGGTTCCAGAACATTTTTATTTGATCTCTTACTTATGCACCACCGGTGTGGACATGGCTGCGCAGGCGGTTACACTTGGATCTGAATCCGAGACCAAAAACGATGATGAACAAAAGATGAAACAATGATGAACAAAAGAAACGAATGGTCGATATGCAAGATACGAACTAGTGACGAGATATGAACGAGTGCACAAATGAATGCCTATGACTCCGGAGGCAGGAGAAGCCGTGGGAAGCTGGCCAGGCCTACCCACTGAGCGGTGAATGCTCTTGCTTCTCTTCTGGGCGGAAACTCAACCCTAGCTTTTATAGGCCAGATGACAAGCCCAATTTCAAGCCCCGATTGGTCACATTTTCCTGCTAAAATGTTCGCGGGGTTTTTTCCCACAGGGGATGGAGTTTCCCCAGCACATGGCCACGGCCATGCAGCAAGCCAAATAGGGGCTTTCCAGATTGCGTGGAGAGTGCTGACAGCATCTGTTGCTGGGCAAAGCTGCCAGAGTCCAGCTGGAGCATGACAATAGCGAACACACTTACAAGTCTGAAAACTTCTTGGCTCTGGCTACTGCTAGAACAAATCCATGGGTTTAGCCCCATGGAAGAATTTTTCTTGTCCATGTATGGGACCAGTGATGGCATTCATATGTTCTGAATTTGCCCACTTTAAGGAGAATGAAACATGCTAACGATAATCACTGTGCTGGCATTGGTTGACCAAACAGGCAGATGGCCAACATGGTGTGTATGGGAAGGTGCATTATCTCAAGGTGAGGAAATTGGGTATTGACCAGTATTTGCAAGCAGGAACCTTGTTAATAGCCAAATGACAATAAGATGCCAGTGCCCAGGAGTAACTTGTCTTCTGTGTGACTCGTGAGGCCATACTTCAAGCTCAGAAGATCTTGAAAAAGGTGCAAATACATTATGAACAGCTTCTGGTTTATAATGGAATCCATATTCGACTGACTCAATCTATCACACAAGTCTACAAAATGGTTTAGATGCCAGAATTGCCAGTACTGTTTGTGTTACTGTGGGCTATAATGCCCTGCATAGGGTTGCTGTATGTCCAGGTTTTCCCAGGCATGTCCTCTTTTTGGGTCCTCCTGTCTTGGTCTGGGCATTTTTTTAAAATATCAACAAATGTCCAAGATTTTGCTCTGCTCAGCATCGAAGTATTTTCCAGAACTTCCCAGTTTGCCCTAGCACAGCTAGTGACTGGAGGCAGGGGGTATCATGTGCATCTCCATGTGCACGTGCACGTGCATGTGGCCAGCATGCAGCCAGGCAGGGATGCAGAGACTCAGAAGCTGGGTGGGAGGGTCCAAGGCTTGGGGACTATCGGGGGGGTGGGGAAGAGGCTGTGGGTGAGTGACTGTCTGAGTGAGTGAGTAAGTGGGAGGGGTGTGTGGAGGTAAAGGGTGTGTGAGGGAGTGGGTGCTTGCCAGCACTGGGGGAAGCTGTCTGGGCACTACGGCTGCAGGAGGGTGGGGGAGGCAGAGGAGGCACTTGCCCCTACAGTAGGGGGAAGGAGGTGGGGGGGTCCTACGGGGGCAGCATGGAGATGTGTGGTGTGGCTGGCAGCACCAGGGCTGGTGCCTGTACTTGCAAGGGCAGGGCAACTGGGAGACACTGCAGACCTGGGTGAAGCAGGGGCCTGCAGGTCAGGAATGAGGGGCATTTAGCAGGGCTGGGGGCTGTGGCTTGGGAGTGAGGAGCACTGGGGAGGACAGGGGTCAGTGGGTCAGGATCACAGGGCACAGGCAGTGCCAGGAGGATGGGAGTTGGGAGTGAGGGGTATCAGCAGGGATAAAAGGGCTATGGGTTGGGAGACAGGGGCACCAGCATGGTTGGGAGGGCAGGGTACTGTGGATCAGAGGGTACTGTGGGTCAGGAGTGAAAGACAGCAGCCGGGCTGGGGTGGGAGTGAGGGGCAGGGGTAGGGCATGGGCATATCACTGCCTCCCCCACAATCATATTACCTTCCTCTCCCCACACTCCCCAACAGGTGTCCTCTTTTTTGAAACTAGAAATATGGTAACCTTAGCCCTGCATGAGATCTATAAAGCTACAAGTAAGCAATATTGCTGTTGCTTATTTTAATGAATGCTGCAGCATATTAATGCATTTAAATTTATTTCCCAAAAGCTTTATATAAGATCTTGTAATCCTTTTTTATTTTCAAAGCAGTCACCTATGTTTTGGCATACATGCAACCAAAACATTTTAACAGCAAATAAATAAATATTCAAAAGATATAAAAATATTGGTGGTCAAGCCAGCTGGCCTGGGCTGGCTTGTTTGCAGCTTGCAAACAAAGAAACAAAAATCAGAACAATCTGCGTAAGAACAGATCAACTACCTACAGGAAGGGTGCTTAACCTCTGGCCCACAAGGCAAATATGGCCTGTGAAGCTTTGAAGTCCGGCTCTCCACAGGTTGGGAAATTTGATGGCAGCGACAGTACCGCAACCCCCCACACCCCCCCCATTGCCAAATTCTAAGCCCCACAGCGTGGAGTGGAGCTGGGCCAGGACCCTTCCCCTACATGGCCAGATCAGAGCTAGGCCATGTCCCCTTCCCTCCACATGGTGAGACTGGGGCTGGGCCGTGCCCTTCACCCTGTGAGCCATGTTCTCTTCATCCTCCCTGTGGGGCTGGGCCACACCCCCTTTCCCCCACAGGGCTAGGCTAGACTCCCTTCCTCGCATGGGGCCAAGTTGGGGCCACCATTTAGCTGGAGTGTGGTTGGGCTGCCTCCCCTCCCCACTTGGTGTAGCCAGATGGGGGCTCGCTGGATCCAGCCTGTGGAGGGACTGGGGACTGCCCATCCAGGCTGCCAGGCAAGAAGGCTGTCCACTACTGATCTACAGTGCAACCAGTACAGTTTCATGGAAAGTGCAAATGTATGATGTGCTTTTCCTCCTTACTCCACTAGAATGAATTGCATGGGTTGTCTAGAGTGTACAGGGGTAGCTCCTGTTCTTTGAATGGTTCATGGTCTACCCAAAACCACAGCTATCCAGGTGTACTGGCTGCTGTTTAAGTGAAAATGCGACTCTCTGAGGATGGTCTTGGAGCAAGACCTGAATCTAGAACTGCACTGTGCATTTTATACACATCCTTCTGTTGTACTCAGTCTTCTACCTGCAGCCATCAGCTATGTTGGAGGAACTGTATGACCAACTGACAGTTCTTCCCTCCAGAGTAAATGCCTCAGTTTATCAGAGATGTAAAAAGTACATTCATTTTGACCACAGAAAATACTTCTCTCCCCTTAATACACACATACTTTATTTCTCTCCCCTTAATACATACATACTTTTATTCTGGAAAAGCCAGAAGTCATCTTGGAATGTTTTTATTTATCTGACCTATTCAAAACCTCTTGCGTTACACATCGGCAATCCACAGACTACAGTAACCTTAGCAGGATCCTGTTACCAAGTTCTTCTTAACCTGATTCAGGAAGGCCCTAGAGAATATCAATCCACTTGGAGTAAGAACGCAAACTACTTTTCCAGGCCCCTGGAGGAAATCCATTTATCTACACAAAGGAGATTTTTTGGCATTAGGTGAGTGAACAGCATACTAATGACAGAAATCTAGTGAGCTGCAAGGCAGCTGTTTCAAGTTTGCCCTGCTGAAGAGTTTTTGTATGAAAAAATGCCCATCCTTACAAGCCAGTAATAGATATGACGTGGGCAAGTTAACAGAATGCCAAGATGCAGAGGCTTGCTAGCAGTTGGGAAGAGACCCATACACGTTTTTCTTCTAGACCCTCTCCTTCTACCAGCATGGGAAATATAGTGCAAATAGACAAGAGGCCAAGAACCAGATTTATAATTCTGATGGCTTGAATACTTGTGCAATGTAGCTGCAACAGCAGCGTAGCTCTGTAGGAGCATCCCAATGAGACAGAATTTCAAAGAGAGCTGTATATGCTCAAACAGATATGTGTACATGGTAAACCTAGATGTCTGATCCTTTTCTTTTCCTAAGAATAAGTTTAGGATTAGCAAACACAAATCTCCAGTTACTTGTTTTAGTCTTTTTTTCTGCACGTGGAATCTATCTAGCTTCCCATGTGGTCATGGTATGCAAAAGTGGAAGGGTATGTCCTGCTTCTAGAACAGAAGTAAAATCCAACTCTTTTTATATCACTAGTTACACTGGAGATAGGCAAGAAATACCTCCCAGTCGAACTGCAATTTTGGTAACAACATGCCTATATTTTCATTACTATTATTGTTATGGTTGTTGTTTTCATTATCATCATTGTCATTAGTGTCACTTACCAGGTTCTTGTTCTGGGTTACATAGCGCTGCTTCCTCTCTCAAATGTATCCCAGGCCCATCTCTGAACAAGTCTTTGGCATTTAGCCTCAGATTATCTTGGCCCATTCTCTTTTGTCTTGATCTAATGCTGGTACTATGCTTTGTTCAGGGATATGCTCTTGTGACTCTTCTTCATCTGATACCAGGTTCTTCTCCAGTGATACCAGGTTCTTCTCCAGTGCTGTCCCATTCTCTTCACTTCTGGTTTGACATGAATGCTGTTCTACCCCAAGAAATGAGTAACCTGGAATGTAGGCTTCATATTGCAGCATTGGTGAACACCTGGTTCAAGAGTTTAGTATAGAGGCTGGTAGAAGAGAAACTGCCAAAAACTGCCATTCCTGTCCTTTGCCATGTATCAGCTAGACCTGCTGGTAAGTCTGAGGTGCTTAATGTGTTCTCTGAGCTGTTGATTCCAGACTCATCAGCATCTTGAAAACCTTTCCTTCTAAGAGCAGATTTCAGTGCTTCTTCCAAACCTATAGCCTCTACAGTTCTTACACTAGCTGTTAATCAGAATTTTAGTGTGCTCCTCCAGCCAGCAAACAAAATGCCAAATGAATCATTTTCTGTTTGCCGAGGCTGAATGGGTTGTGTTGAAAATGAAACAGGTCATGTTAAATGAAAAGTTAAACGATGACCAGCTAAATACAAAGCCACAAGGTAGCTTTGACAGTGCACAAGAAACTTACTGGGAGTAAAGAGTTACTACAGACAGACTCTGGGAACTGTGAGAAAGAACTAAATGACTATCCAAATATAAGTTCAGTAGCACATTCTTTATGCACCTTAATACTGCAGAGAGAGAGGGACAGGACATTGGCAACATGTAGGGGGTGCATATGGGTGCATGTGTACCTCCTGAGATTGGTGGTGCACCCCCTGACACCACTGCAGCTGCCCACAGAAGCTCCCCGCTCACCACCACTATACCCCTGCAGCCTCCACTGCCACCACTGCCACCACTGCCTGCGGGCAGTCACCATGCCTCCCCAGCCTCTGGGGACATGCATTATTCATGGGACAAGAACATGCTTCAAGGCACAACATGTGCTTTACCTCAAGCCTTTAGCCAAGCAAAAAAGTACACTTCAGCATGTGTTTAAGGGTTTTGTGCATAGATGGCAGGGAGTGGTTTGGAAAAGAATATCTGCTGAAGCACATGGGCTAGGGATAGAGATTAAAAAAACCTGAGCCTGAATTGATTTAATCTTTGCCAGTTAGTCTAACTGGCAAAGTTTGAACCAATTTGGAGGTGGATAGACATTCCCTTTTCATTCCAGAAATGCAGGCACATGCCTGTAGTGGCTCAGGCTAGAAGCTGGGGGGTGCAGCCCTCCTTTCCCTTCTGTAGTGCTGAGTGGAGGGGCCAGGCCTCAGCAGGATGCTCTGATTATGGAATGGTGTAAGCCTGCTCCCTGCCTGCACTGTCTCAGCTCTCAGCTCAAGGGGCAGGAGTGTTGCCAGATCCTAGCCCCAGGCTAGCACTCTGAGGCAAAGGTGGGGTGTGCAGTGCATGCATCTGTTTATGATAGTGAGCTTTTCAATCTCCCTCTCCCTGTCTGCAAACCTGACAGGGCTGCAAACCAGCTGGGGACTGATAAGTGTTTATTAGCCCATCAGCAAAACAACAGACTCTGTCATTAGTTCAAGCTCTTCTTAAACAGATTTTTCCAAGGAAAGAATGGAGGGAAGTTACCAGCTGACCTGTTGATTAGCTCCAAAAAGGCCTAAGCAGACACTCTTCTGTCTGTTCCAGTGAAATTAGAGACACACATACAGCATTAGCAAATACAGCTCTCAGCATTAGTTAGCATACCACATGCCAAGGGTCTGTGGGGCTGGGGTCCATGCTGTGGAAGATGGGAGGAAGGGAGGGGGGGGAATCACTGCTTGAACAGCAAGTGGCAATGTGGGGGGGGGGCAGGGGGAAAGCAGGCAGATTCTGTTGTGCTTGCAGTCTCCACCAGAGCTCTGGCTAGGAAACAGAGGGGCAGGGCAGACCTGCCCAAGGCTGCAAAGCATCTGGGATGTTCGGGGATTCTGGCTTAACTTAAACCAGGAAGGGGTCTGGGTCAGACACTGCATAAATTGGTTTGACCCAAATCAGTTAAGTCTGATACTACATTCAGCCAGGTTTATCTTAAACCAGTTTCAGTTTAAACCAGTCTTGGCCCTTTTGGCTAGGGACATACATTACACATAAACCAGTTTAAGTGATCAGAAACTGGTTTAAACCTGTAACAGAACACAAACTGGTTCAGTGCACATAAACCAGTTTGAAAATGACGGATAGCAGGTTGAGATAAATCTGGTTGAATGTAGTTGAATGCCTGTCCCAGACCCCTTGCTGGTTTAAGATAAATCAGATTCCTCTGGCATCCTGACATGCTCTCTGGGCTGGGCATGGCTCTCTGCTCCACAGCAAGGCTGGCCCCTCCCCTCTGCTCTGCTCCCTGGCTGCAGCTCCAGAGACTGTGAGCTCCTCCCCAGTACCCCTTCACCACTCCCTGCTAAGCAGGAATTCCCTGCTCACCCTCTGCCTTGAGGAGAGATGTCTGTGTATTAGATAGCAGACCACATGCTGGAGATGTCCGTGCTGAAACAACAGGTCGAATCAATAGGCATTTGGTACTGTCCCTCTGTTGTTTTCTTAATGGAGTGATAAACACTGAGTTAGGGGTCATAAACACTGTAATTGATGCCTTGCTGGGTTAATCAGAGCATCCTGCCTGTTTAAGGGAAGGGATGGCTACTCTAGCCCTCCCTGGCTTCTTGCCTGAGCCACTGCAGGCATGTGCCTGCATTTCTGGGATGTCTGCCTGGTTACAAAACTGATTTAGCCTAGCCAAGTTAGACTAACCTGCAAAGACTGAACCAATTCTGGCTCAGGATTTTTGAATGTCTGTCCCTAGCCTTTGAAACTGGTTTATGTGCACTGAATTTATATTCTGTTACAGGGTTAAACCAGTTTCTGCTCACTTAAAACAGTTTATGTGTAACATCTGTCCCTAGCAATGCAGTCTAGATAATACCTTAGAGGGGAGATAAGATAAAGAAAATGGTTCAAGGGGCAGGTACTCTTAGCAACACAGGTTGCAATGACAAAACAGGCAAGTTGGGTTTTCTGACAGAGTGATAAGAAAGGGATCTTTATATGAGAGGAAATAACAGGAGGCAGCATTGATGCATGATCTTGTATACAACACAGCTCCTTCTCTTTTTGGCTGTTTCCTAGGTTCCCTGCCTGGTTTTACTGCCTCTAGTATACTTTTCCTCTGCTCTGAAAAAAACTACCATTTTCATCCCAGGAGAACCAAAGAGATTATATTTGTCTCATTTGGAAGAGTATCATATTCTTAATTTTCCTGTAATTGTGTAAAGCAACAGCTCATTAAGTCAATGACAATAAATCACTGCTACTTTAGCAAACTGTCATAACATGAGGTGTTTCTTTTAAGATATCTAGCAAAAAGCCAATTTATTTTCTGTTAAAATATACATATGTTAATTGGATCAGCTGGTAATATATTTAAAAAATAAGATTAACAAACTTGGGGAAAAGTTTATTTTAAAATATCTGAGTATTTGAAAGAAATACAGGATAGACAATTGGACAAAAACTAAAAGAGCAATTTTAACTTGATTAATTAAAGAGCACAACAGTCACTTCCAGGTTGATAACTTAATATATAAGCTATTACAGAAAAAAATAAAATCATTCGGTATTTGCAAATACAAAAGCTGACTTACTAGAAAAGGCCCAATTATCCTTCCATCCACCCACCCACCCATCCAACCTTCCCTCTTTCTCTCCCAGTATTTTGTCACAAAAAATAGTCGAAGACAGATATTTTAATGCAGCTGTGTCAACACAACTATTTACCATACAAGCAAAAAAGATCTTCTTGCTTATCTTTAATATTATGGAAACTGTGATGGTTTGGGGACCTTATTAGTATCTTATTAGATTCCAGTCCTGTATCTTTGAAGCCAAGAAAGTACATTTCAAATCTGCACATAATAAACAATCTTCACCAGAGACAGCTCACTTTTTTCCAGCTATGATGTTTTTGAAAAACAAGTTGAGTAATTTAAGACAAAAATAAAATGAGAAAATAGCCTTCTGCTTATGACATGTTATGAGAAGAGCACAAATTTACATAATGAACTGTTTGTTACATATTAACTTTTCAACTCTACCTCTAATTACTTTCCTTCCACTTACCTACACTGTTTTTTAGATGAGGTGGCTAAAATGCATGCATTCGTCAAACTGAACGAATACGAATACCATCAATTAGATTAACATTATAATTGTTTCATTACTATTCTCTAACTGCTTAAGCCTTTAGAACGATGAGTGCACATATGCACTCTAATGTTCTGAATAGAAGTACTCAGAACTAACGTACTTTTTAGAATCTACCCTCTTCTTTTCCCAACTCTCTCATAAAAAAGCCAAATTTTTCTTCCAACTCTCCCTTCAAATATGTCCATCTTATGCAGCCCAGGATGGAGTTTGGGAGCTGAAAGTACAGGAAGCAATTCACATCAGGAGGGCCACATAGGGAAACAGAAAGAAGGGACATGCTGTGACTCAATCTGCTTAAGGATTCACAACTTTCTCCTTTCCTGGAAAACCAAATAAAAATTTTGGAAAGTGTGCATATTTCAAGGTAAGTTCACAAAGAAAATATTTAGTTAATAAGAAAGAGTTCATATAATCAGCATCTTAGAACTGAATCTGGACCCTACTGTAGCTTCTGCACACTGCTCTTGCAGTGCAAACTGATCAAGCAATTTACAGTATATGTGGTTTACCTTCACTTTACCTGCTTTGCCATTCCTATCACAGCATAGTAACTGAAATATTTTTTCAACATTTTTCCTCCATATGGGGGAAAAAAACCACTCATCATGTGTTCTTACTGATTGGCACAATACCAACCATCCTCCAGTCTGGAAGCTGTTCTAATGATAAATGATAGATTTATGTACGTGATCAGTGGAGCTACTTTGTTCTTTGGTTTCTTCAACATTTTTGGATGAATGCCCTCTGGTACAGGCAACTGATTGCCATTTACTTTTTTTCTGAGCTATTGTATCACCTCCTTGATTTGTCAGACAGTGATATAGTTTTACCACCTGAGGCAGGCAATTCTCCATTGTTCTTAGTAATGAAGACCAAACCAGAAATCATTTATCCTCTTAGCTTCCCTTTGTCTCTTTCTGACTGTCTTACCATTTCCAATGAACTTAAAGAATGTGTGTTTCATTTTTCTTATTGGTGTTTGTTCCTCAATGCTGGTTCCACCCTCACAAATTTGTTTTGTATTCTACTTGAATATTTTCTCTATTGCTTCTAGCCTGAGCCCAAGAGAGGGCTGTTGGTGTACTGATGTATTAAAGGGTGGTCATGAGCTAGTGATGCAGTATGGCTCTGAAAAAAGGCAAATGAAATTCTTCTGCCTCTATTAAGAATATTCCTAGTATTAGTATCAATGCACAAATCACTCACAAGACTCTGTTTGGGAAATGCACAATTCTGATCACTTATGTTTAAAATGCAAATGAAAACTTGAACAGATACAAAGAAGGGCTGCTACAATGCTTAAGAGAACTGAATACTTATCTTATAAGAAGAGATTAGAAGATGTTGCTCCTGAAATTTAGTAAAACCAAGGTTATGTTCAAGTTTTGTTGTCCTTTTTTTTTAAACACAGATGACCAGAACTGTGCACAATTTCCTAAACAGGGTCTTATGTATGACTTGTGAAGTGATACAAACACAAGAGGTACTCTTATTAGAAAGATACACACTGCATTAGGAATGTTTAATAGTACAGAGAAGGGGTTTCCGACCTTTTTAAATGAGTGTACCCCTTCTGGTGGGTACCCCTTCTGTAGTGTACCCCCTTCCAGATGGGGATGGGGAGGCGGGGGGGGGGGAGGGACATGCTGAAAGCCGACCGGATGTGAAGCCATGCGGTACGCGACGACACAGAGTGGTGAATGGATGCTGTATACCCCCTGGGGCCATGCCAAGTACCCCCAGAGGTATGTGTACCCCCAGCTGACAACCCCTAGTATAGAGTGATGGTCAGTAAATGAATACATTTGTACTCCACATTCTTAAACCCTCTTATAGTTCCATCCAATGAGATTACCTATTTCCCCTCTTCTATGTTGGAAATATTCCCCAGCTTTGTGCCATAAATGGACACCTGACAAACATGCAGCCCCCTGCTTTAACTCATGACACTTTACATAAAGTGTCATGAGTACGAGCACCCCCCCACTCCCCAGACCCAACAGACCTTTGTCTGTTGGGTTGGGGAGGGAGAAGGGAAGTGAGCCTGGCTGCAAGCAAGCAGCCAGCTGAGAAGCAGCCCCTCTACCCAGCTGAGTTGCTGTCCCTTGGGTGTTGTTGCAGGGTTATTCTCCTCATCTGAATGTGTGCCCAATAAATCCTGTTTTTCACTACGGGTCTGTGGCATCTCAGGCACCTGTATCTCTCAGATCATTGACTGTGTCTATACACATGCTCAGAGGTGGGGGAATGGGGATTTTCATTACAGTAGTTCCCAGGCAGCTGCTCTAATTAAAACTTCTCAACATCACATGTATTACACCCCCACACATTTAAAAATGGCTGCAGGATGCTTTATGTAAGCCCTGTTTGATGAGACTTAGTTAAAGTACCCTGAGACCACTGTAAAATGCACAGGGGCTAAATGCATGTGATGGTGCAGTGACACAGCAGAATTCTAATTAAAATGTGGAGCAAACTCAATTAATCAGTTAACAAGCATGTGTATAAACACCCATTACGCCTGCCCCTGTGACCACTTACTTCTTCTTCTCCTGCTTTGGCTATGCTCCCTCAGCCCTGATCTGGCCTAGCTGGGAGATGCTTTTGGGACTCCTTGGTTTGGCTGGGGCTGTACTGCTGCTGAGTGCTCTGGAGGAACAGAGCTGCAGCAGAAGATGAGGGAGGGTTGGAGGGGCAGGCATAGGTATGGGGGCAGGAAGGACAAGTTGCAGTGGGGAGCAGGGATTGGGGGAGGCAGGCTGCAGGCAGGGAGGCAGGCACAGGCACAAGAGACAAGGGGTGGGGGGCCAAGGAGCAGGCAAGGAGGGCAGGCATGAGTATGGGGACCCAAGGGGCAGGTGCTTGGCCCCTCACTTCCTGCTGGTCCTTTACTCCCTGCTTTTTCTTCCCTATCCTGTTCCATCACTCTGTGAATATATGAAGTCACATAGCAGACCTGATATAGATTGTGTAAGACTGAAATGGAATGGAAACCTAGGTTTTCAGATGACAGAATTCCAGTGGAAGGCTGCCAGTCATAAAATTTGAGCATTGACAATTGATCTGAGACTTTGTCTTATACAAAAAGGTTTTGTTTGCACTGTGATCTCTCTAAACTTAAAAAATATATATACTGCCAGTAGATTCTGTTAGATGTGATGCATTGCAGGCAACACTTGGTTACATGTTTTGGTCATGGCCTATTATCTTTTCTTTTCAGAAAGAAATTTCAAGTAGAGTTAACATGGTTTTGGACACGGAAATGATACCTTTGGCAAAAATAAAAGTTGTAATATATAGCCAAGCCCACTGATACCACCTTTCATAGACAAGCCTACAAACTTCACTTCATAAAACTACTGGATACAAAAAATCATGGACTAAATATACACAGTGGATTTATGGCACATTATAACCTGTCAGCCATCCTATAACCCCAGGTGACCTGTCTTCATTTTACCAGCTACTTTCTTCTATCACCTGTTCAACATTCCCCCTCCCTCCCTCCACCTGTCTCCCCCTGGCCTGTCTCACACCTATTGTCTCCCATTCCCTCTGATCATCACTGCCATACATTTTCATTATCACAGATCTACATTTTACATATTGGATTCTATACTACCCAGGAGGGCACATAATTCACCAGCAGACTCAAGGGTGCTTGTGTCTGAAAGCTTGCAAAGAACAATATATCCAACTATTTAGTTGGTCTAATAAAAGATATCAATCACATCTACCCAAAGAACCTTGTCTGCCTTTGACAAATATGTGTATTCTTGAATATAATAATAAGAAATTCATACTGAATCCTGCACAAATTGCATTCTTATAGTAGGGTCTTAAGAGTAATACAAACAAATGTATTGCAGCAAAATTGTATGGAAAAGGGAGACACCTCCAAAGGTCAAAATCTGGTACAATGAGATGGCACAGACAGCATCTATGGAGAGAGTCATATTTAACAGGCTTAACTAATTGGAAAAGTTTAGTGGTATTTAGAAGGAATTTTTGGAATATTTTGGTAGCTATACTGTTGCTCATTGTACACTTCCTCTATCTTCCCTCTTTCTCTCCTCTTTTGCTCTTTTCCCTTTTATTGCTTACTAGCAAATTGCCAGTCAAAAATGATGGGGGGACGGTGGGGACAGAGCCCCACATCCAGCCCTGTTCCCCACCCCCCTGCCACTCATTGTCTGGCACTGGTTTACCCCCACCCCCCTCCTGTTGCTTTGGGCCCGACTGTGATCGCCCCCACCCCCTGCTTCAGGTCTGACTCCAGTCCCCTCTACCCCCGCTGCCACTTCGGGTTCAACCCTGCTTCCCCCCCACCATTTCAGGTATGACCCTGCTCCCTGCTTCCTCCTGCTGCTTTGGTCCAGGCCTGCTCTGACCCCCGCTCCATTTCAGGTCCTGCCCCGCTCCACCCCTACCCACTGCCACTTTGGGTCTTAACCTGCTCCCCTCCCTCTCCCCCCCCCCCTTGCCACTTTGAGTCTGACCCAGCTCCCCTGCTCCCCCCCACTTTGATTTGGGCCTGCTCCTCCCCTCCCCCCCACTGCTTCAGGTCTGACCCTGCTCCACCCCTTCTCCCCACCACTTCAGGTCTGGCCTTGCTCCTCCCAGGCTGCCCAGTCAATCACTGCCCACCTCTCAGTGGTGCTTGGTCAGTTGTCCAGAAGCATTAGGGACAGACAGACAGACGGACAGACTAAGCCTTTTATTATATCAGAATTGTTTGTGATGTAGTTTGGATTGACTATATAAATAATTTTTAAAAAATCAGTTAAAAATAAAAGATTTACTGCATGCGATGGATATTTTCAGATTACTTTATGACTTTGGGTGAATTGGAGAAGAAACCCTGGTTTTCAAAAAGATCAATGTAATTATGTGAAAGACCTGAGGAGTACCAAGTTTTGATTTCATAAAGCCAACTCCAGGTGAGGATTTCCAGGGAAGATCACAGCCATAACTATTTAGAAATGGAATCAACAGGGATTTGGTGTCCACAGCCTCATCAATACAACTCTAGAAGTCATGTGACTTTAAAAGAGCTCTATGCATCCATATCTAGGCACTTGGCCTTCATTCAGGTGTTGGAACTCAACATCATCAGGCAACAACTAACACTAGTAAGGCTGGTAGCATTCAGGATACCATCTAGCTAGCAGAATTGCAGCAGAACCTGAGAAGTCCATCATCTATAAAAATCAAAAACACTGGAGAAAGTTACGGTGATCATATAACTATATTTAGTATTTTTATCTAAATGTTTGGGTTTTTTTAGCTACAGGCAAATACCCCATGGTTTTATATCACTGAATAGCTAGTGGTGTAGTGTCTATGGGAATGAATATTCAATAGATACCTTAAAACTATACACAAAGAAGTACTGCCTACAGAGCCTGAGATCATCTCTGAATTTAAAAACTACCACTGAGTACACAAACATTCATGTTTATGAATTAAGGAAAACCCTGAGAAACTTTAGTTACTTTTTCCCCCTTAATTCTTGGCTAGTCAAATGTAAATTTAGGTTTTTCAAAGTCTATCATGAATCATAAAATCTTTCTGATTTCCCCTTGTGGAGGATATGGAATTATAGTATTTAATTAAGGATTTAAAAACACATCAATACTAATAAATGACTGGCAAAGCAATTTGGCATTATAAATTTAGCCCTCCATTTTCCACTTTGCAGACAAAGCATAAGCTAGTCTCTTTCTGGGTATTGTTATAATAAGTGTTATTGCTTTTTTAACATAAATTTGTGAAATTATTGGGTTTTTTAATTCAATTGTTTCATTTTAAATGGAGCTATTTCTGATATTATTGCAATATGTTTATGTGGCTTTTGCTCATTGACCATGTCCAGATGAATGAGCACATGCCTGTTGCAGAATCTCAAAACAGTCTGAGAAACTACGAGGCACACTGGGAATGAAAAAATGTTCCCCATGCTCCATATTTGCAGCGCAGACTCTAAATTTGATACTGGGAAATCCCCAAGAAAACCTGATTTATTATTTTCCCATAAGTAACAAGTGGTATTCCCAAGTATCTTGATTATATTGTAAGTTTCATGATAATTGGGGGGTTTTTTGTTTGTTTTTCCTGGAGTGCTTGGTGCAGGTGTTGTTTGGTTATAGGGGAAGTCTTAGCTTTCGTTTTATTTTTAATAAAGGAAGGTTTTAGTCTTTGAGGTGGCAAGTATGGAACCTTGTAAACACAAACTCAAGCTGAAAAGAAAGTAAATCCTCAAAAAAGAGTTTTTAAAAGACCAGTAGGTTTCTTTTAAAAGATATACAAATATATAATTTGTTACAACATAGAAGACCATGAGATTATTGAGTTCAAGATCCTACAGAAAGTAAGGATGGAGAGCTGCAGAGTAAGGACCCTGGACTTCAGAAAAGGAGACTATGACTCACTCAGAGAACTCTTAGACAGGATCCCCTTGGAAGCCAGACTGAGCAGGGAGAGAAGTCCAGGAGAACTGGTTGTACTTTAAAGAAGCCTTACTAAGTGTGCAGGAACAACCATCCCAATGTGCAGGAAGACTAGCAAGTGTGGCAGAAGACCAGCTTGGCTTATCAGGGACCTTTTTAGTAAACTAAATTAAAAAAGCAGCTTATAAGAAGTGGAAACTTGGACAATAACTGCGGAGGAGTGTAAGAGTACTGATCGGGCATGCCGAGATGCAGTCAGGAAGGCCAAAGTACAATTGGAGTTGCAGCTAGCAGGGTACATGATGGATAACAAGAAGGGTTTCTACAAGTATGTCAGTAACGAGTGGAGGATCAGGGAAAGTGTGGGTCACTTAAGCAACCTAGTGGGAGAAGATGCAGAAAAGGCTCTTCACAGGCAAGGTTAGCTCCCAGACTGCTGCACCAGGCAACATAGCTTGGGGAGGAGATGAGCAGCCAACAGTGGTGAAAGAACAAGTTGGAGATGATTTAGAAAAGTTGGACGTATATAAGTCCAAGGGGCTGTATGGAATGCATCCGAGGGTGCTGACGGAGATGGTGATATGATTGCAGAGCCACTAGCCATCATCTTTGAAAACTCTGGGTGTCAGGACAGGTCTCAGATGATTGGAAAAGGGCAAACATAATGCACTTATTTAAGAAAGGGAAAAAGGAAGATCCAGGGAACTACAGACCAGTTAGCCTCACCTCTGTCCCTGGAAAAATCATGAAGCAGATCCTCAAGGAATCCATTTCTGAACATTTAAAGGAGAAGAAGTTTATCAGGAGCAGTCAGCATGGATTCACCATGGGCAAGTCATGCCTGACCAACCTGATGGCCTTCTATGATGAGATGACTGGCTCCGTGGAAGCAGGGAGATCAGTGGATATGGATAACAATGATTTTAGCAAGTCTTTTGATATAGTCTCCCACAATATTCTCACAGGCAAGCTAAGGAAGTACTGGCTAGATGAATGGACTGTAAGATGGATAGAAAACTGGCTTCCACATTGGGGTTAGAGGGTAGAAATCAATGGCTCAATGTCTAGTTGGTAGTTGGTATCAAGTGGAGTACCCCAGAGGTCAGTCCTAAGGCCGGTTTGTTCAATATCTTTATCACCAACCTGGAAGATGGTATAGAGAGCACCCTCAGCAAGTCTCCAGATGACACCAAGCTGGGGGGAGTAGTAGATACGCTGGAGGGTAGGGCTAGGATTCAGAGTAACTTAGATAAATTGGAAGATTGGGCCAAAAGGGCTCTCATGAGGTCCAACAATGACAAGTGCATTTAGGATGGAATAATCCCATGCAACAGTACAGGCTGTGGGCTGACTGGCTGGGCAGCAGCTCTGCATAAATGGACCTGGGGGTTACAGTGGGCAATAAGATGAATATGAGCCAACAGTGTGTCCTTGTTGCCAAAAAAAGCTAACAGCATACTGGGTTGCATTGGTACGAGTGTTGCCAGCAGGTAAAGGGAAGTGATTATTCCCCTTTATTCAGCACTGGTGAGGCCACGTCTAGAGTACTGTATTCAGTTTTGGGCACCTCACTACAGAAAGGATGTGGACAAACTGGAGAGAGTCCAGTGGAGGACAATAAAAATGGTTCAGGGCTGATTCGGCAGATTCACAGGACAGTGATTCGATTTGGTGATTCAAATCACTGTCCTCATTTGATTCAGCTGAATCGGAATTGGAGATTTTGATCTGATTTGGAGATTCAGATTGGCCGGGAAGAGGCAGGCACAGTTTGGTGGCTGTAGGTTCTCCCGCAGCTCTTCCAGCTGTGCCTGTGTCTCCCTGAGCGGGGGGAGGCGCGGGAGAAGCCCCAAGGCTGCCCTGCCCGGCCCCAGCCTCCCAGCACTTTAAAAAAAAACAAAAAAACCCTGCACTCACCGGCTGCAGCAGCAGGTCTCTGAGGGCTCATGGCAGATCTCCCCCCCATGCAGCGCAGGGCAGTGGGGGGCAGCAGGGATCACCCCCGCCACCTGGCTGTTGCATCACATGGGTGCAGTGTGGCTCAGCTCCTTGTCTGGTTGCTGAGGCAGCTCCAGCAGTCAGCCAGAGCCCAGGACTGCTCAGCTTCAGTGGCCCCAGCTCCCAGACAGTGTGCAGCACCCCGTTGACCTGTGCTGCACCCATGCCATGGGGCAGCTGCTGTGTGGGTGCCAGGTGGGTGGGGTGATCCCCACTGTCCCCCGCTATCCCACACTGTGCAAGCAGGCTCTGCCCTCAGAGACCCTGATCCCTGCTGCTGTATCTGGTAAGGGTGGGCCTTTTTTTTTAAAAGTGCCGGGAAGCTGGGGCCAGATGGGGGATGGGGTCAGGGAGGGCAGCCATGGGGGCTTCTTCCACGGCGCCCCACTTGGGGAGAGGCAAGCACAGCCACAGGAGCCACGGGAGAACCTGCAGCTGCCTGGCTGTGCCTGCCTTTCCCTGGATGACCTGAATCTCCAGATCTCGCTGAATCTTTTCTGAATCAATTCTGAGGCTTTGGATTCTATTTGACCTTTGAATGGGTCTCCTGATTTGATTGGACTTGAAGATTTGGCTGCCGAATCAGGCTGAATCTCCTCCAAATCGAATCAGTGACCAAATCTTTGTACAGCCTTATATCTATACTGGGACAATCCAGCTATTCTTTTACCTCTCATTATTGTGGATTTGAAATCTCTAACTCAAAAGAAGCCTGAAACAAGGGACAAACACTATTCATGCTCTATAAAGAGGCTTTATTTCCAATTCATTCTATTTTATTATGTTCAGCAGTACATTGCCTAACTGCTGGGAAGGGTCAGGTGGGCAAATCTTGTTTTTCAATGGGAAGTTCTTGTTTCAGAAGGGAGGTGATATAGACATGTCTTTAAGGAGACTGGAAATCACCCAAGTGATTATGTTACCAAACAATGAGTTAACTTGGGGTGGTCACTGGTGTATCAGCAAGATAATGCTTTTCTCTTAGGTCTACCACAAGAGATAAAGTACCATAACTGCATTTATTTTATACTCATTCATTTAAAAAGAAAATAATTAATATGTATATTACATAACTAGATATACAAGTCGTCTTTTACTTGCATACTTTAAAAATATAAACTCCCCAAAGAAGTGTCCCCTGCAGGTTTCTGTAGCTAAACACTAACACGAGAAAACATATTTTTGTGGGGAAGTTGGTCAACTGACCAGTCAAATAATTATTTGGCTACAGGAAAAAATTGTCAATATTCCACAAAGCCAAGAATGTTCTTGTGAAAGTGGCAGCATCTTGTTTTACTGTCATCTGTGAGAAAGGGCAGGATTGAGAGGAACAGGGGAAACCTAGTGGAGACAGGCAGCTTGCAGAGCCTTCAGGATCTGATGGAAGAAGGGGGACCTCGCCCAGAGGATGGACCAGTCTGTCACTGCTGCTCCTCTCCCTGGCTGACCCAGGCATAGAGAAATTTGCAGGACCACTTCTGTCCTGCTCCAGCTGCAAGGGGTTCTGGAGTTGGCCAGGGACAACAGTGGCAGCTGGCAAGTCCCACTTCTAGCACCTATTCCCTGCAAGGTCTCTTTGGGTATCCCACACTGGACAAGGGACCCCAGCTGTCGGGAGCAGCTGCAGAGAGTGCCTGCTTTCCTGTTCCTGCTTTCTGTCTATCCCCCTCCCGGCTTCCACCTGCAGGCCTGGGAGCTTCAGCCACACCTACTCATCACCCTCCCTCCTTCCCCCCATGTTAAAATTGTGGTTTCAGTCACACCGCTCTGCTTAAGTTACAGTGGGCATGTCTACACAAGACACTGCATTGCCATAGTGATGAGCTATGGCGATGTAGCTCATCGCTACAGCTATGTAGCGTCCTCGGGCAATAACTGTGACACTGACACTACTGTGCGTTGCTACTGCGCAGTCCGGTTGAAAGCTACCTGTGTGCTGCCAGGACTGTGCAGTACCTGTGGATGCTAAATGACTGTGCTGTACCAACTGCACAGTCAGGGACATGTGTAGACATGCCCAGTTAACTCAGATTTCCTCTGTGATTTTAATTGCAGCATTTTTCATTTCCTGTCTTCAAGCGAAGTGTAATTTTTCTCTGTGATTTAAAAGGCTGCCAAGTTCCAACCCAAACATGGCTAATCTTCATTGTCAGTAAACTGTATCCCTGTGTATAATTTCTTAATTGCTTTGACACTGAATGGCCTCCATCATGATCATCACAACAGACATCCATAAATATTTTTCTTAACTGTCATGTCTAAAAAATGTTCTGAATTTGACTAAAATTAGAACCTAGAGTTAAAATGGAAAAGTAAAAAAAGTGAAGTTTTAGTTTATAGACAAAAGAGATAGGAGCAAAATACAGCCATAATATATTTGAAACCATTTATAAATAGGGTGACTTACCAATTTTTGCAAGTTGACCACAAAATAAAGTTCTCATTCTTTATTCTGTGGCCATTTTACAGCAGCCTCAGTGGAAGGGGGAGGAGGGACAAGGGGCAGCTGCCATCTTGATTGCTGACCCACTCCTTGACATTGATTGGCAGAGAGGCCTTGTGGGGGAGGAGGGATGAGGAAGCAGTCACCTTCTTCACTGCTGGCTCCCCTTCATGTGGCTCCACCCCTTGGTGCCAACTGGCAGAGAGGCCTTGGCTGGAGAGGAGGGACAAGGGGACAGTGGCCATTTTGTCTGCTGCCCTTCATGTAGCCCCACTAGCCAGTGCCTTCCCCCACTGGGGATCCACCATTTTATTTTTCTTGAGTTATTTCTTGTTGTTGGTTTTGTGGATTTTACAGATAATCTTGGATTTTGTGGTATCTGTGAAATCATGAATTAAGTAGGTCCCTATTTATAAAGGTATTTACTGTGAAGTTCAGATTTGTACCTTACACACAATGTTAAATCTATTACATTGCTCACATACTGTTTTTCCAAGTGTGGCATTCACTCAAGGGTCGGTAATTTTAAGTTGGTGTTTAATGAATTTTTTTTTGGCCATTTTTCATGAAAACTTGCAAACATTAAGAAAATGTGACTTTTCAACAGCTCCAGTACCTCAGTGGCTTAGAGTAGAAATGAGAAATATAACATAGGTGTCTGTGTTTTTTGTAAAAGTGTGTGTTTTGATTGGCTTAGGTTTAAAAAAGGACAATTCATACATGCGTTTCTCTAATGAAAAGTTTGATTTCAATACTAATGAGTTCCTAACAACTTTAATCTTTAACCAATGTCTCTCAATGTCTATTGTGAATATAAGGCCTTGAAGTTTATTTCTTGAGACAGAAAATACACTTTAATCATTACGTAAATGAATTAGAGTAGAGGCAATTATTACGTTGTTCCCTAATTATATTATGTAAGCAGAATTTAGCTAAGGAAGTAGGCTTTTTTCCTTAATTACATTATCTAATATTTGCCAAAAATGCTGAAAATGCCCATTCAGCTATAAAAAGAAAACATAGAAAGATTCAGAGAAAAGTAATATTTACAAAATATATTATTTGGATGACCCAAAATTGTACTGTAGGACCTATACCCAACAAAAATGAAGGTAGTCCTTCACACTTCAGAATGTTTGGATTTAAGGGTTAACTATTTCACTAGATCATATATTTTTTAAAAACTTGAGACTGGAGAATTGCTTAAAGAACAAACTTATAACTATATTATTTAATACTATTATAGTTTAGAATAATAATTTCTCAACTCTATAAAAAACTAAGCAAGAGCTGACATGAGGTAATGCAATGTGCTGCAAAGCAGAGAGAGCTTCCCAAGCTCTTGGCACAAAGTTTTAAGGATAAAATGGAGCTGGCATTCTCCAACTTAAGGACTAAATATCCCTTGCATTTTCTTTAACAAACTCAGTGTTTCCTCCCTCACAGTTTGCTCTTTTTGTTTCTGCTTTCTCTTCTGGGAGCTTTAGCCCCCAGTGCAATACTCTCTGGAAAGCATAATGCCCCACAGCTGACTATCTTTAACAGGGATGGCTGCTCTTTCTTAAGGGGACACACCAGCTGGTAAAAACTTTGTCTGTGTATCCTGATAGTTAATGAAGGTTAATATGTGTAAAAGCAATGCAGAGAGCAACCACAGAATATAGCCCAAACTGCTACATTACAACCAAAATAGTGAACTTGCTTAAAACGCAAAAAAAGCAAAAAGCTTAAAAAGCAAAAAAAGCAAAAATAATTGCCCACCTACAATGTACTTGAACACACAGCAGATCTCTAAAACATATTTCAGTTGTCCCCAAACACATGCTACAATAAATAACCTGAATGTGGTGCTCTTAAGGGCATACCAAAAAGCTGATTTCAATTCAAGTGGGCAAGGAACCTGGACAACATGCCATCAGAAATTCCCCTCCTTATAAAAACAAAAGGCGTTTCTGTGTAAATATCTGTTTTTATTGCCTGGTGAGAGAAGGAGTTTCTCAAACAGGGGGCCCTAAATCATAAAGTTTTATAGATCAAATGCAATTCCTCCAACTCCCATCTAGAACAACAGACAGAACACAATGCCATGTGCTGACAATGGTAACCCTGTTTAGTCTTGTTCTGCAGTAGTCTCAGTTTCAAAATGAATTCAAGGGTTAGCCTGATCTATTAAAATCTGAGCTGACAGAAGAATGAATTATGGTAGTAAAGTCTGAACCCCAAAGTAGGAGTGAAAAAGTTCTGCTCTTTTTATCATTGGTATTAGATTACCTAACAATAGCTGGGAGCAATAAGTCCTCCAAATGGTGAGCTCCATTGACCAGTAGTGAATCCATCTTCAGAGGAAAAGCTGTAATTTTGCCTGTAATTGGTGGATTTTTCCAGCCTGCCTTATCACTTCTATCTTATTCAACATACATGCTCTCAGCTACATCTTGGTCTCACTCAAACAGAATGATATTCAAATGTACCATTAGGGATGGAAAAACTGGATTTATAAAATATGTCATCATCACACAGTAAAGGAAACCCAACAAGCTCTGAAGGAGGATGCACGAGACATTGTCTTTTTACTCATCTTGGGTTTTGTTATTGAAATCTTGTTGTTGTATATTTATGAATCGTGTATATATAGCATCTTATGTGTCCATGCTACTTCAAAGACAAATAAAGAAATCCATACTATGAAGAGCTTAACAGCAGGGAAATAACAATGGGAGATTTAAGATAATGATTTTTGATCTACATAGATTTTTAGACAACACAGTTTTTACTCTTTTGTTACACTATTTAGAAATTAGAGAAGCCATGTCAGGTCAGAAGATGAAAGGTAGGTAGGATCTCAAGCAAAACTAAAAATAAGCAAATCTTGAATAGACTGTAAAGTGAATGGGAACTTAGAATATCATGAACTGATTAGTCTGAGAGAATTCATCTGTGGGGAAGGAGATTAAAGAGGTGACAACACGTGCATATATCTGAGCATATAACTTGAACAAGAAACTGAGGGGAGATAAAAGACAAGATATAGCAGGGAGAAGATGGCTCAGTGCATTGAAGGAGAAAATGAGGGATCCATGTAGGAGGCCAGTATAATCCATTGTTTTATGACCCTGACTGGCAATCTGATCCATGCCAGATGGGCCCTTGTGTACATCAAGGCCAACAGGATGGCACCGAGACACAAAGGTGTTCCCACTTTGATACAATATGATTAAGGCCCTACCGAATTTATGGCAGAGTGGGGTGGACTGCAGCTCCTTTAATCTTGCAGGTTCCCCCCATGAGCTTCCCGCACCACTGACTGGTGGAGAGGCCACACTTGTGACTTGTTCCTGATTAGCAGGGAGGCGAAAACTATGATTTTAAATATGGTGCCATTTTTGCTTCCTGCTGCTGACTGGCTGAGGAGCCCTGGTGGCCCTGCTGCTTGCTGCTAACCAGCAGGGAAGTAAAGTGGTGCCATGTCTAAAATCATGGGGGGCAGGAGCCCCCGTAAGCCCCCTGGCTCACCAAGGGTGTACGGGAATGTCTGATTGCCAAAAAGGCGGCGTACAACCAGTGGAAGAGGGGTGCTATCTCCAAAGAGGAATATACCTCCTCTGCTCAGGCCTGTAGGGGGCTGTCAGGAAAGTTAAGGCAGACATAGAGCTAAGACTTGTGTCCAAAATCAAAGATAATAAAAAGTCCTTTTTCAAATATATAGGGAGGATGAAGAAAGCACCGGGAAATGTGGGGCCCCTACAAGATCCTCTGGGCAATCTGGTGGTTGTGCCAGAGGAGAAAGCAGACCTCTTTAACCAATTCTTCACCTCCGTTTTCTTGGGCAGGGACCGGGACTTCCCCACCGTGATGCAAGACAGACTCGAGGGGAACGCCTCCAGACCTCAGGTTGGGGAGGACCGGGTTAGAGAGCTTCTGAAGGGGCTGGATGTGTTCAAATCAGCAGGTCCAGATGCTCTCCACCCCAGGGTGTTGAGCTAGCTGGGGTTATTGCAGAGCCCTTGGCACGGCTTTACAAGCACTCATGGTGCTCAGGCCAGGTGCCAGATGATTGGAAGATAGCCAATGTGGTCCCCATCTTTAAAAAAGGGAGGAGGGAGGACCCGGGCAACTACAGGCCCATCAGTCTTACCTCAATCCTAGGGAAACTCTTTGAGAAGATCATCATGAAGCACATCTGCGATGGGCTGGCCTCAGAGATGATGCTCAAGGGCAGCCAGACAGTTTCATTAGGGGCAGGTCATGTCAGACCAACCTGATTGCCTTTTATGATCAGGTCACAAAAGCATTGGATACAGGTGTTGCTGTGGACGTAGTCTTTCTGCACTTCAGCAAGGCCTTTGACACCATCTCCCACCCCAACCTCATTAAAAAATTGGGTGACTGTGGCATTGATGCCTACACAGTCAGATGGATTACAGATTGGCTGAAGTGTTGCACTCAGAGGGTGATGGTGGATGGGTCATATCTGACCGAGGGAGAAGTGGGCAGTGGAGTCCCTCAGGGCTCAGTCCTTGGGCCCGTGCTGTTCAATTTCCTTATCAGCGATTTGGACGATGGGGTGAAAAGCAACCTGTTTAAATTTACTGACGATACCAAAATTTGGGGTGAGGTGAGCATGCTAGAAGGGAGGGAAAGACTGCAGCAAGACCTGGATAGGTTGCAGGGGTGGGCTAACAAAAACAGGATGCGTTTCAATACTGACAAGTGCAGCGTCCTGCACTTGGGCAGCAGTAGCCAGCAGCACACTTATAAGATGGGAAACTCCCTTCTTGAGAGCACGGAGGCAGAAAGGGATCTTGGAGTCATTACTGACTCCAAGATGAACATCAGTGGTGGAGGAGGGTGTGCAGGGGAACCTGCAAGATTAAAGGATCTGCAGCACATCCATTTCCCCCATGAATTTGGTAGGGCCCTAAATATGATCAAGAACTTAGACATAACCAGATGAATGAAGGATATGAGATTTACTGACAGTACTGATTTCTGATTTTATATTCATCAAGATATTAATATTGTAACACATAGTAGTTAGCAATTCACTTGTTTTAGTATTTTATGATAGCATATTAAGAGGCCTGCTTCCAAAAACTTCAGAAAATGAGACCAGGACAACATAAAACAAATTCCAAGCAGCTCTTGATTAACTCATATTACAGGGCACCAAAAATTGTTAGAAAGGCATCAACTATATGAGCCTTAAAGCATCTTAGGTACAATATTGCATGCATTCAAATGAGACAGATTGCATGACAAGCAAAGGAATATTAAATGGAACTTCGACACAAAGTTTCACAATCACAGTGACTTCAAAAGGACAGGATGTTCTGCTTATTTTTTTAAATAAGCACTGAAGACAAAGTAGGCACAGAAAGCAATTTAAAAGAATCACAAACTTGGCTTTTTTGATTTGTTCTTATGTGCCAAGAAGATGTATTTGTATTTTTGACTAAATATTTTGAATTCAGATTTGAGAGGTAAAAGAGAGTTTATTCTGGTTTAGGTAAAAAATTCCTGCAGCTAAGTTGAAAAATTTGCAAAAAAAAAAAGGAAATCAATATGAATTAGGAAAAGGCAATAGTTTTCTTCTGGTAAATTTTACTGGACTAATTCTACAGTTCAGAGAGACTGTTGGACAAACTTTCAGGCACAAAATGACATTCTTCCAAACTCTGGATCAGAAAGCTTATTCAACACTTCTCCCAACTGTATAGTTGGTTCAGTAAAAGATATCACAACAACCCCCTGCTTCTTGTACACTTCTTGGAACACCACAGCTACAACAAAGCTCCAAACCATATTTAGACCAAATTTTAAATTATTGAGCAAGAATTTGACAGAATTTTCATCTGATTCCTTAGTGTTCTTCAATTCTTCCAATGCCAAATTTCCCAGTAGAATTTGTTCTCTGCCACAGTTAATATTGTATTTCTCTAAATATTTATATTTCTTGGCACTTGTATATTGTTCTTTTGCTGTAGATTCATAGATTCTTAGATGTAGGGTTGGAAGGGACCTTGTAGATCTTCTAGTCTGACCCCCTGCCCTGGGCAGGAGAGAACATGAACACTTTTATTTTTACAGAATTTGATACTGGAGTTTCGCAATTGTATTTTCAACGAGCTTTTGAATTCCTATTTATTCAAGCTATAAAAAACTTCTCCAAAATTAGTTGACACGAATCATGAATGTAGTAGAACAAATTTGAGCTTGTGAGAAAAATTTCAACCATATCCTATCAGATTATGCAGTTCTGTTCAAATTGAAACATTCAGCAAAATCACATGAATTTCATCTGAATTTTGGTTTGGAAGTAGAAAAAATTCCAGGAATGCTCAGTTTTTTGGGGGGGTTTTATGGACATGTTCAGAATGAGATGCTTTGCCTTTTTCTTTTGTTTTGAAACCCATTATTCTTGAGAATGGTATTAAATATAATGCACTAACAATTTAAAATACAAAATATAAAATAAAAGCTACCAGAAGTTTACTGCATTCAAACTAAAAAAAAAGGGAATGTACAAAACCAAAATTGGTGCTTCTGCAATATGCAGTATTTGGACAAAAAAAATGCTAGTCCAGTATTGTTAAACTTTTAATTAACTTAATTCTGCTTGGATTTTGGCTTAAATTCGAGTGCTGTATCAGCACTTGTTAGATATATCCTTGGTAAGCAAACAGCAGAGGTTGTGAAGTGTGTACCCATCATTTACAGGGATACCCTTTTTGACCTCATTTTGACAGTGATCTTATTGTTTGCTTTAAAAAACTTTAGGACAAAATAGCTATAACCAATGTAGTTCAAAGCCAATTAAAATATACTAGACTATCTTTTACTTGAGAGGCATTTGCATCGATAAATAAATAAATAAAATAAGGAAGTTCAGAGACTAAAAATATGACAGTTCTGTGCTGTCTTGCCAGTCACTTCAAAATTTTGGTATTGTGATATTTGCCACTCACACATGGACTATTTGTCATGGTCTTTTAGTGAGAGAAACTAATGTAGTCGGACACCTGTAAATGGACTGTGGTGGAAGAAGCTGAAGTCATCAGGTAAGCACTATCAATATTTACAATTCTGGAAATTCTGGTTCTTCCATGCTGCAAAATGTCAAGGGCAAGGATTCATTTTTACCTCAAAACTCTGACAGGGCCTGCATATATGTCCTTTTTAAATCTTTTCATTATGAAGAGGTTATAACTAACATACACTGTGCTTTTAAAGTAACAAGAGAGAACAAGGACTAGACACACATGGACGACAAAATATACTCTTCCACCCACCTGCTGGTCCCTCCTGGTAAAGTTTTAGGTGAGCTAGAGACAAAAGCATAAATAAGCAAGAGTGTATTTTAGATTCAAACAGCATATTCATATTTTCACATTTGTTCAATATACTGGGTGTACCTCTGTGGATTTCATGTGAAGTAGCAGCAATCCTAAGAACATCATTACTTAACATTGTTATTCAAAACATCTCAATCATTATCAGAAAAAATTGTGAACAATTTATGAATTGCTTACTTTCTGTTAATTGGTGTTAAAAATTTACTGTTTCTACTAAAATGTCAAGAGCAAGTACTTTTAAAAAATGAAATCTTTTAACACTACTTGCAAAATATACCATAAAAGAAAAACAGTTAACCATTGCCCCAATAAGGAAACACTTGATAGTAAAATGAACTTGCAAGTATGTCTGTCAGAGTCACCTCCTAAAGTGACACACAACTCACTGTGTAATCATTAACTCTCTCTTACACATCTACAATTTTAAAGTTTTCAATTGGAAATGAATGTCATGAAATCACTCCTGACAGCCTTGCATGATGTCCTCAGCAGGACAAGGAATCTGATTCAGACCAGAAATTGTGCTTTGCATTTTTTTCACAGATTTGAATACCTTGATTAGAAAGGCAAATGATTGGGGTGGGATCTCTCTTTTATTTACTTTTTTAAGGAAGAAGGGATTGGTTTATTAACAAATAGGGACTGTACTACTATTTATTTTCTATGAGCTAGCATGCAAATCCAATGCAACAGTTGCTGGTAGAATTAAAGCACATGTAATGTTACAAGTGAACTGAAGTGTATCCTATCTCAACTGTTGTCTACGCCATGGGTGACTGGTGTCTCCCAAGTCCGGGGTCTCCCAGCCACCAATTACCAGCTGGGGGCCAACTGCGAGGTCCCCCAGCGGCCAATCACTGTGCCAGTGGCGCAACACTTCCAGTTTCACAGCTGGTGCTTCCAGGGATGCACAGCCAATCTCAGGGGGTGCACATGCATCACCCCACTATGTGTTGCCAATGGTCTATGCAATACATGCTACAACCTGTACATATTTCCCTGATGGACAACACACCTACCATAATGTAAGAATAACTTTGGACAACTTGCATGCTTTACGCAAGGATTTAGCATATGTTCCTGTGTAAAAATTATTGTCATAAAGTTGTCATATCAAGAGAAAGCAAACTATTTGTATGCAGATGAATGCAGACAATTATAACAATACATTACACATCCTTCTAAATTAAGCTGATGATTCATAGCAGGATTCTTTGTAAAGTTTCCTTTAGTATGAGCAGAAGTACAATTATTAAACCTCAATTAGCCATTGTAGAATACATGCTGTTTCTCTTCATATATTAATACTTATACCAAATACAAGTCGTATTTAACTTTATGTGCAAAAAGTTAACTTTTACAAGTCCAAATATACTTATAAAAAAGTTAAAACAACATTAATCTAAAGCAAAAATCCTCCCATTCTCTCCACCTTCCTTTTACTTCCTCCACCTAGTACAAGCTAAATATATGAGTCTTGCATTGTGCCCTGAAAGTGAAAGGCACAAGCTTAAATATAAATACTACATTCTCTTAGGCTCTGAACTGAGTTAGATGATTTTGCTTGAGGTTTGGTTTTTTTGGTTGTTTCTTTGGTTTTGTGGCCAGGAAAGGCAGAGATGTCCAAAGTACTCTGAAAAATTAATTTAGCCTCAAGTTAAAAAATCAATTTAAGCTAATGCCAAGCTTTCTTCTTCCAAGTTAACTCAGCTTTTTTGGATAATTCTGCTTGAGAACTTTCCAGGATAGTCCTCCATAGCCCACTTTCTTCTCAAGATACTACATAAACAATTAGAAGCTACTATGCTCTCCGCTGAAAGCTGAAAGTTATGTGTAGCAAAATTTCAATAACTGCAAACTTCTGATATAAACATAGCTGCATTTTAGCTATTATACTATATTTTCTGTAAATAAACCCCCCTCAGTTATTATTCCTTGTGCTGTCATTCTCAAAACACACTTTTTCCTGAAGAATTCCTTACATTTCCTTCTCTGCTATTTTGTCATGCAGCTTTCTGCTTCAACCACTAGATGTCACTAATACATCCTCATATCCACAGAGCTGTATTGTACAAATGGTACAACTCAACTATTCACCAAGCTTTGGTCATGACTCTGTGCTTGCCCAGGAAAACTTCTGGTTGAGTAAGAAACGCTCTGACTTTCCCCTCATTAAATGCAGGGAAAGTAACTGTAAGAATATTTATTTTCAGACATTTCTACATAAGAATAAATGTCTTGTTATAGCTTGAACTTTCATTCCAAATGGTTGTTTTAATATGACTGAGATGTACACAGAAGTGCCTGAGGTTAAGAGAAGCTATTTTATAAATTCCAAAATTTTAATAGGCAAATGTGCCTTTAAGCAATTCTAAAAATGATCAGGTAGAAGGCAGGGCAGATTTGCATCTTGTAGACTAAAACAAATTATTTTATTTATAAAAATAACTTTGTCATAGTGTCTGACAAAGTAAGCTGTTGCTTATGAAAACGTATGCATCTATGAATTAGTTAAATTATAAGGTGCAATTCTGCCCTGTCTTCTGCCTGACTTCAGAGTACCAATTTAACTGATCATCTTGGGAGAGGTAGTTATATATATATCCAACAGAGGTCTTTAAAAGTTGTTCAGTGAAAACATCCCTATAATTTTAAAGACCCACTTAAAAGCATTCTACTACTGCTCCCAATCCAGAGCCTGCAGACCCTGTTACTGCATTAAAGCAAGTAAATTAAATTTAATAATTAGAATTAAGAAAATATCATATTTACTCAATTCTAATACAGGGAGGAGGGCCTCATTTTAGGATTGAGTACAAGAGTAGTGGGGTTATGGCAGGGGAGCAGTCAGTTGCTGTGGCTCAGGCTCCAGCTCCTACCTGTGGGCAAGCTTGAGGGAGTCCAAAGAAGAGCCACCTGTATGATCAGAGTCCTAAAAAGCAAGCCATACGAGGAAAGGCTGAGGGATCTGGGACTCTTCAGCCTGAGGAAAAGAAGGCTGAGAGGGGACCTGTTAGCAGCTTACTGCTACACTAGGAGAGTACATCAAGGGCTTAGTGAACAACTGTTCACCAGGGCACCCGAGGGGAAAACCAGGAGTAATGGCCACAAACTCCTGGAAGATAAATTCAGGCTCAACATTAGGAAAAACTTCTTCACAGTCAGGGTGTCCAGACTGTGGAATAAGCTGCCTCCAGAGGTGGTGCAATCATCTACCCTGGAAATCTTCAAGAGGAGACTGGACGGGCACCTTGCTGGGGTCACCTGACCCCCAGTTATCTTTCCTGCTTGGTGCAGGGAGCTGGACCCAATGATCTTCCTATGTCCCTTCTGGCCTTACAGTTTACCTGGGGTCAGAGCTGTAGCCACAGCTCCTGCTTGCCTTCCTCACCACCTCTGCATCCTGCCATCTTCCTCTCCAACCACCATGCAGGTTCTAATCCCTTGACTACCCCCCTTACCCTTGCTCAGTGCCAGCAGGCTCACAAGCTGTGACAATGCTGCAGCCCGGAGCATGGAACATGGCCCCAGCCCAGCCCTGCAGTAGCAGTATGCAGCTCACAGGACTGATATGGGTGCTGGCCTGGGGTCATGCTCAATGCCCCAGGCTAGAAAGTGGATAGAGCCTGCTGGCATGGAGCAAGCTTGACTGGATTCCCTCCCCCCACAACCTCCACCCCCATGCATAGATTTAAAAGCCACCAGAGAAGGAGCTGGCTGTACCCTCTACTATTCATTTTATCCAACAGCACAGTGATTGGAGCACTAACCCAGGATGTAGGAAACACTTTTAATTTCCTTCTGTGCTTGGAGGGCTTCACACCTCTGCTGTCTCTCAAGGGAGAGTCCAAATCCTGAGGGTACTGTATATTTTGAATTGCTGCTCTCAATCACTCCTGTTGAGCCTTTGCAAAAATAATTTGTGTGGTCACTGGAGTCTACCTCTCAGCTAGATAAGTGTCCTAACAACCAGAGGCTTATTAAGTTTACAGTACCTGTATTTTTTTGTAACAACTTAGGGTGGTCTAATAAGTTGGCATTCTTTGGGACATGGTCCCATTTTTTCAGACCACCTGAACATCCATACCTCAATAACTGTCTAACCAACCTCAGAATAAGAGCCATGTACCTCATCACTTTATTACAGCAAAAAGGTGCATCGATAATTTTTCCCCCTGCTATTTTCTATTCTACTCCCTCACTCTTTTCCTCCCATGAGTAGGGTTTCATCCCTTTTCCATTGCACCTACTTCTGTCTCTCTTCCAAAAGCCTCCACCACCAACACCATGTGGTTTTCAACTTCTCCAGCCTACCTAGGTAGTTTGTTCCAATACTTAACTGTTCTCTGTGAGAAAGTTCTACCTAATAAACAGTCTAAATTTCCCTTGCTAAATTTTAATGCAGAGTACAGGGTGAAAGGAAGCAGCTGAAAGATCGCCAAGTAGATTACTTCAGAAAAGACTTTCCAGTAATAAGGTAAGTGGATAAACTTGAAGAAAATTGGTCCCAAATAAGCTGAAGATTCAAAATTGGGGTCCTCAAGGTTTCATAGAAAATATAATCTTATTCCTGTAAACTGAATGGCTTCACAAAACAGTTATGAAGCCCTAGAAAACACTAGAGGCCAGATATTTTGATAAAACAGAATAATTTCAACAAAGGCCTGGGCTTCCCTAAAACTCATCTATCTATATGAAAAACCCTCTACCCACTCTTTCAGCATAAAGCCTTCTTCAGAGGTAATCACCTGAGTAACTATCTGCTTGATCTTTCCTCTCCTGTCACAGGTAAAGGTACATCTACAGCTAATTTACTTGATGACAGGCATTTATAAGTTCACCTGTCATTTTTGTCCTCCTAGCAAGGCAGCAACAGAGCCATTGCTGCTGGGCACCTGCAGCCTCATTTATCTCTCAGCAAATGTCCTGCCTATTCCATATTTACAGAAAGAATCATTCTATTTTTGGAACATGTGACATAATGTGCAATTATCCAGCTGGGATGGCAAAAGTACAAAAGTACAATACAGCAAATAAATACCACCCAACCAACAAACAGGAGAAGCAGGCATAATAAAAAATTTCTTCTGGAGTAGCACGTTCTGCACATTCTACTTAGCAAAGGTTCTAAGGAAAAGAAAAACTTGTCTATTCTACATTATTTATTCAGTTTTATAAAACTTGCCTCTACCATATTCCACATATACATATATGCTAATTTTCTTTACAGCCTAGAAAAGCTGGAGGACTTTTTCCTATATACATGAAATGAACTGGAATGTAAGAAAACATACATTAAAATGGATATTATACAGATGAGAGCATGAATGTATTAGCTGAACTAAATGTCATGTAATTATACTGAACCTGGCCACAAAATCCACATACCCAGATATAAATTTTCACAAACATTGTGGTTATTCAGAGCCTGGATTTAGTCAGACTCATTTTTAAGCCACGCATGTTCAAATACTGGACCTAACATAACTAACTTCAATATATATGCAGATTAAGACAGCAGTACAAAATCTGTTACAAGAGAGGGAATTCCAGTAAACCAATAGGCTTCACTAACTGATCCAAAAATGAAAGCCCAAAGTTGTTATTCTATTTGTACTATGCAGGTTTTAATCCTGGTTTTAATTTCTTCTAAATTGGCCCAATCTAACAATAACTGTTTAGTAAAATCTGGTTAGTAAAATCTAAAATCCACTTCAGAGGTTGTCACATCACAATGTAACAGCATCAGAATTACAGGTGAATAAATAGCAACAGAAAGACTACAGTAAGAGAAACAGAGTCGTTTACAGAGCATGCAGACATGCCTTCTGGCTCTTCAGTAGATGGATCAATCCTTTCCATGAGCAGAAAACTGGTTTTAAAATAAAGTTTCTTTTATAACTGGACCTGATCTGCTCTCTATGTGAAAACTGAAAAAACCTTATAACTATAGGGATACACAATTTTCTCATGGCTTTGAATGCCTAAAAAAATCTTGTTAGGCCTATTTAGCAATGTGAATATACTCTTTCTATGTCCACAGGTCACACAAAGTCACAGTATTTCTATATAGAAATAAAAATGGAAGCAGAAAAAGTAAACAACAAAATGCTTCTCCCTTCATATTATGTTAAAATTATGTAGGACAGAGTATAACAAAGGTAGGATTGACTAGTTTAAAACAATTTGTTGACATGAAATTAAGCATGCCTTCCAAGAACCTCTTCAAGATATGTATGCTAACACGAGCATGGGAAGTGATCACAATTTTTCTCCTTTTTTTTAATTCAGCCTGTCTCCCTTTATCTAATAATGATAAATTGACAGTAATATTTCACCTTGAAGAGAAAATCCTAGGGTTGTTTAACCTCTGAGCTAGGCAGGTATTCTTATCCCAATTCTACAAAAGAAGTGAAGTGCAGAAAAATGACACTACTTTCTCAATGTCTCATAGTTGGGAGTGGATAAATAATCTTGTGCATTAGCACAAGATCATACTTCTCCTATTTGTACCTGCAGATTTTTCTGATCTCACTTTTCCCTCCCTTGTTGTCCCACCTCTCTTTTCTCTTTGATTCGCAAGCCTGGCTTTTTCTTCCCACCACTCTTCTGCTTTTTCCGTTTGGCATTTACCACCATTGCCCATTCTCTCCTTCACTTTTGCCTTTCTGCTCCTTTTCTCCCCTCAAAACTGTTCCATTCTTTCCCTCTTGACTGGGTCGAAATATACCTCTGCTTAGGTCCAGAAAACAGCAGAGATAGCCACCTACTCCTATATATCCTTTGAGAATCACATCAGTGTTGAGGGTGTGCTGGGGGGAGAAGGAATGGGTTTGGCTGTCTGCTCATAAGCCCCAGGGGTAGCCAACTAGTCATCAGGAGAAGAAGGGTGAAGGTGAAATGTAGCTCACAACCAACAGCACTGTTTATTAGTTATATTTCACCAGGCATGAGTGAAGAGGAAAGAGATGACAGTCACTCTAGATGAATGACATTTGGAATATGTAATCTTAAAACGAATGCATTATTCACAAGCAGTGAGCTGACTTCTAATATAAACATCAGCTTCTCAACAACACCTAGTGTAACTTGCCAAAATGTGTGATACCAACTTATGATGATTTAACATATCTGTCATGTTGCAGAACATATATGACAGAACATGTAAAACAATTTAAAACTCTACCATGTGAACTACAGTCAAATTGGCCTGTGATTATTAGCTCATAAAACCTCTAATTTCAGCCAAGCTATGCCTACCAGTGACTAATTTACCAGTTTTGCCCTAATTCACTTATCCTTTATACGAGGGGTGCTCAACTCCCGGCCTGCAGGCCAAATCCAGCCTATGGAGGCATGTCATCCGGACTGCAGGTCTCCTCATGGGTCTGAAAACTTGGAAGTGGGGCACAGGAGCAATTAACTGTCTATTTCCTGTTACCAAATTTCTGGACACATGTGGAGCCCAGTGGGCTGGATAATGTGATCCTGCTCACTAGGTAGGATACACGGGGCTAATTAAGTCTGGATCCTAATCCCAGTGCACAGGGCTGGGCAAAGGTGGTGCAGAACCTGATCCTAGTGCACAGAGCCGATCTGGCTTGCAAACTGGTCCTGTGACACTCAACCAGCCCAGAGGGCCAAAAGGTTGAGCACCACTGCCTTATACTGTTCATTACAAAAAAATCCATAGCAGAATTAACAGGGTACCTAGTACTATACCTAGTAACAACTGCTAAGTACTATAGCTGTTAAGTATTATACCTAGTAACAACTGTTAAGATCAAATGCATTCAAATAACTAAGTAAACAAGAGCCCATCATGACTAAAGATTTCATCATCATTCTGGTAAGACAAACAAGAATGCTTTCCTGTGTCATAGTCAAATCCATTTGGGTGTGTCTGCATGGCACCATGTAGTGCTGGCTACTCAGCAGGTATAATTAGCTCAGGTGGAGGACTGCACTATTACTTCCAGTCCCTGAGCTAGCTCTACAGGGTTCTGAATTGTACCATGTATCCTTTGTGTGACAGCTCCCTTCAGAATTTTATAATAATTAAACATACCCTAAACTATAATTACCTCATATGCAAGTTAAGTCCCCGGATAATGTGCCAGAGAGAATTGATTTTATCTCTTTTATACACCAATAAAGGCTCGCATAATAAGTAATAACTGATATCTCTAAAGAGCTGGCAGTCTTGTATCTCTCTTATACACCAATAAAGGGTAGCATAATAAGTAATAACTGATATCTCCAAAGAGCTGGCAGTCTAATTTCTCCTTTTGCATCTTGGCAATAAACAATGCTTTCTTTCATGAAAACTTTCTTTGCTAAAACTCTTCCAACACAAACCTACAGTAAGTGCATTGTCATCAATTGAATAATAAAGTATATGTAATGTTTCTATCAGAAAATGTGATCACACTGATTTTAAAATGAAGCAGTTGATCCAAATCAGATACTTTGCTTGAGATTCTAGTTCATAACTGCAGTTTCTAGTTACTACCACAATACCAGTCAGCAACAACAACGATGAAGCAAACCTTGAATAAGAGGCTAAACAGGGGGGAGTATAGTTGTGCAAAAATATACTGAAGCACTTACCTGCCTTGTTAGGTGCCCAAGTCTAGAATTTAGGTGCCTCTGACTCACTCAAAACCACTGCTCTGCTGATACTTAATTCCAGTTTCACTGGTGAGCAAAGCTGTCTAAAACACTGAGACCATCCAAACGCAAAAGAGCTCTCACTCAAACTGAAGGCCAAGAAGGTGTTTCTCCCCTCATCTTGCCAGCAAAAATGCTTAAAGCATGCATGGTCAAAGCATTTGGGTTGTGTGAGACTTCCATTCAAATGCTTCTGCCTTACTTGGACCAGGACTTTGCGCACATTTCACTTACACCCCAGGATGACTACCATGCTATTGGCTATTCTCTCACCTGTTGGAACATTTCTACTCTGTATAAGCGATTTCACATTTATTGATGGACAAACTAGACTATCATTGTTCCACATGTCAGCTGAGTGCTCTACCCACTACAGTCCTGAGTAGTTTGGTAAGGAAAACAAGGCATAGGCACCAAACTCCACAAAGCTTCTCACAGAAGAAAGTACCTGTCTGGCCATCATTTCAGTCCAAGTTAATTTACACCATCTCATCTCTGCTTGTTTCTGAGGGCCCCTTCCTTACGAGGTTAACTCCTTCTTGCATTGCATTAGTAGCCTGGAACCTTAACTTGGGCTTAAGCACTCCATAAGGCACCAGGTACCTAGGAGTTAGGCACTGTAATGCTTATAGGCCTTTAAGATCTATCTTACAGAAATTTAACACTCATAAAACAGTTTGAATGTCATGCAATAACATACTAGGAACCAGCAGGGTATATAAAGAGGAGTTTTATTTGATGAAATAAATAGGCAATAGAATTTGCCACAGAACTATCGTATTTTCCCACATATAACCCACGCCTTTCACCCCAAAACTAGCTATGGAAAATTAGGGTGCACATTAAATGCAAGGAAAAGGGATCCCCACAGGTCTGGAAATTTGTCTGGGTTGGGGCCTGAAGCAGTGGCAGTGTTAATTGCTGCCACTCTGGGGGGCATGGCAATTAACACTGTCAACATCTCCTCCCCCACAACCAAATTTCTGAATCACTAGGGACTCCTCCAACCAACCACACGTCAGAGTGGGTCAGCATGCAGAATTCGTCTGTGACCAGAGCCAGCATTTTGTGTTCAATCCAGTACATGGCCCTGGATCTGAGGTGTGGGGTCAAACAGAACGTGCCAAGCCCAGGACTGCTTAAAAATACATACATACATAACACACACACACACAAGCATGCTTACGTGTGTGTGTGTGTGCATGTGTGCATGTATACAAAAGAAGCATATGCCGTCTTATTAAATTCTATAAACTTGCAGAACCATTTTTATTGTACTGAGTTGCTTTCATCTAAATGCATTTGGGAATTTTCCAGAAGCATGCACTTCAGGGAATTCAATAATCCAGTTATCTTTCTTAAAAGGACGAAGAGTTAAATTGACACTATGGGGACTTCTGCACATGCAATTAATGCAAAGCAAAACTCTGAAACTTATTGCTCCAGAGTTTATTGCTTCTGGGCACACCGTTTGAACCATGTGCCCAAGAATTCAGCACGTTGAGCTGGGTCAGAGCAGCACCAGCTGGCAAGTGGCTCCGGTGGTCAACGGGATGGAAGAAAAGAAAGGTGGATGGGGCTTAAAAGGGTCTGATGATAAACGTCCTTTTCCAAGAGTACTTGGTGATACTAAGAGAACTCTCTGAAAATCTGGCTGCGCGGCCATTACAAAATGGTGCCGGCAGAGCAGAGAGCGTGCCGAAAGCCGCTCTGACGTCACCGCCCACTCCGAACCTGCCTCCTGTCACAGCGCCCCCTATGGTTCCGCCTATGTGGAACCCGCCTCTGGTAACAGCGCCACCCACCGCAATTACGTCGCCACCACTGTGCATGGACCGGTGCCACCTGGAGGACATACGAGTGAATAAAGACAATGAAAACGAAACTGAACCAAACGCAAGCATGAGAGACAGTGTGGCCATGCCAATGGGAACCAGCATGAACGTACCAACAAGAACGAACACCGATGAACCGACAAGCATAAAAGCGAATACAAATGTGTCAACAACAACAAGCAATGAACCCAAATGATACGAACCAGAACCTAGCAAATTACGAAACAAACTGATACGAACTGAACCTGAATCTGAACCCGAACAATACCCGATCGAAAATTTTCCTACCCATTCTCGATGGGTAGATCAGAGACCAATGACTCGATGCCAACAGTAGCCGATACAGAATTTACCACCAACAAAGAGATGGAACCAGTCATTCCGAGTCAGCTACTCGCCCGCATGGTGAACACCTGTGGAAAGGGCAATGTTCGGATTTTTGCTGAAAAAATCTGGCTTATCAAAAGACAGGTTAAGACAACTGAAAGACTGCGAGCCAGTCAACGAGATACTGCTCCTTGATACAAAAATGAACTAGAACTGGGACGCTCGGAAACCGCAGAGCAAAGGACGCATGTACTGCTGTTTGGCTTATGATGTTGTGCTTTTGACTAACATTACTTGTTTATACTTTGCTTTTCAATTTTTGAAACGGAGGTTGCGAAGTTTATCTGTTTTTGTGTGTACAAAATTACCCCCTCACGTTAATGTAAAATTTGAGAACGAAGACAAAAATGAAAACTAAATTTAAAACTCCTGTGTTGACAGCAAGGGGGCATGTCCGGACCAAATTTTGAATGTATGCTGGCAACACAAGAGTTAAGTTTGATCATGCGCAGACAAGCAGGCAAAGCCTATGGAAAATTCCACATCGTGCCCAGCATGTGCCCCGTGGGTGACCTGTTGGCTTGTCAATCAAGCGTGACTTACTTTTGCACCATGCGCATGCTCAGTCATATACAGAATCTAATCAGAGGCATGCTCTGTTTGGCTAAGAGCATGACTTCATAGAACTAGAAAATTCTTCAGAGCAAGCAACCCGATTGGCCACTTGGTTGCTATAGAGTGCTTGTGAGCCCCCACCTTTGGGTTCTCTCTCGTTCTCTCTGTCAGCGTGGTGGTGGGTGTGTGAGGGGAGACTGTGCTCAACCTGTAAGCAGAGGCTGCCTTGGCAGGGACTGTGAGACAGGGAGAGATCGATCCAGAGAGCAGAGGCTGAGGCTGCAGGGACTGCTCTTCTGGAGGGCTTCAGGCCCACCGGTCTCCTCCTCATTGTGAATTGGCTATTAGATTCCCCTTCATTCTCGTATTGATCTTTTGGCTACCGGACTGATTTTGGCATCGACTCTGACCACGATTTCGATCAACCAGACTTACTTCAACTACGGCTTTATCTCATCGTATTCGGCACTGATCTCGGCATCATTCTTCACCGTCTTCGACCATTTCTTCTCGTTGTCCACTTGGACTGGCGTCACGACTTTCTACGTGTTACAGTTTTGTTATTTGTTCTCCTATTTTATAAGCTGTTGACCAGTCCTGGGACTATCGAGTGGACAGCCGCACCTATCCTTTGGGGTAGAAAGCAAGGGCTCACTCGGGAACCCCGTGGGCCAACAGTCTCCTTTGTTGTTCGTTCAATTCGTTGTAACTGTAACCGAAGCAAGCGTCTCTGCCTATGCTCCAAAGTGTAAGTCAATAAATCTAATCTACTTTGAAACCTAACGAATCCGCGTACCACTCAGAACTCCTCGCTGCTAATCCTGCCTGTTCATTCCAAACCGCTCGGCCCACCATGACCTTGGGGCCCTGTTCCCCAACACCCCCCAGGTAATGCAGAGGGGCTGCTTGGGACATAAAGGTGTTCCAGTGTGGGGCTATACCCTTGTGCCCTAGTCAGCCATGTCAGTGTATACACATGTGCTGCTGCAGAGTAAAACTCTCCACAGCAGGATAGTACTTGTATTTGATTAGTTTACTCCACCCTAATTGCCCTGCATGTGTAGATGCTGAGACTTTTACTGTGGAGTGAATTAGTCAACTCTGCAGTAAATGACTCATGTAGATGTGCCCCATGGGTACTGAACTCTACCGTTTTGAGGAGTTTCAGAATGCCATGCTTCCCTATGCAAGTCAGTGGGAGTTTGAAAAAATTTCACTCAAGTATTTGTACTTGTTTAAGTTACTAAACCATTTTCTCATTATATCCCTGTGGCATTGGAGGCTAAATAAAAGCTGTGTGGAAAAGTGCTCAGATCTATAAAAACAGTTAATAATCAAATCAAGTTTTCAGTTTCATAAAAAGGTAGAATACTTTTGTGAGTTTGCCTGATTTCCTCTAAAGTGAAAACCAGATTTTTGCAGTGAAACTTCTTCCTCCTTCTCTGGATGCTCAGGAGAGGAAGCTCATTAATAAAAGATGGAAATTTTTTCCATGGTGACATTTCTCCAAGAGGATCAGATTCTCCCAACAGCCAACAATAATGGCAGTAAAAACAGTGAAATTTTGCCTCTTGAAGATAGTAGATCTCATAAAACCTCTGAGACTATCAAATGTTGGAATGTGAGCATGTAACATGAAACAGATTCTTTTGTACTCCAGCACTAAGCTGGTTGTTAAAAAGGCGCTGGGCCAAATGAACTGTTACTCTCTTTTTGCCTGCTGAGATCCTTAAAGAATCCAGCTGCTATTGCTTAGCTGTCAAATGTAACTTTCTAGAAACCATACTACATAAGTAATGTTACTTGACCATCTAGAAAATAATACAGGTATTCATTGCATTTAAACCATGTATTTCTTTTCAGCATACTCTGCAGGTATTAACTGATCCTCATACCCTCGTGAAGATAATACAGCATTATCTCCATTTTACAGGTAGATAAAGAAGCAGACTGGATAATTTGCCAAAGGTCAGAGAAAGCCTTTATAAAGCAGGATGAAAATGTATGAGTTAATAGCTGTCACCTCTGCACTCAGATCACTGTAATGTGTGTTACTCAAATATACAAGTCATTTGCTTTATTCTAAATATCTTCACAAAGGATTCTCTTAATAGCAGCCTACAGCTCAGCTGAAAAAAGCTGAGAATTATTTCACATTTCTTTAGCTATTTCTGCAGACATTTTTGTGTTAGGTTATGAATGAGAAATCTTTTTTCTTTCCTACATGAAGTCAAAATATTGTTTATAGCATCACTACCTGTTACCATGGCAACGGTGGTTCCACGGCGACAGCATGACTTCACAGCATGATCAAGTTGCCTGGAAAGACAGGCTGCAAGGGAGCACTGTTGTTTAAAAAGACAAGCACTAGAATTATCTACGAGGCATGTTAAAAACATAAAAGCTGAACGGATTTATATTACAGTCTGATTTTGTTTTTTTTTTTGTTTTCCTCAGTATGAACAACAATATCTTTTTCTTTTCAGTCTTTTATAAATTTTATTTAAACATTGGAGCAAACTGCTTCACTTTATACAAATGGTTGCACTGACCCTATACTCACTAAAAAGCATTTTTTAACAGGGATCATAAGACCTGCAGTTTTTCCTAGAGTGCCTCTGTGATGACTGGCTTTCAAACACAAAATGGGAAAAAATAAAGAATTCCACAGAGAAAGGGTTTCTTTCAGCAAAAGAACAAAAAGCTATTGGGCTATGCAAGTAAAAGGGATGCTGACTATGATACTGGCAGCCCTTGTGATTTAGTTCTTCACAATTTGAGGGGTTTTCATGAGGACTATAGCTAGGTTAAGTAATAATCATCATTTTCAGGATTTTTTGCCCTGCCTATACGAAGCCACTCTCTGAGTTACATTCTCCAGTCCCTTGTTACTTGGGAAGAAGGGCTGCTGAAGGAATTGCTTCATTCAGAGCAGAGTGGCTTTTGGAGTACAGGAAGGGGTAAATGGAGTAAGAGGCCACTGTTCTTGCATTAGGAAAGTCCGACTGTTTTCCTGTCCGATTCCTCTCTTTAGCCATTTAATAACTGGGACTACATAATTGTGGGAGTGGAGAACTCCTGGGCCTGTCTCCTATGCTTTGCAAAAGAAAAAGGCAGATCCTGCTACAGCTTCTCTCCCTCAAAGTCTAGAAAAAGGAAGTGTAAAAACCTTAGGAGTAGCAGGCAGGAGGATAGAGCAGTCAGATATGAGAGCTGGCATTGATAGGATTTAGGTGAGAGCAACAGGGTGCCTAATTAGCTACTAGTCTGTGGAGTGAGATGTGGAGATATGTAATTAATTCAAATATTGGAGTCTGAAGAGAAGCTGGGCTCTATGAACTATTCAAGAAGCCCCCAAGAGCCCAACTATAAACTATATGAACTATTCAAGAAGCAGCAGGAGCCAAAATTCCCTTCATAACAGTTGTCATAACTGTCATCCACACGGTGGACTCAGGAAATTCAAAACTCATAAGACAAGAGAAGAGCAAAATATAACCTCCCTAAAAAAATTAGTTTTCTGAGCAAATGTTAGGGTTTGGGGAGTCCTTAATGACACAACTAGAACTGTTGGGGTAGGCAGTTCCATAACTTTTTGATCTGTGTTGCAAGAGTGCTGAGGCTAATTAACAAGGAATCTTTTCTTGATTTGTTGCTCATGAATAGGATAAAACATTGACTGGGAACATGAAAGCAGAAGACAACTGAGATGAGACCCAGCTATTAAATGATAGAGTTCAAGGTCCTAAGGCACAGAAGGAAGGAGAGTAGCAGAGTAAAGAACTGGACTTCAGAAAAGCAGACTAACACATTCAGGAAACTGGTGGGCAGGATCTCAGAGGAGGCAAATCTGCCATTAAAAAGACAACCAGGGGAACATTATAACTTAAACCAGTTATATTAAGGGTGCTAGAGCAGGCTGTCTCCATGGGAAGAAAAATAGCAAGTTCAGCAAGAGATCACCTGGCTAAACAGCAAACATTAGCTATTACTTAGAGAATCCACATGTTTTTGACATCAGCAGGGCCAGACAAGATGCATTAAGAGCCCTCAAGGAATTAGCTGAGGCAATTACACAAAGCATTGGCTATTCTCTTTTGAGAATGTGTGGAGGTTGGATGACATTCTGGATAAGGCGAAATATATAAAAGAAAGAAGAAAGGGAAATTGCAAACTGGTCAGTCTGAACTCTGTACTGGGAAAGATGATGGAGCATATCCTCAAGGAATCAATTTCTAAGTACCTAGAACGAAAAATGGTGATCAGGAACAGCTCACAGATTCAGGAAGTGCAAGTCATGCTTGACTGAACTAATTTCTCTCTACTGCAATGTGGTGGGCTCTGCAATGTGGAAGTGGGAGAGGAGAAGATATGTACCTTGACTTTAGCAAGCCTTTTGTCACTGTCTCCCATGACATTCTCATCAATGATTTGGAGGAATGGGATTGAAAGAACATTTAGCACATTTGTAGATGACACCAAACTGTTTCAATTGCAGACACCTGGGGAGGATTAAATTAGGATTCAGACCTTGATAAACTTTAAAAAATTGTCTGAAATTGTTTGAAATTCATTAAGGACAAGTGCAAAATCCTGTGCATAGGATTTGTCCAGAAACATTACATGCACAAGTTCAGACCAGGGAATGATTGGCTAAATTGAAGTGCTGCAGAAAAGGACATGGAGGTTACAGTAAGATGAACAGGAGCCAACAATGTGCTGTTTTTCTAAAAAAGGCCAACAGCATACTGAAATGAATTAACAGGAGTATCATTTGCAAGTCAAGTGAAATAATTCCTTTACTCCATTTAGTGCTAGTGGGGCTTCATCTATTGATTCAAGTTAGGTCGTTATCCTATGGCCTCCTTTGCAGCTTCCTGCCACCCCCACCCCGCCACAGAGAGGCATGATAGCACTCAGCCTGTGTGCCCAGTGAGCCCAATGGCCAAACACCCAGTGGGCCCCACCCCTGAGCTCTTTCTAGAGTCAAGACAACACAGACCCTGTCCCCAGTCCCACCTCCTGCCTTTGGTCATCTGTCAACTGCAAACAGGCAGCAGGGAGAGGAGTGGGGGGGAGGGAAGGGAGGTGCCTGTGTTCCCTACACAAGCCCTAGGACCTGGGTACTTGCATACACACACCTGACACTGAACCCAGGAGAAACCCTGCACTCTGGCACAGCCCCACAGAGCCTGACCCTGGCTCCCACACACCCGGCCAGGGACCCCCAAACCCCCATGCTTGGGCACAGCCCCATGGACCCTAACTCTGGCTCTTGCACACCACACCTCCATGCCCAGGCACCCTGCTACCCCAGTATGGGACCACACACCCCTCTGAGCAGGATCTGGTATGGGTGGCTCATGTCTGGTGGGTTGAGGACTGGGCCTGCATGGAGGTAACCCTGTGAGTTTTGCAGCTTGGCTACTTCTAGCAGGTACCCAGGCCATGGGCACTTGGGGTGCTGCAAGGCTTTTTTTGGTCTGCAGCTACAGGCTCCCAGAGTATTAGGGAGGGGGGTGGATGTGGGGGGCATACTTGCCCATCCCTGGCAGCCAATCGGGGTGGCCCAGATGCTCACTTGTGCTCAGTAGTCTCTGGCAGCCCAGGGAGCCTGTGAAGCACACTGGGTGGTGTGCAGGAGCGCGCCCAACCTGCAGGCCTCAGTCAGTGCAGGCAATCTGTTCCCATTCCCCACCAAAGGGTATGTGCATACAGTTCACTACTGATCTAACCTAGACCGCTTACAGAACACTCTGTAATTTAGATCAATTCTGCCTCAAGCTTTTTGAATGTTTGTACTTAGCCTTGGAGCAGTGTCCAGTTTTGAATGCTGTGGTTCAAGAAAGATGTGGAAAAATTGGAAAGTGTACAACTGGAAAGCAGAGAGCAACAAAATATTCCAAGACCTAGGAAAAATGATTTATGAGGAAAGGTTGGAAGATCTGGGGTTATTTAGTCTGGAAAAAAGAGAAAACTAAGGGAAGATAACAGTATTCAAGTACTTGAAGGGTGATTATACAGAGGATGGTGATCCTCTGCTGTGATCCATTGCTGTCAGCACATACTAATGGAGAAAGAACCTCCCTGCCAGCTACATCACTAGTCATTTAGGCACAGAACTCAACATATGTTAGTTATATCCACATCCTTTGCCCATCTCTTTTAAAAGCATCACTTGTGTCCTACCTTGGCTGAATCATTACCAAGTTATTTTCATCTGGATTCCTATCTCTGCCAGACATTGGGTGAGCAATGAATACTAGGATCTGTGCTCTATTAAAATTGGACTTCAAATACCATCAGCTTGTTGACAACACTACAACTCAAAATATCTTAGTGACAAACGACAGCAATGTACATGGATTTGAAGCCAGTCCCTCCTTTCTATTTACATCCCAATAAAGCATGACCTAGTTCATCTCAGTACAACATGGAGCTTTTGTTTATTCATAGTTTTGCCTTTTCTTTCTTTGTTCACATGTACCTTTGTGCTATAAAAGAGAAGTCACTAGAATGCAGTGACAAGTAGGAAACAAAAAGGTATTAAAGACCACTTTTCACTTGTTATTTTAGGAAAAAAATAAAACACTCCACACACACACACACACACACAATAAGTTACAGAAGAAAAATCATGTTAAAATTGGAAATGCATTATGGCACATGTATTGTATTGACTGTGCAGGGATCTTAGATGCAATCTAAGCAAGTACATTTAGTACATCCTGGTATTCTGAAATAAGATGCACTTTTGTCAGTGTCTGAGAAAAAATTAAAGAACTAGTTAACTTTCTGAACATTTTGGGGGGTTCAGCACTTCTAATGTTATGTCCGTTTCATAGATTCAGGTAGAAAAAGGTTGTAAAGCCTGATTGAATTCACAATGAGTCAATCAAATGTGGAGCCAGAAGCCAAACTTGGAGTGCTAGGTCTCCATTGCCTAGTCTATGCTCCCTCCCCTGTTACAGTAAAAATAAAACAGTGAAGTTATGTACTTTATATTTTAACAGTACTATTTTGAAACTGTTCATAATCATTTAGTGTGGCAGGTAAAAATAGTAGTAATTAATCATGCAAAAACAGGGAGGGAGGTTGGTGAGGTTGAAAAAATTATTAGAGACAAGGAAAGACTTTCATACAAGGTGAGATTTAACAGATTAGGACTGTACAGTTTCAAAAGTAAGCAAGTAAGAAAGGACATAATATAGAAGTAAATCCTATTCTTATTTACCCTGTCTGGTAATGTAAGCACAGGCAGGCATTCACTGAAACTGAAAGATAACACCTTTAAAAGGAATATGGGACACACACAAGTAACTTACTGGCACTTACAGCATTGCATGCAAGGGTTTTATTCTTTTTTGAATCCTACTCAACTATTTCTGAGTGATATTTTCAAAAGCTGCTAGATAAGAACAAAAGAGCCACTGCTTTTCTTCAGGGTTTTTAGAAAAGTCACACAAAGTAGAAGAACAACCTGAGTTTCATGAGCTACAATAAGCACTTTTTATAAGGGACATAAATGCTCTTGTTTAAGTATAAAAGCCAACCAGAGACTGGGAAAAGTTATAAAAGCATCTTTTGTGAGCAGGTTATTCCACAAGTCCAGTATTGTATTTGTTATACTACCTTTTCAAGCATCTGGCATAGGCATCTATTAGGGACAAAATACTAGACTACATAATGATGTGGTTGCATATGGCTATTTCTGTGTTCTCAATAATGTTTCAAAACTACATATATTAACACTCCTACTTCTACTCTGGATTTACCACAGGTGTGATTTTAACTAAAGAGAATAAGCAAAGTAAACCAGAACCTGACAGTACCAATACCCATGATCATAATCTAACCAAACAAAAACAAAAATAATTTCTAATTTCTGGACCATGTTCATCCCTTCCACAGAATTGTACCAGAAAACTGTTTGGCCTACACTATCAAAAGCCATTGTTTTTTCCTCATGAAAGTAGAATGCAACACTGACTTCAACATGCACCCATATATCATTTACCTGCTAGGAACTGCATCTCCCTATCAAAGTGAGGGTCACCAGTCCCATATACCCAGAAATAGAATGTTTTCTAGAAGAAAATAATTGGCGTGTATATTTTTTAATCACAGAATGTTAGAAATGTTATGATTCATTTCTGCAAATCTTTCACCTTTTTGTTTTACCTGCTTCAGTGTATTTTAATCCCACTTTTTCTTCTTGATCGTTTACTTTAGGTGGTGGCCATACAGTCTGAAGCCTCCCTGGAGTCTTATCATCCTGCTCTGAAGGACTCAGGTCAGGCTATTAAAGAAGATGAAAGGAAAAAATAAAATATTGCAATATCAATCCATTCCAAAAAGCAGAAAATGGCACATTTAACTAAATTAGTGTATGGGCCAGCATGATCATAAGTTTAGTTCCCACTCATTCTAATGAGATTCAGTCAGGGGCCAAGGGGGAAGAGTATTTAAGAGCAATTGTTCTACAGAGGGGAATATCACAACATTTACCAGTATGTTTTATACAGCGTTTTTATAACAACTTGGTATATTGGCTGTGAGAAGCTGCCTGTCCTTTTGTGAACTGAGGAGGCTATTACTACGACAGGAATGTGAAAAATTTTTCTCTATCCAAGCCAAAGTCAGAGTTTGGGGGGGGTTTTTGCAGATTAATTTTAGTAGTATTTAATAATACATAAAAGCTATACATAAAGTAATAAATGGCCAGCCAGCATCTACATTTTCCTCACATACTTTATGTTGATGTGACTACAAGTTCTTAGTCTACCAAAGACATAATTTTAGAAGCATTTTTTATTTGTTTTTTATTTTATTTGTTTCTTCAAACTCACATTTGAGAATGGAAATCTGAAGCTGACTGCAAACAAACTCTTGGTTACCCAATTTCAGGCTTATTGTCCAAACCTGCAACACATACTCATATAAACCATTCTGCTGGAGCAGATATAATTCATTCATACAATTTTTCCTTCCTATTTGTATCTGCAATTGATATACACAGTGTTTTTGTTCTGCTTGTTTAATTGAACATGTCATTTTTTTTAAACTTAAGTTGAGTGAATTGGTTTATTTTGACTCATTACATTTTCCTTTCCATTATGGAAGTATATGTATCCAAATCAAAAGCACTAGGGATGCAGTCCTGAAAATACTTAGGCACAAACTGAACTTTACAGAGCTGAACTTTTCCATGAAAATGAATAAATAACTCTTTGGTGTAAAGTTAAATATCTGTAAGCATTTACAGAATGCTTAGACAATAGCATATTCTCTCTCATTAGACAATACACAGAGGCAATAACTTAAAAAAAATCTTAGGTACAGCACCAAAAATATCTGTAATTCATTGTCTGTGGCATCAGGCACACAGAGAGTGAATTTAAGCCTTATTTCACAGTTACCATATATTGAGAGAATTCATCTTGGGCATGGGGACAATCATCTGCAGCTCCTAAAGACTTTACATTCTCAATGCTTCTAAATATTCTGTCTCAAAGTGTTTTGAGTTAGGCACCCAAAATCTGAGGCTCCCAAAATATGAAGGCCAATTTTGAAATAATTATTTACTGGTGCCTTAATTATATGAGTTCATCAGTTTACCATCAAAACAAATTTCACATCTTTCTACCTCTAGACCCTATATTAGAATAAAGGTAATCCAACCTACAGATTTTTGCTCAGATGTTCCATCTCCAGGCTTTGATTTTGACCGTTCAAATACAGCTTTCAATGACTCCTTTTCATGTCTCATTTTTTGTTTTATGGCTTCTAGCTCTGAAGTGTCTGCAGTTGTCTCCTTTTTTGGAGGCCGCATAAATAGAGCCTTAAATACATCCAATGCAGACTCAGCCGGGCCCAGTTTTGTTTCTTCAGAAGGTGACTGAGGTTCTTTGCTTGAGGATTTGCTGTCTGGGCCTCCCTCGCTGTCCTCATTCTCACTACTTGCCTCACCAGAATCTTCTGCTGTATCTTCAGTTTTGGTACCATCAGTTTTGAACAGATGTGAGAGCTGTTCCAGGATGTTAGGATTTGTTTTAGGTTCAGCTGATCTCTTTTTAGCAAACAGGTCTGATGTAATATTGGCTTTCTTAACAGGCTGTCTTAATTTAAGCAAAGCCAAATCGCTGTCTCGTTGTTTTATTTCAGTGACAGTTTCTCTCTCTTCAGCAGTTTGTCCTTTTTTTCGCACACGCAACGCACTAAAGAAAGCTGGAAGCTGAAAAGTCTTTTCTCCCACTGCTGTTTTCTGAGGAGATATATTACTCATGGAAGACCCTTGCTCTTCACCACCTCCAGGTTCTTGAGGGCTCTCCGCCGCGGCAGGTGAGCCACTGGAAAGCTCATCTGCTAACATGATGTCTTCTGGAACACAGCCATATCCCGAAGCATCCCCTGACCCTGTTGAAAGCCGCTTAGGAGGCGATGATACTGACTCAATTTCATCTCCGTCCACAGCACCTTCACTTTCGCTGCAACTGTCTGATTCTGACTCTTCCTTACACTGTTTGTTATTTTCCAAAAACTGAGCAGACAAAGCGACATTATTGAACACAGATTTGTTTGTTTCTCTTGCCTCACTGTCTAGGTCTGTGCTCTCATTGTCTGATTCGGTGTCACTTGTTGTATGAACTAAAGTACCTTGTACAAGAATGGAATCCTTGTCTTTGTCAGATGCAGACAAAAGAGCCTGTGCAGACTCTAAAGGCAAAGGTAGTTCTTTCTGTTCTGGTAGCTCCAGCTCCAGGTTCATCTGGCCAGTGACCTCTGGGTCAGCCTGCTGTATTTTGGGAAATATATGATGAATTTCTGCATCATTGTTATCATTAATCTTCATATCTTGGTTGTCAACTTGGGCATTTGCGTTGGCATCCAAAGGACGAAATGCAGTAAGGACTGTGTCTTCTTTTGTAGATTCCAATTTAGAAGTAAATCCAAAAAGCGCTTTCATAGAAAATGTAGTGAAGGGAGTCTGTCTGGATTTGCTCTCTATTTCATTATCTTGTTCCAAATGCTCACTGCAGTCAGATAAAGTATTATTTTCTTCCATATTCAGTAAAGCACAGTACAAACTGTAATTGATATTTGCTCGCTTTACTCAAATATTTACTACATTCATTCAGTCTATTAACTTACGACAGGAAATGCAACAGGAGCTCTTCTCTTTGCATCAGGAGGGAAGCTGGTCTCCCACAGGTCACACTAGCTCTTCTTCCGGTTTTCAGTGCTGTAGTAGGAACTGAAAGTGCCTGTCATAATTTACAATTTTGCATCTTGATGCACAGCAAACAAAAGTTCTCAGAAACTCCTGTACTTGCTTCTTAACAGAAAGGGCTTTCTGTCACGACAAATATGCCAGCACTCAAATCACAGTTGAAAACTCAACCAATGATTACTGCCTCAGTTCCTGCAATCCTACTGGCTACACACAACTTCCTACTCCCAAAAGAGTGCAGAGCAACTGTAAAAACAAGGAACAGAACGGTTGGCATTTACAGTTTGCTACTTCCTTATACAAGAAAAGAGTTGTGAACATTTGTCAGCAAAAAAAAATTCCTGAAAGATTCCTTTGTGTAACCTTTACTACTTTAAGACCTTCTCAAGCAAATCCATCAGAATACCACAACTGGTAAAATAAAAAATCCAAACAAAGCAAAACTTCAGAGCCACCCTCCTTGCCCCCGAAAACATAAGACTTCAGTGAATTCCTGCAGTGTTCTGGCCAGAGGAAACTAGACTGAGTATCTTCGAAGCTTAAAAAAAATAAAATCAAGCTCTGCTGGCTGCAGGTTTCATCTGGAATGCAGATTTCGATCTCCAGGGCCAGTGAATAAAAACCAACACGACCGGTTTCATATTACTACTGTCTTAACTCTGTGCAGCTATTTCTGTGAACTGTGAAACAGGTACTCATGAAACATATTTACCACACCCACAGACTGGAAACTGCATGGGTTGGTAGGGGAAACAGCCAAAGCCTAGAAATCTGCAATCGACAGTTTAAAGAAAATACAGTATGTTCACTTGTACTGTCTACACATTTTAAAACTTTTACTTGTTTTTAAGTAGAACCTTTCCTGCAGAGGCAATAATTCCCTCTACAGTTATAGAATTCAATTATTTCCTCTGCAGTGAGAGCAGTATTTAGGGATGAAAGCTGTAAGTCTATGTGCCTTCAGCATGTCTAAGGATTGTCAGAAGGAATGTTTTTATTTTTTAACAGAAATAAAGCTAATCCAATATATTTCTAAGCACCGACAATTTGTGTCATATGTAAATATGTTAGTTTCTACCTAATATATCTTTATTTTTATTCCCTTTCCCAGGGGTTTTCAACCTGTTTAAATAAGTGTACCCCTGGCAGCCCTGTTTTTAGTAAGTGTACCCTGGGGGGGGGGGGTGGTGAGCAGCCGGATGCTGAGCGGGGTTGGGAGGGATTTGTTGCGGATTTTTGAGCTCACCTAAAAAATCCTCAACAAATTGTAGGAAACTCTTAACTGCCATCCTGAATATTAAGTTAGAGTATTCATATATCTGTGTTCTGTGCACGGAGGAAATGCACTGATATTTTGTTATATATAACTTTATCTAAAAAAGTTTCACACATTTTAAACAGTATGAAAATAGCAAAAAGTTTATTTGGAAAATGAATGATGATACAGGTCATACGGTTTAGAACAGAACTTGGTGACATTTCTGGCATCTATTGTAAGGGCAAAACTTCTATAAAAATCACATTGTAATATTAAGAAATTCTCAGGCTTACACATGCTTTTTAAAATTATATTTAATAGATTTCATAGATTTCATAGACATTAGGGGCTGGAAGCGACCTCATGAGATCATCGAGTCCAGCCCCACCAATCTGCAGGAAGTCAGCTGGGGTCAAATGATCCCAGCAAGATAAATGTCCAAATGTCTCTTAAAGGAGTCCAGAGTAGGTGCTTGCACCACTTCCGGGAGGAGTCTGTTCCAGACCCTGGACACTTGCACCATAAAGACCTTTTTTTTATGTCTAGTCTAAATTGGCCTTCCTGGAGTTTATATCCATTAGACCTTATTATCCCTTGAGGCTTGAGCGCTGGTGAACAGCTATTCTCCCAGGTCCTGATGTACCTCTCTTATAAAACTGTAAGCTGCTACCGAGTCCCCCTTGAGCCTTCTTTTTTCCAGACTGAAGAGTCCCAAGTCCCTCAGCCTCTCCTTGTATGGCCTGCCCTCCAGGCCTTGGATCATATGAGTGACTCTCCTCTGGACTCTCAAGCTTTTTCACTTCCCTCCTGAAGTGGGGGCCCAAAACTGGATGCAGTACTCCAGCTGTGGTCTCACCAAGACCGAGTAAAGTAGGAGGATGACATTCCTCATTTTACTTAGATACGTCAGTGAATGCATGCCAGTGTTTGGTTTGCTTTGCCAGCCACAACTTTGCATCAGTGGCTCATATTCATCTTGTGGCCAATCAAGACCCCCAAGTCTCTTTCAGTCATGGTGCTAGTGAGTGTAGTAGCACTGCTGAGCTTGTAAGTATGTTGAAGGTTCTTCCTACCAAGGTGCAGCACCTTACACTTCTCTACATTGAAGGCCATCAGGTTTTGGTCAGCCCACCTTGAGACCGTGTCCAAGTTGGCCTGTATCCCCATCCTGTCCTGCAGTGTGACCACCCTCCCCCATAATTTGGTGTCATCCGTGAACTTTGCCAGTTCACATCTGACTCCCAAATCCAGATTGCTAGTGAAGATGTTAAAGAGAACCGGCCCAAGTACCGAGCCCTGAGGGACTCCACTGGTCCCCCTGCACCACATTGATTTGCTCCCATCAACTAGTACTCTTTGGGTCCGACCCTGTAGGCAGTTACCTCGCTATTGGACCATAAGATGATCAAGGCCACAGTTCCCCAGCATAACCATGAGGACATCATAGGGAACTAAGTCAAAGGCTTTCTTGAAAACTAGATATATGACATCCACATCATCTCCCTTGTCCAGGGCATGTGTTACCTGGTCATAGAAGGAGATGAGGTTGGTCAGGCAAGACCTACCAGTCACAAAGCCATGTTGGCCGGTATTCAGACACTTGTCTTCCATTAGTCTGGTGTTGATGGATTCCTTGACAATTTTCTCCAGGATTTTCCAGGGATGGACATCAGCAAGATTGGTCAATAATTCTGCAGTTCATTCTTCATCACTTTCTTGAAGATAGGGACCATGTTGACTCTTTTCCAGTCTTCTGGGACCTTGCCTGAGCACCGCAAATTTTCAAATATCTTTGCCAATGATTTCTGCCAGCTCCTTCAAGACTCTCAGGTACATTCATTCTGGGCCTATGAGCTTGTGAATGTCTGGTTTCTCCAGGTGTTCCTTCCCTGATCCATATCAATTTTTGCCCCATCACCCGCTCCCAGGATGGTTTGTGCCCTTTCTGACAGTGTGATCCCCTTGGGAGGGTGAAAACCAATGCACAAAAGTCATTTAGGAGATTGGCCCTTTCTTGGGCATCAGATGTCAGTTGCCCATTTAGATCTCACAGGGAATCAGTGCTATCTTTTTTCTTTTTTCGACTTCCCACATATCTTAAGAAGGACTTTTTGTTGTCCTTGATTCCTGCAGCTAGCCTGAGTTTGGTTTGTGCCTTGGAAGTTGGTTCCATATCCTAGCCGCCCTGACAGTGAAGTAGTGCCTCCTGATGTCTAGTCTGAATCTACCCTCTGCCAGCTTGTGACCGTTATTTCTAGTCACTCCTGCTGGTGCTCGGGGGAACAGGGACTCCCTCAACGCCTGCTGGTCCCCCCTGATTAGTTTGTAACAGGCCACTAGATCCCCCCTCGGCCTTCTCTTGTGAAGGCTGAACAGGTTCAGGTCCCTTAGCCTCTCCTCGTAGGGCCTCCCCTGCTGCCCCCGATCGTGTGAGTGGCCCTCCTTTGGACCCTCTCCATATTGTCCACATCCTTCCCATGCTGTCAGAACCGGATGCAGTACTCCAACTGTGGCCTGACCAGTGTCACATAAAGGGGGGAGGATCACCTCCTTGGACCTGCTCGAGATGAATCTGTGGATGCATGACAAGGTACGGTTGGCCTTCCTGACTGCATCCCCACACTGTTGGCCCATGTTCATCTTGGCATCAATGATGACTCCAAGATCCTTTGCCTCTGCACTGATGGCCCCCTAATCTCCCAGTCTGTAGGTATGGTGCTGGTTCTTCCTCCCCAGGTGCATCACCTTGCACTTGTCAGTGTTGAATCCCATCCTGTTCTCATCCGCCCACCCTTGTAACCTGTCTAGGTCTGATTGTAGCCTGTTGCTTCCTTCTAGCATGCCCACATCCCCCCACATCTTAGTGTCATCAGCAAATTTGAACAGGGTGCTTTTTACCCCCTTGTCCAAGTCACTGATGAAGATATTGAACAGTGCGGGCCTGAGGACCGAGCCCTGCGGAACCCAATTGCCCACATTCCTCCAGGTTGAAAATGACCCATCCACCACCACTCTCTGGGTTTGGCCCTCCAGCCAGTTGTGACCCATTTGACTGTCTAGGTGTTGACACCACGGTCCCCTACTTTTTAATGAGAAGGGGGTGAAAGACAATGTTGAAGGCCTTCCTAAAGTCCAGAAAGACTACGTCCACTGCTACCCCTGCATCTAAGGATTTTGTGACCTGGTCATAGAAGGCTACCAGGTTGGTCCGACAGGACCTGCACCTGTCTTGGTTGCCCCTAAGCATAACCTCCCCCGCTGGCTCCTTGTGCACCTGTGCCAGATAATTCTCTCAAAAAGCTTACCCAGTATCGAGGTAAGACTAACTGGCCTATAGTTTCCTGGGTCCTCCTTCTTTCCTTTTTTGAAGATGGGAACCACATTGGCCCTCTTCCAGTCCTCTGACACCATACTAGAGCACCATGAGTGCTTGTAAAGCCATGCCAAGGGTCCCACAATGATCTCAGCTAATTCCCTCAGCACTCTGGGGTGTCACCCTCCCCATGTTCTCCACATATTTTGACCCAGAGGGTCTCAAGTCACCATTCCTGGTTAGAAAACTTAATTTACGGAGAAGACAACTGATCCTTGATGTAGAGAGCAACACCCCCACACTTCTTCCCAACACAGTCTCGCCTATACAACGTGTAACCCTCTAAAGCAACAGACCAACCAAAGGCAGAGTCCCACCAGGTCTCTGTTATCCCTTCAAGGTCATAGTTATTTTCACATAGGACAAGGGCCAGTTCCTCTTGCTTGTTTGCCAAGCTCCTGGCGTTCATGTACAGGCAGTTAAGTCTGCCATGAGAATCCCAATGATTCCCTATGGGGTGAAATGGGACCTTTCCTTGCGCTGTCATCAGAGTGGGTTCCCTTGGGCTGCCCAGGTTATTAGTAATGCAGCTGACATGACCTGGGCTAGAACTGTTAATAGACCGCCCATACCCCCCAGAGGTCTTAGTTTAAAGCCTTGTCAAGAAGGTCAGCTATTCTGGCCAAGAAGAGCTACTTCCCTCTCCAGGTGAGGTGGAGGCCATTCCTTCCCAACAGTCTGCTCTCTCTTAAGTGCAGACCATGGTCAAGGAAGCCAAACCCCTCATGATGGCACCATAGCTGGAGTCTTCTATTTACCTCACCGATGCACTTTTCCCTCCAAAGCCCATGTCCTGTGACTGGGAGGATCTAAGGAAAAACTATCTGTCCCCAGTTCCCTGAACCCAGCCCCCAGAGCCCTGTAGTCATGCATGACCCAGCCCAGACTGCTCCAGACCATATAGTTTATGCCCACATAGATGATTAGCATGGGACAGTGGTCAGAGGGCCAGATGAGCTTGGGGATCCTCTTTATCATATCCCAGACATGAGCTCTGGCCAGGCAGCAGACCTCATGGGCTAGGGGGTCAGGGCAACAGAACGCTTTCTTGGTCCTCCTAAGGAGGGCGTCACCCACCACAATAACTCTGCGTCTTCTTCTAGGCACAGGTGCTGGTGGCCCTCCATCCTTACTTGCTGGAGCTAGCAGAATGGCTGGCTCAGTTGATGTGAGAGGTGCAAAGCAGTTGTGCAGCTCCAGGGGAGTGGTAACCCTGGTGCTGTGCCTCTGGACTGGAGACAATCGTCGTCTACGCAACCCCAGGTTTGACTTCATGGTGGTTCCTTGGTTCCGCCACGCTATCATCAGCAGTCGGTTGGAAAGCCTGAAAATAAGAGTCCAGTTCCTGCTCCACATCTCTAATTGTGCACAGCCCCTGACCATTGCCTGGAGTTCCCTAATCTGGTATTCAAGGGCCTCCACCATTGGGCACACCCCACAAGAGGAGGTATGAGTGCCCCCAAACCCAGCTGCCTGTATTCTTGCTAGGCAGCCTCCACATGAAGCCAGGGGCTCCATCTGAGTGGAGTCTGGGGCCATGGGTCCTGCCCAGGTGGGGGCAGAAACCGCATGTTCCATTTCGGCAGACCCCAGTGGTGTCAGAGCATGGGAGTCCAAGTGCAGGGTGGAGCCTCAGGTTGCAACATGTCCCACCCACCATGGTCCTTGTAGTAGTCTGGCTACTACTGTGCAGACCCTTGGTTATGGCTCAGTGCCTGGAGCTTCATGACCTCATGATCACCCTCCTGCGCAAACACTTGTGCTAACTTGTGTGCAGTAAGCATGCCTGTTTACGTGTCCTGTTTGTGCAGCTCCAGTCACATGGCTCCCTGTGGAGTAGGAGCTGGGACAGTGCAGGACCCTCCTCAGCTCCTCTCAGCTGCCTCTCTGCAGTTGTGGTACTCCCTTCCCACCATGAGCCCTGCTTACCTCCGGCTCTGCCGGGGGCCAGATGGGGTCTGCCATGGCTGTTAGTGGTCACTTGCAGTCTTTGGGGTGTGGGAGTGCTATGGACTTTCACCTGTGCATCTCTTGCCACTCCCTGACCCTAAGTAAACTTTGTAGGTCTGCATACACATACAGGGGGAAGGAGATAACTCTATGTGCCTACTTCATTTGTGACTTGAGAATAAAGCAATGCATTGTCATACTCCACATTTAATATTCTTTAAAAGTCTAAAATATTTTTTTATACTTTGAGCTTATCTTTTCAGCACCCTTAGCAGAGTTTGGGAACACTGAGGTAGGAGGGGAGCTAGTCACAGCTCCTCAATTCTCAGACACTCAGCTCTGGTGGAACCTAATGATTTAACTTATGAACTGGTACATAGTCCTACACCAGCAAACAATTAGGCTGTTCTTCTATGAACTGCTTCTTTGCTCCATACTCCTTACTATACTGGGTGTTTTAGGTATCGGTACAAGGGGCAAGAGGAATTTATGCACCAGTGAAGATTTCCTTCACAAGAAAATTCTGTTATCTGAATTGCAGGCCACTTTAGAATTCACTTCATACCACTTATGCTGTGTATACATTTTCAAAGGTCCTGGGAGAATTCTCCCAGGTTTATTCTTTTGATAGAAAAACTTGTGTGGAGCCACCTGAACAAACTTTCAAGTGCTGAGCCCTAGAAGAGCAGGGAGCTTACAGTGCTGTTCTGCATGCTCCTTCAGTCTGCCTAGCAAAAGACAGCAATAGTGCACAGTGAAGCCCTGATTGTGCTGCAGGGAGACAGCGTAGGAGGCAGTTTGGGTCAGCCAATGTGGAGACTGTGAAGGGGCCCAAAGAGTCCAGGCCAAGCAACAAACTGTCTCTGGGGGTAGAGGTGGGGAAAGAAAAGTGTCCTGGGATGCTGGAGGACTGTGCTGTGGCTTTTGTCAGAACATAATAGGTACAGACATTCACTCTTAAAGGAGTAACTCACCTAGGAGTTATTTAATTGTGATTGTTCCGAGGTTATTTTTCTCCTGGATCAGTCATTTTTGCATGGGGAGCAACAACTCTGCTAGGAGAAACTGAAGGTGCCCATACATGTATCAGCATCCCTGCACTTCAAAATGGAGGTGGGGGTATTTGATATAAAACTCATTCAATGAGCTTTAGATAAAGCATCCCCACTAGCATTCTGAAGTGGGGGGGATGCTGACACATGAGACTCTACAGGTTCTTTAATTGTAATGGTTCTTAGAGCCACTCTAATTAAAGAGCCTACTCCTAGAGCACATGTATAAACCCCCTGAATGTCTCCATATGTGGCCATAAACAAGGAAAAGTCAATTTAATGGACTCTAGACTTCTTCTCATAACAGTTCATCTATGTTTATATGAAGAACCAGGATTAAAATGTATTAAATTATTTGATTTATTTCTTTGCTTTGCACAAGTACAAACTAACTGTTTTCCCATTATTTTATTTTCCATCTTTCCATTTAAGTTATTCATTTGAAATACAGGCAGTCCACAACAGATGCACAATTGTTCATGCCACATTTTTTAACAGACAGTGTGATGAAGTAGTTCATAGGTCAGGAATCTAAGTTACCTGTGCAAAATAAGCTTACTCATTCAAACCATACAAAACTGTTATGCTTGTGCTGACATTAGATTATATTTGTGGCAAGATTGGAACTGCTGAAATAAGTGCGGAATACCGATCTGTAACAGTTTTATGAATGTGACCAGGTTAATAGAGGTATCTGTTGTATAACTGCCAGGGGTTATCTGGGTTTCCTATATGAATATACTGGTTTAGTTTAAGTATCCTTCCCCCCTCTCTCTATAGAAACAAACTGGAAGGCTATACAAAGATTCTAGGTAAGCAACCTTCAAGAAAACTTTGGGGCAACTACAAGACTATACCTATGCTAATAGCTGGGCTGTGATCTAAGTTGTTTTGCTAAGTCTGGAAAAACTAGAGAAAAAAAAGTGTGGGAGGAAGACTTTCTGGAGGAAGAAATAGGCGATTCGTTGTTAACCTACATTTGGAAGAAATACTCTGTCACAGACACAACAACACATCCTGTGGGAGTGTCTGAGGTAGCCAGAGTCTTCCCAAGCTTCCATGGGATGGTAGGTCTTAGGGAAGGCACATATGCTTGTAGGCATTTTATTATTTTAAGGTTTTTTTCTCTGAAATGCTTTGATTCTAAATAAGCACAGTTTTGCATTAAGAAGGTTCCCTAGTCACTGGATGCAACTGACCCTACCTCTTTGGCTAGGGACAGACATTGCACATAAGCCAGTTTAAGAGATCAGAAACTGATTTAAACCTGTAACAGAACAGATGTTTAGTGCACATAAACCAGTTTGAAAATGGCTAAAACTGGTTTGAGATACACGTAGTTGAATGTAGTATCAGACTTAATTGATTTGGGTCAAACTGGTTTATGCAATGAATGTCCCAGACCTCTTCCTGGTTTAAATTAAGCCAGACTCCCTCCAATATCCTGGCATGCTCTCTGGGCTGGGTGGGTCTCTCTGCTCCATAGCAGGGCTGGCCCCTTCCCTCTGCTCCCTAGCTGGAGCTCTGGCAGAGACTGCAGGCACAGCCTCTCCCTTGCTGCTCAAGGAGGAATCCCTGCCTCCCTCCCTCCTTCTCTCTCATCTCCCACAGCATGGATCCCAGCTCCACGAACCTTAGGCATGAGATATGTTAGCTAATGCCAAAGGTATCTGTGTGTATCTCCAATTTCACCGGGACAGGCAGACAGAACAGTCACCACTTAGGGCATTTTGGAGCTAATCAACAGGTCAGCTGGTAAGCTGTTTAAGAAGAATTTGAACTAATGGAGAGAGGCTATTGTTTTGCTGCCTTGCTTGCTGGTCAGTTTGTTGCAGACAGTATAAAGAAGCAGAGAGGAAGATTGAAAAGCTTCATATCATCAACAGATGCATGCACTGTACGCCCCCAAGCCTCAGAGTGCTAGCAGGGGGCTGGCAACCCCTTGTCTCTTAAGCAGCCAGTGGGGAAAAGCCTGGGATAGTGCAGGCAGGCCTCCCTAAGCAGAGGTTCTGCTGGGGCCCAGCCACGCACCCCACTCTCAGAACTGTTCAAGGGAAGGGAGGGCTACACTAGCGCCCC
>NW_017728947.1:59595537-59606294 GCF_001723895.1 Crocodylus porosus | reverse complement strand
CACCCCCTCCCTGGCTTCTAGCCTGAGCCACTGCAAGCATGTGCCTGAATTTCCTCAGTCCAGAAATAAAGTCTGTCCAGTTACAAACCAGCTCAGCCTACCCAGGTTAGACTAACTTGCAAAGATTGAATCATTTCAGGTTCAAACTTTTTGAATGTCTGTCCCTAGCCTTTCAGAGCAAAACTTCGGATACTGAACCTAAGTAGGTCTTTTTAGGCCTACTTTAGGGTCTAATATAATCAAGGTTATGGATTACCTTGTGTAGCCTGGGTAATACCCAATTATGTACTCCCTTCTCCAGTTGAAGGGAATGTTAGCAGGGCAGGTGTGCTGTGGGGTGAAAATGTCTACTGCACATAGTTTCCTCCTTCCCCTATAAAGCTGGAACACATCTTAAGACTTAACTATGTACAAATTTATTAATATACAGGAAGAGTTAAACATGACACACACACATATATATAAGACATGGGAACTATGTGCAATATACACACACACACACACACAACTCTATGTAAATACTTTGAATCTGGGAAGCATAGGTCTCAGTAAATATCATGTAATCTTATACTCTAATGAAATATGATCCTACAAAATATGAGGCCCAGGGCCTAGGGGGGAATAAATAAACAATAGCAATGCCCCAGGAGAAGGAGGTTCCCTAGATGAGAGGGGAGTGGGGAGCCCCAGATACCCCAGCTGTCCCTTTAACCAGCTTAAGTATCCCAACTACTCATCACAGGGGGAAAAACCCTCCTCCCCTGTGGGAATCTCCTTCCAAGGCAACTCATGACTCCTCCAATGGTCTGGTGAGGTGTCTTTCCCCTTGGCAGGAGGCCTTAACTGCTTTGGGGCTCTCCCAGACTCTGGTCCTGTATGCTGGTCCATCCATGCACTGTTGATTTTGCCTTGTGCCAGGGGTTGGAGACCTGAGCCACCTGGTGTAGCTCCAGGGTCTCAGTCCACTCCTGGGCCTTTCATGCACCAGCTGTGCACCGCTCACCCTGCCATATCTGGGATCTTGGTCCACTTCCAGACCCTCTGTGCACCGGCTGTGCACTGACGCCACACTCCCTCACAACGGGGTTGGGGGACACACCCGTTTGCCACTCCCTGTCCAATAAGGAGTCTTCGGGCTCTTCTGGGGCAACAGCTTTGCCTTGCTAGTCAGCTCTTCTTTGCCCTCTTCTCCATCCCTCAATGCAGCCACCTGTGTGCTGGACGTGGTATTCTTTTATTCCCTTTGAGGACTCTGTCCCTGGGTTGGAAATGGACCAATCAGAGAGAGGGGGGGTGTTATTTCCCTCTCAAGTCCAGCTCTTTGCCTCACCCCACAGAAGAAGTGGGGCTAGCCTCTTCCCTGCTTTCACCCGATTGGTGGGGGAAAGGGCAATACCCCACCAACCATTTCAAACTTTTCCAAAGCTGGTGCCCTGGGCTACTGCCAGCAAGCCCGCTACACTTGGAGATGGGAAACTGTAACTTGAGGCCTCGCCTGAGAAGAAGAGAATTAAATTATTTTATCCTGAAACATAAAGATGTTGTTAACTCCAAAACAGTACTCAGAGGTACTGGGGGAAATTAAATTTACTTATCTGTAATGAAGTTCATGTAGGTTTCTTGACTTGCTATTTATTATTTGTTTTATAAAAATAAACTTTTGTGTTACAAAAAAAGAGTTAGTGATGAGCTGGTAGAGTTGGGGAGCTGGGAGAGAAGGGGAATGACAGTCCATAACTAAAGTTTGCTATATAATCAGTAAATAAACAGGACTTGACCAGTTTGTTGTTATACAAAAGCTTTAAAATTAAGGAAATTCATCTCTGAGAAAATATTCCTTCATAGAATTTAATAGTGATATAGGATTGGATAGATTTAGATTTCTTGGCATCCTCTAGAAATAGATGCTGCTTTATCTAGAAAAACACTGCCTGGTAATTTGCATGTTTTCTCCTCATTTTTCCAATGATCCATCAACCCTCTGATACTTCAAAAAATTCTATAACCAATCATAGCAATCTTCTGGGAAATGATATTAATACTACAAAACAAAGATTTATTTTAATTGAAAACATTTAACAGTCTATGCCTTTTATGATTTACATTTAATCACAGACAGAAATCACACCTACAACCAACTCAAGATATGCCCAATATCTCCTTTGGAATGAGTTTTAAAACGAGTGAAGGAAACTCACAATAAAAAGATATATATTAAAAAAATAAGCTTTTCCTCAGGGGAACCTTTCCTTCAGTTTAAGTGACATTCCCAGATCCTCTCCATGATGAGAACCAGAGACTGATGGAGAAAAACATGAAGACATAGGAGGCTACACTACAACTAGAAGGTACCACTAGTAGGAAATGAAATACTTTTTTAATGTGGTGCTGATGCATAGGTGTTTAGAATGAAAAAGTGTTTGAATCATATCTTGATATAGTCAGAGCATAGTGATTCTTTCTTGAAAACCATCCAATGGGAAGAATTTCTGTACCAGTTCTTTGGAAGTCTTATCTGTTTCATGGCAATCAAAAACCAAAGTAAAACTTACTGATAGTGCATTCTCTTATGCTTACACAGTCTCAGTGGTTAGATACCAAAAAAACCCTAGAAAATCTTTATTCCAGTTTACTCATTTAAAAAGGATTTTTGGAACTGACAATTGACTATAGCATTAAATATCAAGACAACCATGAATTGGAACACCAAATTCCTGACAGAGTTAATTGATCCAACAGTCAAAACAACAAGTGTGCAAATGGTTATACCAAACTACATACACAGACCTATTTATTTCTTGACTTACCTACCACCTGGAACAATCATTTTTTTAAAGACCCAGACGTGTCAACACCATACTATGACCATATAAACATGATAAGGTATGATGGCTAGAAAATGGTATTTAGAGGTTTGCTTTTGGCAATTGGCTTGGAGGTAAAGTTGATATTGCATTAGAACAATGATGCAGGACAATGGCAAGGGTTAATTGGTTTCATAAAGCCTGTATGTGACAAAGTTTCCTTCAAAGCCCACTGTGTCTGTGTGACAGGTGTATCGCTACTGAAGCCTTTCTATTGGAGGTTATGGGCCAACCGCCTGCTTACTCGCCTGCCATGCCTTGATCTTAATTGATTAATTGATTGATGTAATTAGCGGGAGGCCGCCCACTTTATGTGCCCCGGTGCCAGTCATGGTTCTCCCCTCTGTCTGCACTGGCCGAGCTCCTCCTCCCTTGGCCGCCAGAGGGGAACTGCCCTCCTGGCCTCCTGCCTGGGCTTACATGGGCCAGGCCCTGCCTCTTCCTGTCATCTGGCTCCCCAGCGGTTGTCCTGGCAACCAGCACCTGTTACTCTGGCTGCTCTGGTAACTGGCAGCTGCGCCTCCCTCTTCTTGCCACTAGGGGTCTCTCCCAAGCTGTTTTCTGCTCTCAGGCTCAGGGCACCTGAGTGCTCTGTGACAGTCTGACATAGGCAAGCAGCAAGCAGATACACAGGCTAGGAAATTGAAGGTATGTACCACACTGTTTCATAACATGCACAGTGTTCCATAACAGAGATAAGGGACTCTGCCACACTGGCATTAGGTCACAGTGCCAAACTAAAGGGCACTTGGGATTTTCAGTTTTGGTAAACAGACCAGATTAAGAGAAACTGGAAAGAACAAGGTTAAGATGCATGTGATGGGGTTGTGAAACAAAGGAATATGCTGAGAGGATAGAACATGGACAGTATGATGAATGCAGGGAGACCAAGCAATGATGCTCAGAGATGAAGAGACATCAGTGGAGAGAAAGAATACAGAAGGAGGCATTTCAGAGCAGCAAAGCGTTCTCAGGAGGGGAACCTGAGGCCACTATGGACAAAGGGCACACTATTCAAATTCAATTTCTATCCTCTTGCATAGTTCTCAAAAATATCCATATGGCTTCCAGTACTGTAGTGTGTAAGCTTATGGGGGAATATTTGACCTCTATGAAAAAAAAAACACTCCAAAAGTGTCTAAGATTAAATGGTTAAAATTAAGCAAATCTTTAAAATAAAGACTAGATAGGTTACAGTGCATTTACAGATACATAATTTTCAGGATATGCTCCAAACTGTAAAAATTCTGTCTGAAGCTCATAGTCATTTCCTTCTAAAGGGCTGATATCATAGTCAAGGAGGTACCACCAATGCCAATTTTAACCTAATAGCTTGGCTTTCAGTCCTATGATACGCAGGCACTAGTGCAAACAGATACAAACAAACTTTCTTGCAGGTCTGGAAATTGGAAGTTCACCGTTACAGCCACTTTCTAGAACATGAGACAGTTAAATTTGCAGCAGGCAAAGAGCTTCAGTGCTGACTTCCCTCAAAATCCTGTACTTTATAGAGTTAAGAGAATGTGTGGGAGCATTTGGAGAACAATATTTCTTTTCAGACCTACGTCAAAATTCTGAAGCATGCTCTAAATGTGAGTTAAAGATCAGCTGTTTTAGCGAATTAGACAAAAAATAAGATCTTAATAATCATGCATCACTTTTCTGAGAGATCCAGATCGGACAACTTATTATTTTGAGGGCTGACATACTTCATCGAACAAATTCATACAGGAATCCCATTACATGACAAACTGGTAGTAGTTCAGAGAACAGGATTTATAACAAAGGATTTATTGGCAATCATGCAGTGAAAGTGTATAGACACACAAGTGTAAAAGTGAGTAAAAGGCAATGAACAGATGACTAATATCAGCTTTTGAGACTTTCATCAGTAGAACCCATAAGTATTTAAGTCACACAGCTCCAGTGCTTGGTGCCAACTCTGAAAACTTAGAGCTAAAATGCAGAAAGACTTAAAAGATGAGGAGTGACTGCAGATGCATATTTCAGTCTTTCCAGATAACCTTGAGCTGCTACCTCCCACCTCACCATTTGGATTTCATCCCCTTTTCATTTTAATTGCCTTTCCTTACTACTGCTCCCCATCTATAACATCAAGTAATGGTTAAAAAAGGAACGCTTTGAAGTAAAAACAATATATTTCTGAGATTTATAAATAGTTTGCCTCCTCAGGGCTACCACATATAAAAGTAAATACATTTATACAATAATATAAACATATATCTTTATATATATAAAGATTTACAATATACCTAGGGATTGGGTCTGCCGAATTAGAGAGTCTTAATTTCCCATGGTCACTATTGTGACCATAACCATATCTAAAGGGGATTTGGAATCTTTGAGAAAACTTCACTTATGTACCCCTTTTTTCTTACATAGTAAAAAAAAGAAGTCCTTTATTTATAGAGTGGCTAATTAGATATGAATAGGGAAAAACTTCAGGGAAAATTTTTTAAAAATCCAGCTTTTTTTGTAAGAAAAAAGAAGTGGAAACAAGATGTTTTACTAATCTCAGATATTCCTTGTTATTTGATAGTAAAGCGGTTAACCAGTTTTAATTTGGAACACTGACTAGTCGATATGAATGCTTTATATCAGCAGTTAGTTTATATTACATGGTCAGCATCTTTCTGTAACAGTCTATTTTAATCCTATTACAAGAATTTGTCTAAAAGATGTTCCAGAAATTTTATTTATATATATGAAAAAAAAAATTTCCTTACGAAAAAAAATATATGAACCTTATGGGAAAAAATATGAACCTTAATTAATTACAGTGTTGATGGTTCATATATATAATTTAGAAAATAAGGCAATGAATACAAGGAAAAGAAACTAGAATTTTAAAAGTGCTCAAATATAACTTATCTGGTGAGCTGAAGTATCATTTTAAAGCAGTTTAATTCATTGTAAAACAATTCTAACAATTTTAGTACCTCTGCCAATAGATGTCACTGTTACATTTGTGTTATTTCAAGTACTAACACATACTGTACTGGCATTCTCTCAGACGATATGACTTAAAAATCTATAATTTGGTTAACCTCATCAGGCTGGACTTTGACTTTTTAAACATAATGTGACAGAATGCAACTATCTGAATTTTATCAAAACTCAGTGAGGACATAGCTGCCAGTCCAGCAGTGCAGCTGCAATCTAGAAGTCTACATACCAGTTGAAAATAGGCAGTTTATTTTAGATAGTCAAAAACATATTTATAATAGGAATATTATTTGTACAAAATCTAATGTACTCAGTAAGGGCCTACTGAAGTCACATCTTGTATATACACACAGTTTTTTAATATTCTACTCACATTCAGGTCCAGATCCAGGTACAGAACATTTTGGTTGATCCTCTCTCTCTCATTGCAAACTGTAGATGGCTCAGATTGTCCCAACCTGCAACCCAAGACCCAGAAATCTTCAGCTCTGTTTGCAACTTCTATGTTTGGTGGTTGATCAGTGAAGTCTTCCCTTGAAGCAGTATTTGGCAGAATACCTATACAGTTTTTAACAAGAAGAGGAAATAATTATCCACATGCACAAAAATTTGACACGCATATAAAATTGCTGTATACAATAATGAGACACATTATTTTTAAAACTGAAAAAGAAATGTCTGCACTAACAGCACTTTCTCTCAACAGCTATATCTAAACGTATTTCACTAAGTTTCTTGGGATAGATCTTTGGAAGATGCCTGATTTCCTAGTTCATCTCCCGAGACCCTCTTACCTCTGTGATCTCCTGAATGGATTCCATACCCATCTGTTTGGAATGACTGGGTGCTTGAACACTTGACAGGGGTTTAGTCCTCAGGGTTTTATTCTATGCCCCCTAAATTGAAATGGTGTTTTTTTTAACTGAAACTCACTATTTCAATTTTTCCATCACATTATGGTGAGGGGCCCAATCCTTTTTTTTCTGTTGGAGTTTGAGCTTGCATATGGCCAGGAGGCAAGCTGCTGGTGGACCGAAGGGCCCCTGAGCTGCAGGGGGCCTTAGTTGTTCCCTCTGCAGCAGCAGCACCCCCTGGGGCTGCCCCGGTAGGCTGCTAGTGGGCCAGATGCTGACCCATCTTGGAGGCAGCACCTGGCCTGATCCAACTGTTCCCCAAACCTGTTCCCTGAGACTATGAGCTGGGGCAGCATCCGGCCCACTAGCAGCCTGCCCAGGCAGCCCAGGAGGGGGAGGGGCAGGGAGTTGCTAGTGCTGTGGAGGGAAGGACCAGAGCCCTCCACAGCTCAGGGGCTGCTTGGCCCACTGGCAGATTGCCCCCTGGCCACAGGAGAAGGGAGTAGGCTCCGCCAAAAAAAAGTAAAAAAAAAGATTGGGCTCTTTACCACTTCTGCCTTCAGCAAGTAGCTGTTGAAGGTAGAAACGGTGAGGGTCCTGATCCTTTATTTCTGTGAAGCCTGTCCACCTCTCCTACAGGTGCAAGGTGAGTTACAGCTGCATCATTGGAATTTGTAATGTTGCACACTCATCTAAAACCCCCGAAAACTGGCACATGTGTAATGTGTGATGCCACTAACCCACACAAATGACATTTTTGTTACATGTACATTGTGACAGCTGTCATGTGTACAAGTTCCCATTATGATAAATAACAGTTAACTAAGGAAATTCCTCTGAACTAGATTAAGTAACTAACCATGGCACTTATGCAAAGATGGCCTGTGTCACTTTTGAACCCATCCATGATAGTTTATAATGCTAAAGGTTATTAATCATATATGATAAGTTGTATGGAACAAATAAAAATATGCTTAAAAGAAAAACATCACAGTCCTTTTTATTTTCAAAACACTTACCCTAGCTTTGCAATGGTTTTGGCCTTACATAAATAATGGCTTCTTTTTCTGTTAGATTGACCTGAGTAACCGCTATGATTTTCAATGTATAATACCTCCTATTTCTATCCATCAAGAGCAAAAAGTAATAAATCTAGCAATTTCAGTAAATTCTTTAAAGTGTGAACATTTAGAGTGATGAATGGAGGCCACAAGTCATCTTTCTTTATCTTATTTATTGTAGGCACACATGCATACCAAGCAATCTCCTTGAAGAGTCTGGTGGAAAATGACAATAGGGAAACCAGAGTCAGCAGCATTTTTAAAAATTAGGTTTTAACTCTTTGCTGTGACCCATGGCAGAAGGTTAACATATGTACCAGGGCTGTGCGAAGCTTCAGTCACTGATTCAATTCAGCAGAGATTTGGCCAGATTAGGCAGCCAAATCTCTGAATCTGAATTGAATCAGGAGACCCCTTAGTCTCTCCAAATAGAATTGGAACCCCCCAACTTGATTCAGAGAGATTCAGAGAATCGATGATTTGGACATAGATACAGCTTTATATGTTTTTTCTACTTAGGTACCAGGCAGCACAAGGTTCCAGGCAGCTCAAGGTACAGGCTTACAAGGCCGCACATGAATGCCGAGATGGTTGGGCAGATGGAGCATCCCATGGGAGCGCGGTGGGGGGGCAGGGTGTCCCCAGCATGCTCTGTGGCAGACCGGGAAGTGGACCAGAAGCACTTCCAGCCCACTTTTGGGTTCACTGCAAAGTGTGAGAGGGACCCTCCCCTCGCACCCCAGCTTGGCAACTGGTGCATCCTGGGTCTGCAGGGGTCCCCCTGCAGCTGATTGGTGAGTTGGGGAGGAGCAGGAGGCAGTCTCCTGCATGCTCAGAGGCAGACCCAGAAGTGGACCATAGGTACTTCCAGTCTATTTCCAAGTCTGCAGCCGAGCATGCAGGGCCCTCTGCCCCCTGTGGAATGCTCCATCTGCCCCACCATCTCAGCATTCACAAGCAACGCCTGGTACCTCAAGGTATGTAGAAAAAACATTTAAAGCTGTGTCTATGGCTAAATCACTGATTCTCCTAATCAGCATTGAATCTTCAGATTTGGATTTGGCTGAATTGAATTGGGTACAGCAATTCAAATCAATAAATCACTGTCCCCAAATAGAGCTGAATCTGAATCCAAATTGAATATGTCCCACTTCGCACACCCCTAATATGTACATGCAATGCAATTGCTTTTAATTTCACACTCCCCTACCCATTTGCAAATTCCCCATGCAATATGAAAACAGAACTTGTCTTAAACATTAAGCATTAAGGCCAACATTTTCAAATCTGGTTGACTACAGTTTTAAGTACTCATATCTCCCAACAACTTCAATACAATACTGGATCATCTACTAGTAAGTACAATACCCATTTAAATGATAACATTCTGAACAGTAAAATAAATTATGTTATATCTAATTAGTGTAATCCAGCAAAAGTCATAACATTTTCAAAAAACCTTAAATATCTCTCCAGCAGAACCTCTTAGTGAAGAGCTTTTGACACTGTGCCCTAAGATACAGCTGCTTGATGTGATTGTGTGATTACTTTAATTTCATTTTCTTGCCAAGGGAACTAATGCATAGCCTATAGTGTATAGACTTCCTAGCATGAATGTAAAAAACATGAAGTAAAAAAAAGGGGAAGACACAGCCCACCCTGACTCTTCCTATCACACACTGTGAGCCAATGAGCAGCAGCTGTGGGCAGGCATCAGGACAAAAGGCTCAGGCACACTGCTTTCATTGCAGCCTGAGCCTGCTAATCAGTGGGGAGAAAGGACAGGGCCCAGGAGAAAAGCGGGCCTGTGAAAAGGCAGCCAGGAGCGTGACTGTGGGCGGCGCAAAGGAGAGAGAGCCAGGCAGTGGGGAGATGCTGCAGGGCACTGCCGGCAGGAATGGGCTGCATGCTGAGGCAGCAGCATGCCCAGAAGAAACCCTGGGAGCGGGGCAACAGAACACCACCAAGCACAGCAGGGAAACATCACATAGCACTGAGGCTGGCAGGAGTGGACCATGTGCCACAGAAAAGCTATGCTGACAGAAAGCCCCTGAGGAGGTGCAGAAGCTTGGGACTGAGCCGGGCAGCAGAGCAGTCAGTGGCACAGAGCCATGGGGCTGCAGCAGCATTGGGCCAGTGCACGGTGGGGAGCAGAACATGGCCACCGAGTTGGGCAGCTGCAGTGATGGCAGGAGCGACCCAGGCAGACACAGCCTGGTCAGATTGGACTGAGATAGAAAGGGGCAATGACTCATCAGAACCTCCACATTATGGCTGTAAGGTTGCAGCAGGAAGCTGCTTAGCCCACAGGGCACAGCTCTTTAAGGGTAAGATGAGATACCCAGGCAGGAGCCTGGGGAAACAAGACCCAGGGGACCACCAGTAGATGCTGATTGATTTCCGTTGACATTTATTTCTGAGTTTTCCTTTATGACAGCACTAGTCATCGCAAGCAGGGCCAAGGAGGTAATCTTCCCCCTCTATGTGACACTGGTTAGGCCACAGTTGGAGTACTGCATCCAGTTCTGGGTGCCATACTTCAGGAGGGATGTGGACAGCATTGAGAGGGTCCAGAAGAGGGCCACTCACATGATCCAGGGACAGAAGGGCAGACCCTACAAGGAGAGGCTACGGGGCCTTAACCTGTTCATCCTTCACAAGAGAAGGCTGAGAGGGGACCTGGTGGCCATCTATAAACTTACTAGGGGGGACCAGCAGGGAATGGGAGAGACCTTGTTCCTCCAGCACCTCCCGGAGTAACAAGCAATAATGGCCATAAGTTGTTAGAGAGCAGGTTCAGACAAGACATTAGAAGACACTACTTTACAGTCAGGGTGGCTAGGATCTGGAACCAACTTCCAAGGGTTCTACACAAATGCTCGAAGTATGGGGAAGAAGCAGGAGGAACTCGCCCTCCTCCTAGCTGTCACCAGCCCTGACATAGTAGGGATCACAGAAACGTGGTGGGACTTATCGCATGACTGGGCGGTGAGTGTCAAGGGCTATAGGCT
>NW_017728947.1:59541175-59564794 GCF_001723895.1 Crocodylus porosus | reverse complement strand
CCCAGCTGACTTCCTGCCCTTTGGGCAGGGGGCTGGACTCGATGATCTCCCGAGGTCCCTTCCAGCCCTAATGTCTATGAAATCTATGAAATGGTGGGTGACCACCATACCAGGAGGATAAGGTAGTTGAGGCTTCCTTCAGACAGCTAGTGGAAGTTTCCCAATTACAGGATTTGGTTCTCATGGGGGACTTCAATCACCCTGACATCTGCTGGGAGAGCACAACAGCAGTGCACAGATAATCCAGGAAGTTTTTGGAGAGTAGTGGGGGCAATTTTCTGATGCAAGTGCTGGAATGGTCAACTAGGACCAGTGCTCTTCTTGACCTGCTTCTCACAAACAGGGAAGACTTGGTGGGGAATGTAGAAGTGTATGATGTCATAGTTGCCGCTGCCCAAGGTATGAGATTGAGTTCAGCATCCTTCCGTTCCTCAGGATCGAGAGCAGCAGAGTAAGGACCCTGGACTTTGACTCGCTCAGGAAACTCTAGGGCAGGATACCTTGGGAAGCCAGTCTGAGGGGGAGAGAAGTCCACGAGAGCTGGTTGTACTTTAAAGAAGTCTTACTGAGAGTGCAGGAACAAACCATCCTGATGTGCAAGTGTGGCAGAAAACGAATGTGGCTTATCAGGGACCTCTTCAGTAAACCAAATCACAAAAAGGAACCTTATAAGTGGAAACTTGGATAAGCAACTAGGGAGGAGCATAAGAGTATTGCCTGGGCATGCAGGGATGAAGTCATGAAGGCCAAAGCACAACTGGAGTTGCAGCTAGCAAGGGATGTGAAGGGGAAAAAAGAAGGGTTTCTACAAGTATGTTGGTAACAAGAGGAAGATCAGGGAAAGTATAGGTCCCTTACTGAATCAGGGAGGCAACCTAGTGACAGAGGATGCAGAAAATGTTGAAGTACTTCATGCCTCTTTCAACTCTATTTTCACAGGCAGAGCACTGCATCTGGCAGCACAGTGTGAGGAGGAGGTGAGCAGCCAACAGTGGTGAAAGAACAGGCTAGAGACTATTTAGAAAAGCTGGACTTGTACAAGTCCATGTGGCTGGATGGGATGTCCCCGAGGGTGCTGAGGGAACTAGTTGATGTGATTGCAGAGCCACTGGCCATCATATCCCATCACCATGAATGTTTAAATAAGCTCCCTGATAATTGGAAAAAGGCAAATATAGTGCCCATATTTAAGAAAGGGAAAAAGGAGGATCCAGGGAACTATAGGCCAGTCAGCCTTACCTCAGTCCCTGGAAAAATCATGGAGCAAATCCTCAAGGAATCCATTTCTAAGCACTTGGAGGAAAAGGTGATTAGGAACAGTCAGCATGGATTCACCAAAAGCAAGTCACACCTGACCAACCTGATTGCCTTCTATTATGAGATGACTGGCTCTGAGGATGTGGGGAGACCAGTGGATGTGATGTACCTTGATTTTAGCAAGGCTTTGATACAGTCTCCCACAACTTTCTTGCAGACAAGCTAAGGAAGTACAGGATGAATGAATGGACTGTAATGTGGATAGAAAACTGGCTGAAGCATCAGGCTCAGAGAGTAGTAGTATCGCCTGTAACCTAGTTGTGCTCCCCTCCTCACCCCCATCCCTCTATTGTTAGTCTCTCACTCGGGAGCTCTGTATTTCCATATCAGCTTTGTCATCTTTTTTCTAGATTCCCAATCCTAAACATTCACTAATAAATGTCAATTAATGGCTTGATGTCTAGTTGGCAGCTGGTACCAAGTGGAGTGCCCCAGGGAGCTGTTCTGGGTCCAGTTTTGTTCAATATCTTCAACAACCACCTGGAAGATGGCATAGAGTACACCCTCAGCAAGTTTGCACCAAACTGGGGGGAGTACTAGATATGCTGGAGGGTATGGCTATGATTCTTAGTAACCTAGAAAAATTGGAGGACTGGCCCAAAAGGAATCTCCATGAGGTTCAACAAGGACAAGTGCAAAGTCCTACGGTTAGGACAGAATAATCCCATGCACCAGTACAGGCTGGGGTTGACTGGCTGGGCAGCAGTTCTGTGGAAAAGGACCCGGGGGTTACAGTGGACAATAAGCTGAATATGAGCCAACAGTGTGCCCTTGTTGCCAAAAAGGCTAACAGCAGGCTGGGCTACATTAATAGAAGCAATGCCAGCAGATCGAGGGAAGTAAGTATTCCGCTCTTTTCAGCAGTGGTGAGGCCATATCTGGTGTACTGTGTTCAGTTTGGGGCACCCCACTCCAGAAAGGATGTGGACAAATTGGAGAGAGTCCAGTGGAGGACAACAGAAATGGTGAGGGGGCTGGAGGCACTTGACTTCTGAGAAGAGTCTGAGGGAACTGGGTTTATTTAGTTGAAAGAAGAGAAGACTGAGAGGGGATTTAATAGCCACCCTCCACTACCTGATGGGGTGGGGTTTGAAGGAAGATGGAGATAGACTGTTCTCAGTGGTGGCAGATGACAGAACAAGGAGAAATGGTCTCAAGTTGCAGCAAGGGAATTTTAGGTTAGATATCAGGAAGAATTTTTATCACTAGGAGGGGAGTAAAATACTGGAACAAGTTACCCAGAGAGGTTGTAGACTCTCCATCCTTGGAGATTTTTAAGACCTGGCTAGAAAAAGTCTTGCCTGGGATGATCTAGTTAGGAATGGTCCTGCTTTGAGCAGGGGGTTGGACTAGATGACCTTCTGAGACAATTAGGGTTACAAGGGACCTATGATTCTATGAATATGTTATGTGGTAGTATTCTGAACAGTATATTAGGGTGACTAAGGAAGGGAAAAAATAGGCCTTTGATTTTCAGCTATGACCAAAATATTCCTAGTTACCTTTTCCCAACAGAAGCTTATCAAGAGGGACTGTATATTTGCAAGGGTTTTGAGTCTGCAAAAACAAAAATAAATAAATTAAAAAAAAATAAAGCAGATCTATTTGCTTGAAGTTGTCATCAAAGCCACAGATTCATGAGTCACCAAGTGAAAGCAATCGCCCTTCAGCATCCTTTCATGGTTCACTGCTTTCAAATGACACAAAGGCTTGATAAAGAACTGACCCCCCTGTAACCATCTACTAAACCAATTTACAATGGGAATTGAGGGAGAAGGAAAATGGAGAGGGACTCACACCAGTGGTTACCTTTACAATTATACCTAACTAATAACATCTCTGGGAGCGTCAGTGTCTTCAATGATAAAAAATTGATTTTTTTTTTTTTATAAACTGTCTTGCTTTTGGCATGCCTGCATATTGAACCCAATCAAAGCAGAACAGTATGGCCTTTTTTATACTTGATTTTACAAAGGCTTTTTTGGGTAGGCTTAGCATATGGTTGACTACATGACATCTAAAAAAATGCTCTGTGTTTGTACCCTAACACTAGTAAATGAAAAAACATTCCCAGTGAAACTTCAAAAGAAATTACAGCATCTCATCTTTATCAAGCTTTTCTAAAAGCCCCAGAGTCCTATTATGAAATGCAAAAGAACATTCTTCATTATGTAACCAGTTCTTTTATTGGCATTGGTCAATTCTGGCAGAGCAAAACAAAGCTTTAGACTTCTAAACGCCATGGAAGTAGTCTGCTTAATTAACTTTAAAATATTTCTGCCATTCAGTTCATTTTTGCATCTGTGCCATGTAATTATATTACATTGCTCAGGACAGGATAATGCTGTATCCCTGGGAAGTTCAAGGATTAATTAAAGAAAGGTTTATTATCTGAATGGATATTTGGCACATAAAATTACATTTCACTGACATACTAGAGAACAGATGTATATTAAATACCAGTTGCTAGTACAAGCTGAGCAAGCTGAAGTTCACTTCATTTGATGTTTTTGCCTTTAAAAAGTTATCAGAATTATAGTAGAGTGGGAATCTATTAGAAAAGTTTCACATATGATACAGTTCCAGAAACCATCATCTAGAGAATATATGCTTATCTTTTAATCTTTGTGTTAAATATGTACTTAAGTGCTGTCCTGAATAAGGATAGTTTCCCTACTCAAGGTCATAGTAATTAAAGGCATATGTGCACGATGCTTTAAAGCCGGTTAAATGCTTTTGCACCGCTTTAAGGGCATTGGTACCTGCACACATCAGTGGTGTATTGAGCAGTAATTCCAGCTGCTGTCGCAAATTTGGCAGCATAATGCACCTTAAATGACTTGGGGTGCATGTGACAGCCAGAACCAGAGGGATTAATAAGCAATAAATATGAGCTTCTTGGAGGCATTTGGTATTTTGCCTAACAGGTAATATTAGCTCGTATAAAGCTTGTAAGTTCATAACCCACAAATGTAACTTGTCTGTCATAAGTTTAACCAAAATTATTAAACTAACTCTTCATATTAATCATGGAACTGACTGGGCCCCAAAGGTGAAGCTGTAGCTGCAAGATCATTTGACCTAACAGTTTTTGCTCAGGGTTCAGCCTTGATGATAAAAAATGGATCCAACTACCTGGCACACCCAACACATTCCAGGAAAGCACATCCCAAGAAAGCATATTCAGAGAAACCTAAAAGGGTTGGAGCTTAGGTGGACTGATGTCAATTTCAAACCTAAAGGTGCTGCATTGTAATTTGTTTATTGGATAAACCTGAGTCTAGGTAGTAACTTTTTATGATCATTTTTAACACCTTTCAATCCCATAGGGTAACAGCTATAGGGCAAGATTGTGAGTGGCTCTAAAACCAATAGATTAGCATAAGACTAGGTATAAAAAGTGCGTGTGTCAGGTGACCAGCAGGAAGGAGGGAACAGAACGGTTATTGCTGTTCAAAACCCAGACTCTGGACTCTCGGTGTGAGTGAGGATCAGATCCTGACCACGAGACCTCCTCGATCCGAAACTGAATTGAAAAGCCCAGTGGCTGATACCCTCACAGCACCCAGTTGACCTGCAATAGAATTGATACACTCACAGTGCCCAGCTGGTCTGTGACAGGTGCAGCAAACTAGAACTCCTCCAAGCAGGTTTAGTTTGCTACCCTACAGGTGCAGAGTGAAGCACCAGGTTCTGTGCAGCTCAGGGGCTCTGCAGGAAGCTTGTGCTGGCAGCCAGGCAGCAGCCCAGGAAGTCAGGGTCTGCCCAAGAAAAAAAAATTATGGCATGCCTGATCTTCCCCCCATCCCCCCACACCACCCTGGAGCCTGTCTGCCTGCCTGTGCTGCAAGGGGGCCCGGGTGCCTGCGGGCAAGCGCCAGCTGGTAGGTGGGGAGCATGCTGCTGCCACAGAGGGAAGCACCAACTCCCTTGCAGCTCAGGGACCACTCTGCCCGCACCTTGCCCTCCCCTCCCTACTGCTGGAGAGGCAGGTAAGCTTGGGTGTGTGCATGACATGGGGTTTTAAAGGGCCCTAAATTGAAGTGGTGTTTTTAAAAACCCACCACTTCAATTTAGGACCCCTGTTTCATCTCCGCACATCCTAAGAGACCACATGCAACAGAACTCACATGTGAAAGAGTAACACAAAAAGGTTAGTAGTAACTTTATTCTCTCTTTCTCCAAAAACGAAACTTACAGGGGTTTGTTTGCTTTATCTTCAACATCAGATGCCAAATAGTTGACGGTAACATGGCTTAATTTTGGTTTCTTTTTGTCCATTTCCCTTTGTAATAGCAAGTTTTTTATGCATCTTCTATATACTTGCCAAATAATTCTAAATTTAATTTGGACTCCTGAGCTCTATTCAGTCCTTGTGTCCCATCAAAGGAGAACAATTAGTCTCACTCTATCAGGTTTCCTATCAGAATACAGAAAGGAGAAAGTGGTTCAGTGGAATGAGGACAGTTAAAGTCATTTTCTGGAAAATCCCAGCATGCTCCATTAAGTTTTATGGTTAAAAGTTAGTTAAAGTTAGGGCCCCTACTGCACTGAGTAACTGCTAATACTATAAGTCTTTTCTTCAGCTAATGTTATGTTCAGTACTCAAAACAATGGATAAAAACTGAATAGCACAATCCATTAAAGTTTTGTGTTTTTGGTGTTTAATGCAAAATTATATTTGCATAGGCACAATTAAAGAATTATACCATATTAGAAAATGACTGTGGATAGATGGGTATTTCTCAAAAAAGTTCAAAGCAATGTGCATGAACAGTGAAAGTTTTTTAATTTAATTTTGTGATAGTGAATGGCATAAGACTATAAACTACCCAAATATATGCTAAAGTTGTAGAGTACAAGAATAAAATTATTTGTAACTGTTGTTACCACTTTATTACAAATAATATGCCTTAGGATCTGATTCAAAATTCAGATGAATTTAGATTAGTATTGGTTAATATTTATAAACACCTTATAATAAAAATAAGCTATTGTATAATGTTATTTTAACACTGCTCTGGATGAACAGACAATGGTTGAAAGGATATCTGGCACGCACATCCTACTGAACAACAGACGCTTACTAAAAATAACACTAATGACTTTAGGTTCACAGTCTTCCATAACTGAAGGTTCAAAACTTATGTTTTCAATTTAATCTTGCATCTCACTTAAAGGGATCAATCTATCTGTAAGTCAAATTCCAACACACCTTCAAAATCTTTCTTTTGGCTGCTTCCTCAGTCATTCTGCTCTTCTCTGCACCTAAAAACTTTCCTAGACACTGCCTTGTAAGAAAGTGCTAGAAGATATTATTTAGGACAGAGCTGTTCAACTTCTAGGTGGATGGAATAACACAGACTGTACCAGAGCAAGCCATGGTCCCTCCCGGGCCATATACTGCACAAGTGCCCACTGCACCCTTTCCAGGCAGCCCCCACTCTGATTCCTGGCCATGGCCCTCATCCCTGCTGCACAGCATGTGTGAGCACACCCATTTTTCTGCATCCAGTACATGGGCTGTGGTCTCCCCTGCTGCAGCACGCATGTGGGTGCCACAACACCCACCCTCAGCTCACAGTGCTACAGCCTTCCCCAGCACCATGTGATGTGCCATGCTGGACAGCTCCAGTTCCCAGGGTCAGGGACAGGAGGCAGAACCTGGAAGAGGGAGGGGTAAGTTAGAGTCCCCCTCTGCTGCTGCAGGCAGAGAGGTGAAGGAAGTGACAGATGGGTGAAAGCCCAGGGGTCACAAATTAACCCCTCACAGACCACATGCATCCCATGGACCCCAACTGGAAATCCTGATCTAGGCATTTCTAGCAGCCACCTATGAAACAATATGTTAGTTCTTTCACAAGTGGAAGCAGAAAGCAAATCACCCTTTGTAGCCACAGGCTAGTAATAAAGACAGACAATGAATTCAAGGCCTTCTTTGGAAGATACTGATAATGAAGGCAGGAAAGCACAAGGGCACATGGAATAGAGAAAGTGCTGTGTGTCACAACTTAAAGGTGATACATAGAAGGAATAATGCAGAAGAGATGAGCAAAGGAAAAGCATGTAGGCTACAGGAAGAACAAAGACCATTGAATAAGCCAACATGGAGACATGAAAGAAGCAGAAAGGATATGTCATATGATTTCTGGTTCCCTGAAATAGCATAAATGGAATTGGGCAAAAAATATCTCTGTGACCCTACAAAGCCATAACTACACAAATATCATATACATTAGATCTTATTTCTTCAGTGAAACAATATAGGTATGGCTGAACACCCCAAATAGTCTGTGTGTTCTGTATGCACAATCCACCACATTTAGCTAGGGGCGGGCAATTATTTTGGGTGAAGGGCCGCTTACTGAGTTTTGGCAAGCCATTGAGGGCTGCATGACACACAGCCAGGGGTTGATAAATAGTAATTTTGTACATTTTTTAGGGGCCCACACAGTAAACCTCAGTAATCATGAGTAAATTTGCTATCTGCAAATGCAAGTAACAAATTTACTTTGGACTAGTAATGGCATAGTAGTGCTCATGTAGACAACTGACAGGAGCAAATCTGTTCTGGGTCAGCTGTCAACCAGGGTGCAGGAGATTGCTCCCTGCCCCCAGGAGCTGCCTGCTGCTAGAATGGGCTCTGGCTCCAGACCCTGGGTGGAGGCTATGACCCCTTGCCCTGACAGCAGGGAGCTCCAAGCCCCCTCCTCTGAGACTGTGATTAGAGAACAGGGGATGGGAGATCCTTATCTCCAGCTCCCCAGCTTGTTCCCCATTCAGCTGCAGACTTGCGGAGCTGAGCAGGAAACAGGCCCCCTAGCTTGTTGGGGTTGGGCCTGGGAACTGTCCTAGTCAGGGGAAGGTCCCAGCTCCGTGCCCCAATCAGGTGACTGAGGAAAAAGCTGCAGGGATGGAGTAGGTCCCAGCACCCTGGCCTGGTCTGCTGGTGCTATCAGCGAGCTAGCAGCTAACTGCCCCACTGTTGCATCAGGCCAAGGGACCTCCCTTGCAGCTCTTTCCAAGTCCCCTGGCCCTGATCAGGAAGCCAGGGCCAGGAGCTCCCTGGGACCAAATGTTTCACAAGCCTGTACAAAATTCCAGTGAATGCATATATGTTGAAGTTGATCCTGAGCCTTATTTTTTACCTCTCCACTCCCATATAAAATATGTATTAATTTAATAAGAAAATTTGATAAGTAGGACAAAAGTGATAGATTGTTATTTAAAAATGGACCCATAAGGTCCAGTATTATTAGTGCACTAATCAATGGCAGACCAGCAGCTATTTCAGGGGCCTGGGCAGCCTTCTACTTCCGAAGTGAATCAATTCCAGCAAGGTGCAACAAGCAAGAATAGAAGGGACAACAGGGATCCTGAGCACAGCAGGAACTACAGTTGTCAGGGGCCTCCACTGCAGCTCCTGAGGCATAGACCTGCCATATACAGTATACAATTATGTTATGTATTCCAGGTCTTTATTTGGAGGGGAGCAGGTCTACTAATTATCCTAATTTCTTTTGCTTATATTTTAATCTTTCTGGATCTTAGGCCCTTACCTCTACATTTCCATTACTTTGTAGTTATATATCAGTGGTTCCTGTGCAGCCTAAGATGGCAATCCATCTAAATCATGTTCACTCACCAAATCTATACTTAGGTATCATGTTTTCCTGGTATCTGCATATTCAGTCTGAACTATTGAGTTCCTATATCCTGAGTAATTCAACCATAATAATACATCTGCAGCCACTAATGCAAATACACTAGTCTGAAAGCTCCCCTGAAGGCTCCAGATGTTTCTTAAACATATTATAATAACATGTGATTAATAGGTCAGAAATATTTTTGTTCAAGTTGTTTTTGTTGGCCTGTTTTACTCATGCTTTTTATTACTCTGTACTTTGGCATCAAAGTCATATTGCTATAGTTTTCTTTACTTAAACTCTGTGAGCAACAAAACATTCTGTTGATTTGAATAGCTACAATTTTGGGATTGTATCATAAGTGTATGAAACCCAGTTCTAGATCTCTGAGGTATGGATTCTTGTCTGTGGGATCAGGGCAGATATGCCTGTAACATAGGCTAAGTAAAGACATTCAAAAAGCCCCTGTTGGAAGCACTCTAACTATCTCATTTTAATTTAAAGCATTATAAGTTACAGCATGAGCAAGCTGAACAGACATTCACTGTTTGATGGGCAGGGGAGGGGCTCAGAGCCTGCCCACACTGGCCACTAGGGCCTCTGCTGCTTGCTTCCCAGGAGGTTGCTGGAGTAGCCCCTTTCCCCAGCTCTGCCCACACCACCAGCTGGCAACTGTTAATGGTGGATGCGGGGGAGAGACCCTGGAATCTTTCCCCCTCAGCCCCTCCAGCCATATAGCAGCACACCATGGGGTCAGGCCTGCTGCAGGGAGAGGGAGCCTGGACCCCTTCCACTGTGCCCCCCCTAGCTGGGCAGCCCTCCTGGCCAGCTCAGAGGACGTGTGGTGGAAAGAGATCTGGGATCTGTGTCCCCACAACAACCTCAGCCAGGCACTGGCATGCCATAGGGCCAGGGCTACTACAGAGACAAAGAGCCCTTCCTTTGCAGTCTTTCCCCACCTTCCCCAGCCAGGCAGTGCCACACTGTGGGCCTGGGGCAGCTGCAGAGAGAGAGACCCACCCTTCCCCCACCCATGCCAGCTGCAGCTCACAGCTGGCTGGAGGGAGGAGGCAGGACTGTGATCAGAGGCTGTCACTGACTTGGATCAGTGACAGCTGAGGGGCCAGGGCTGGCTTAGTGCACGGGCAGAGCAAACAAGCTGTACCTGAGGCTAGAGGGCAGCCCTGCACAATGCCACCTGGGATGGTGGTGATTGTGCTGTAAGTTAACCCTCGAGTGGATCTGGCACAGGCATTCAATAAAGCACTTTAACATAAACCACTTCAGCCTAATCCTTCATCCATCGAGGGTTAACTTAGAGGATGGTGTGCCATTTTTTAAGTGCTCTAAGAGCCATGAATGTTCAATTATGGCCTTAAAACACTCTCTGTATGCTTAAAGTGTGGTAGGTTTAATGTCTGTACCTAGCCCTAGAGCTTAGCTGTACATGATGAATTTAGTGATGTATTTAGGATGAAAGCTGGTGGTGTGGAGGTAACGATAGCAGTCATTTGGTTTTTGATACAAAATAGGGGTGATATGGCTATTGCAATTTCACAATGGTGTCCAAGAAACGAGTTTGCCAGGTGGAATGTTGCAGAGTCAGTTTGATATTAAAGTCCTGGTGCAATTTCTCTAGAGATTCCTTACCTCAGAAAATGAGGAGGTGTGTGTGTGTGTGTTCCCTTAGTTTCACCCTGAGTCAGCTGTTTCCCACCTAGGTCAGGAACAGACATTGCATAAACTGGTTTGAGTCATATCAGTTAAGTCTGATACTACATTCAACCAGGGTTATCTCAAACCGGTTTTGACCATTTTCAAACTGGTTCATGTGCATGGAATGTCTGTTCTGTTACAGGTTTAAATCAGTTTCTGATCACTAAAACCAGTTTATGTGTAATGTCTGTCCCTACCCCTAGTGGCCAACCACTATCTGTAGCATAACTAGAAGTGGGAAGGCCGAGCTAAAGGGGATGCCAGATTGGTGCAGATGCCAGGTTATACTATGGCACCAGCAACAGCCCTTGTGTGGGGAGACCAAACTCCAGGAGCAACAGCAGCAGCAGCCTGGATCTTTGAGTCTTTGGGACTGACAAGTCTCTCCAGTGTTTCCATCCTGCTCTTTGCTTTTTGGTGCTCAGTGATCTCCCTCTTCTACCTTTCATTCTTCAGCATCTCTGCCCAAGGCACAAAAATTGCTGATTACATGTCTGGCCACTGTAATACAGTCTTCTACCTTGGGACAATACTTTTGTGTCCACTCTTTATTGCAGAGTTAAAAGCTTACTACAGAGTTAAAATCAAAGGTAAAGTGCTCCATAGGTGTGAACCTACATTTCAAGTAGCTTTTACTGTGATGTGAGGGTGAGAGTGGTATCTCCTTCCATTTATAGTTGGGATATTGCTTTCTATGTTTTGCACAGGACCTAAAATTGGATGGACCCTAATTTATTGGGGGGTGAGGGGAGAGAGAGGAAGATGCCCATGAGATTTTGATGAAATAATGTTTAGTTTTCCAATGTCTAACCTACACATCTAATGGATTATCTAGTCATCACAGATTCACTAGGTATGCATTGGAATGACATATACATCTTAAAAAAATACTTCCTTTTCTATGTTTGCATTTACAATTGTTTTTACTTTACAGTTATTTTAATATTTCTTCCATTAAAATCATTCATATTTAAAAAGAGTAAACAAGAAGAAACTAAAGGAAAATGGAAAAGTATGGTAAATATAATTGTGGAGTTATGTACAGCACTGAAGATGAACTGACACTTAATAACACAACTGTCAGTGATGTAATTTCAAACTTAGTAATTCTATGTGATTTTTTTTTAATTGCATATACCTCTAGCTCAGGAATCTTAGACTTTTTTAGTGCATCTTTGGAACCTAGGGAGTTAAAACTGCAGTTGCTCACCTTTTAATCTCCTGCCAATTTTAGTTGCCAGTGGCAACTAAAAACCACCAATTTCAGCAGTGGGTAGGGATGAAGGACGCAAGCAGTGTTACCTTGAGTTCTGGAACCACATTGGAACAGCACCAACGGCAGCCAAAGGGGTTAGCACTACTACCATAGGGGTCCGACAGCTCCACAGGCACCTCCATGACACCCTTGCTTTATCCTAATATTTCTTCTATTTCCTCAACCAGTGTCAAAATTCATATATTTGTACTCCCAGCCATATGTGGAATTTAACATTGAGTTCCACATGATCTATTTCTGTTTGATAAATCTATTATCTATTTCCATCTGATAAATCTCTAAGAAATAAATGTTTAAATATTTATACTATTTCCAGACTTTTGAAAGAAAAACATTACATATGTCTTGTTCTCAGGAATATTCACCTTTTAGTACTTTACTGTCATGTGCAGGCTGAATTATGCTGCATAAGAGCTAAGTGGTTTTAGTCAAGTTTTTGTACTTTGTTTCTTTCATTTCATACCCTTTCCATGGTACATTGACTACTTAGCTTATGGATTAATGGCTTATTGCAGAAATGCTCCTTCAAAATACAATGAAGTTATGGTTTTTAAAATTATGAGCAAGATACGTTCCATTATAATAAGTTATTCCTTTCTGACTCTCATTTAGTGTAGTCTCTTTAAGTAGGAGCACAGAAGTTATATTTTATCTACTAAAATTAGCAGGAAATATGTTAACATGGGCATTGTCGTTTCCTGCATCGTTTTTGATTAATATATTTTTCCAGCTTTCATCTTCCAAATCTTCTCATAGTTCAACAGACAGCATTTCATTTCAGTATTTTTCTTCTGTTTTTCAAGTCATAAAAAGTTAATCTTTTATTGTTTAGCTGTCTTAACCTATCTTCAGGGTTCTTCTCCATGCCGTGGATTAGTGGGGAAAAAAGTAAGGGAAATATGGGTCTGACCCTCCAAAGAAACTATATTTTACATCTTTTTATCAGAGGACTTGAATGTTTGTCCAGAAACTTTTTTTTCAAAGCAATTGGATAGCATGTAACTTATTCCACCTCACAATCACTGCATGCAGTTTACAGCCATTTTTCTTAGTTTTCACTGACCAAATTTATAGAAAAGGGATATCTGACTGTAGGCCCATGGGCTTCCAGGGACCATAGAGTTTTCACAGAATTTATTAGTATTTTTTTTCTGTTTCTTTTTCATGTAATCATTGGCAGAATTAGGGTGGGGCAAATGGGGCAACCACCTTGGGGACTGACTTGGAGGGGATATGACAAAACCTGGCTGCTATGGGCAGCCTTGAGGTAAGAGCTTAGAAAAAGACCTTCTTCACAGTGGAATCCAGTAAGGCTACTTAGTCCCATAATAATTTTACATAAGGAAATCATTTTATCTATTTTTTAATAATTATATAATGTAGGATATTTTGTTTTCATTTTTTTTCCTTTTCCCCTAAACTTATTTACTTTCAGTTAGAGTAGTGTAGAAGGGTTGTTTTTTTTTTGTTTTTTGTTTTGGGTATTTTTTTTTTTTTAGGAGAACTAAGCACCTTAAAAATATTCTTAACTCTGCTGCCTGAGGGGTTTTTCTGCCTTTTAGTTATTGGGTTTAACTTCCCATGAAGCTTCCTTTCCTTTTTTGTGTGCTTGTATAACAAGATATTTAGCAAAATTCACCAATTTGTTGAATCTGACAGGCCATGCCATTAGCACTTCTGTTATTACTTCAACCTTGCAACCTCTGTGTTGTCAACCTTGTACCTTAGCAACTGCATCACCCCATGCTCTGCTGAAGATGATGGTGGCTGCCTATATCAGGGATGGACAAAATGCAGCCTGCCAGGCCATTTTATCCCCTACACAGGCATAGATGCACAGGCTAACTTCACAGTAAAATATGTTACTGTGCAGTTAAATGTCTCATAAGACGTGCTCAGTAAGTAGTATATTAGGTTCTTTTAAATAACATTCACTTACTATTTGTATAGTACTTAGACATTCAAATATAAATTTAAAAATATGTAGATGTATGAATACAGTGCATAATGAATCAGGCCTGTTTTTTAAAATTAAATATTTCAATTCATTTTCAAAACATATGTTACAATACTGCACATTTCATGAGATACACATTTTAAAAAAAGTTCTACATGGGAAATTAAATATTAAAATTATATTCTTGTAATCTAGACAGAAATTGTCCATAGAGGAATACAGATTGTAATAGAAACTATAATCTACTCAACAACATTAGAAGTGAAGTTTGGTTCACTGGTAAATTTAACAAAATATATTTTTCTACTTATTTAAAACAGGGTAAAAAGACACCTCTTAGTTAGACTTTCATTTAAAGAATCTCTCTATATATTATCAGTTCATAGTTACATGCGTCAATGTTTGAAATAGATCACAGCTTATATAGCATCCTGCTCCAGAAAAAAGAACCAACTGAACCATATTAATTTTAATTTAGATAAACCATGCTCAAAACTGATTAATGTTGTATTAAATGGTTGCTTACATATATATTCCTCTAATAATGAACAACTTCCACCGTGTCTCAATTTTTACTTCAGGAAACCATTTATATATTGAAAAGAAAAAACTCCATTTCATCAGGATAAGTCTTTTATGAACACAGTGTCTTAAACTCCAAAGCAGTGTGAATGCACTGGCCTTTTGTCCCACAGAACACAAGACTATTAATCTATGACCAGCATAAAACATTAAGCTGTCTCTGGTTTTTCATTCCAATTTAATTCACTTGGTTACCCATCAGTGATTGGCTTTACCCAAACAGTCACATGTTATATAGAGAGACAAAAATACAACTGTTGCTTAAGCTTGTCATGCTGGGAAGTCATTCAATTAAAACTGGAGCTATTTTCTCACAATATCTATTAAGGTCATTCTTCATAGGGTTTTTAAAATTTGAAGACTTTATCTTGAAGAGGCTGGTTTAATTCTCATCATGCTAATATCTCTTCATGTCTAGAGAGTAAGTCAATGATGTACAATACTCTGTTTTTGTTTTCTTTTTCAGTATCATATTATTAACAATATTTTAAAGAATGGTGTAGCTTCACTGGTTAGGAGTCTTGGGTTACAAACTGACGTTGCCAAATGAAGCAAATCAGCTGTGCCGGCATGGGTCCCAGATGTGCCCAGCATAGTTAATCTGCTCCACTGGGTAAAATATACATTGCCCATTGTCCCAGGCTTGAGAAGCCTGGTCCTATATACCCTGGAAATGCCTGTGAATGATCAGGCCCCTCAAGCCCTGGGATCACCTGCCTGGCTTTCCCCACTTGATCAAGATATACCCCAGGGATTTCTGGGTATGTCACCATAAGTGGAGAAAGTTGGAGTTTCCTTGCTTAATGAGACATGCCTCCAGTATTTCCTGCACTGCATTTTCTCAGGTGCTGGGAACACCTTGCACAGGACTATATCCTGGACTACGCTACAACAGCCACATGCTGGGGAAGAATAGCATTAAGCAATTTAATCCCAAAAGAAAGAAAAAAACATACAAGCATACTAGGGATGTTAAAGGTTAAACAATTAATTGTTTAACCCAAAATCCCAGTGATAAATATTTAGCTTACTGGTTATTGTTTAGCATGGGGTGGGGCACAGTCCAGGTGGGAAAACAGGGAAGTGAAGTCATGTAGTGCCCCAGCAGGAACCAGAAAGCAGCAGGGCAGGCAGGAGAGAGTAAGGAGGAGGGGAGGCAGAGGAAAGGGGTGAGGAGGGATTAGTACCCAGAGCCTAGGACAGTGTTTCTCAAACTGTGGGTCATGACCCAAAAGTGGGTCACAAGAATATATGAAAGAGTCATGAACAAACTTTAAAAATGGATCAACAAACTCTAAAATGGAGTTTTTCTCCTTTTTCTTTAAAGGAGAAAAAGGTAGGAAATTGTGGCTTTTCCCTAGCAGGGTGACAGAGTTCCAGCCTGTAAGGGGCTGCTTGGGGCCCCCCCAAACATCCCACACATCCACCCTCTGCCCCAGACACTGGCCTTCGGGGGCCTGGGGGTGGGAGGCAATGGCTCATGAGTGAGGGACACTAGGTCGGGACTGGCCATTGATGTTTACAAATGGATCTTGGTATAAAAAAGGTTGACAACCACTGGCCTAGGAGGTTAAAGAGGAAAACAGCGGGCAGCCTAATGACTTGTCAATTAAGGCTGCCTGTTACAGGTGCTCCCTCCCTCCCAGCCCAGGGCTTCAGGTGGGCTGTGTCATCTGGCTGGCCTTGCTGCCTCCTCCCCCTGGCTCCTCAAAGGGCCCTGAGAGTGACTACCAGCAGCAGCTGTGTCCTCGGTTAACTGTTTAACCAATATAATTAAAGGAGGTTAAAAGGATTTTTTAAAAAATAGTTACATCCCTAATACACAAATACATGCAGATACTATTTTTACCAACTCTAAAGGTCAGACAAGTATGTTGAATATGCCTTTTAGTATAACTGTGTTGTTATGAATCAGTATGAACTATCAAGTAAATACTTTTTAACTGAATCATTATCAGCTTCTTGAAAAGAAAACTTTAGATCTAAAATTGCTCTTAAGTTCCTGGGAATGGTGTAGAATAAATCAACTTTTAAATAAATCAGTTTTCAATTAAGAAATGGTTTATTAGCCAACATCACATTTCACTTTTAGGTACAGATTCTTCATCATTTCTTCCTGTCTGGTACTGCCACTAAGTTTTCAAAATAAATTATTTAGTATATGTTTCACTGCAACGCCCAAAAGCCCTAATCATGGATCCAGATCTCATTGTAATAGGGGGTGCATGAAATGGGAGCCCTAAATTGAAGCGGAGGGTTTTTAAAAACACCACTTCAGTTTAGAGCCAAGTAAACCCCCATTTTGTGCACATTCCTGTGCACGTTGGTGTCTCTCCGGTGGTGGGGAGGGGAGGGGAGGGCAAGCTCACAGCAGGCGGAGCAGTCCCTGGGCTGCGGGGCGGGGGCTGGTGCTGCTTCCCTCTGTGGCAGTGGTGGCCCCCCCAGGTGGCACCTGCCCGCAGGCACCCGGCTTGTGTGGTCCCAGGGAGCACTGCAGCAATGGAGGGAAGCACCAGGCCTTTGTTCAGCTTTGGCAGGCTCAGGGGGTGGAGATCAGGCTCGCAAGTTTTGTTTTCCTTGGGTGGAACCTATCTTCCTTGGCTGCTTCCAGGCTGCCTACACAGGCTCTGCGGAGCCCCTGAGCTGCATGGAGCCCAGTGCTTTGCTCCATAGGGCAGCCTTAAGTCATTTAAGGCACATTTACGTCGTCAAATTTGCTACAGCAGCTGGAATTACTGCAAAATACACCACTGATGCATTCAAACACCAACACCATTAAAGCAGTATAAAAGCATTTAACTCATCTTAAAGTGTCGTGCACACATGCCCGTCGTTTTGTCTACACACAGCCATAGATGCTGTACTAAGACAAAATGAAAAGTTAGTCATTGCCTCAAAACATTTACAATCTAGATGTAAGACGAGAAAAAAAGTATGATGCAGTAAAGACAGATGGGGAAGAAAATGAAACCGAGATATTATTGATCAGCAAGATAGGCAATGATCCCAGAACACCTGCAACCTAATTAACACAATATTTTCTGTAGGTAGCAAAGCAAAGCAAAGTTTTAGATAAGAGATTTATAGGAGATGAATGATGAAATTTTGTGAATGTGTATGGGAAGCTTCTCCCTAGAAGATGGGATTGCAGGGGAGAAAACTTGAAGGTGCTTGTTCCAAAAGTCAGTAGGTGGGATAGGGAAATTGGTACCATGAGTCAATTGAAGGTGGAAGTGGATGGTCTTATTAATGAATGACAGATAAGACAAGTGGGGATCAGCTATAAAGGCCTCTGAAAGTGAAAAGTAATCTTATGTTTAATGTGATAGACAAATGGGATGTAGTGGAGGGATGCAAAGAGAGGGATGGCATGTTTGAAGTGACAGACTAAGTCAGTCATCTTTGAAACAGTATTCTGAATAGATATGAGAGGGACAAGACTGATCAAACCTAGAAAAAGAAAAGTGTTACAAGACTTAAGATGTGAGATGAGAGCCTGAAAATTTTATAGTAATGGATAAAAAAGGCTCCTGTAGAGATGTTCAGCAGACAGAATTAGTCAGTTTTAGGCATAATCCAAATGCCAGGGGCTAGGGAGCGGTCTGAATTAAAGAGGACACAAAGGTTACAGGCCTGTGTATCAGGCAGGGGCATTATTCACAGTGGTTGAAAGGAGGTAGCAGGAAAGGCTGGGAGGGGGGGGAATGGGTGAGTTAAGAGCTCTATTTTAGCCACATTGACTCATTAGGTGACACCTAGCTGTCCATGAAATACTCAGATAGACAAGACTTTGGTTGGAGAAAAGGAGAAAGGTCTAGGGGTAGTGAAAGAGTCATCAGCTTAAAGACGATAGTTGAATCTGTGTCTACAATTGAGATATACCTCTACACCTTGCATCTGCATAAAGAGGAGACCAGGGACAGAACTTTGTGCAACTCCCACAAAAAGTGGAAAGGAACAGGAACTGGATTAACAATAGGAAATGTTAACAGAAGAACTGGAGAAAGAAGAACTGGGAGGAAAGTGAGCCTAGAAGTAAAGGGAGGACACTGTTTCAAACAAGAGCATAATTAGTTGTATTTAAGAATACTGACATGGTAAAGAAGATGAGGATATAATACTGGTTCTGAGCTTTGGATAGGAACAGGCACTAGAGACTTTAGATTCAGTGTAGTACAAAGAGTGAAAGCCAGACTGGAGAGAGTCTTGGATGCAACTGTAGGAGAGGAACTCCAGGCAAGAACATATTTAGTGGAAGAGATGAGAGGGAGAAGGGAAAGAGTGTCTTTGTTGAAGAAGAAAAAGGGATCAGGGTTATATGTATGCATCTGTGTTTGTTTAAGGTGGGAGAAACTAAGCACACTTGCATTGTAAAAGGAACATGCCAGAGGACAGTGAAAGGCTGAGGAGAAGAAAAGCAGAGGGATGAGATTGTGTATGAAGGATCTTAAGAAATGGCCTCTGGTAGTGGGGCAAAGTAGGTGCATGTGTACATGTGAGAGGAAGGGGGCACAGGAGGACAGCCAACTAATGTCTGTGTCTGTGCTAGTGGGAAAAGAGAAGAGTTGTAGGAAGGGAAAGGAAGGCAAACCACAGATGGGGGGAAGGTCCTTTATACTCTGTTGTGACTGATGTAAGCAAGCCACCAAAAAGATTGAACAAAATTATTTAAGCCAAATGGCAAAAATGTTGCATTTCTCTCAGTATCTTCATCTTTCTATTTCCTTTTTTTACATCTTACCTCAGCTTCCTCTTTCCTCAAGTATAGGCTGCACTGAGCCACTTTTGCTCTACTCAATTACCAGTGGATAGAAGCCCAAATTGTAATTTATATAATCAATTTATACTTCTAGCAGAAAGACAACAATCTTAAATAATCAAAGGTTTACTGATAAGATCCTCTAAATTGAATTTAAATTGACCTAGGCTCAGATATGATTCAATTTTATGATTTTCAGTAGTGGGTACCTGTTCTCTTTTGATTCAAAAACCTGAACATGAGATTTCAGCATGTTTACAAAAGTTTCCAAATTATACAACTCTACTCTGATTTATGAATTCTCTCTCTCTACTTGTGTTTACTCATACTATCTGGTCCCAATCTATTCATTCTTTACCCTCTTTGCAACACCTCCAAAGAGCATTTGCAATGAATATACTGTTGTGAACCAATACATTATGTACACTACTTCCATGTGAATTAATTTTGACAAATTGAGTTTGATTTCTTCACGTGACTAAACTTACCTCACAGCACTATTTATGTATAGAGTCCATAGTACTCACAGACTGCCTGCTTCCATAGAGCAAACAGAAACTATACTAACTAGAAACTCTGCATCAGTAAATTAGAGAAGACATTTATAAACCCTTTTCATTCCTTATAGGAAGAGCATCAATAAACAGAATAACATAGGCTGAAGCAGTGTAGGGACACAGCTGGGTGCCCAAGGCATAAGGGCAAAGGTGAATTCCAGTTGCTACCACGATCAAGATTGTGACTGCCTGCCTGTCAGCAGCAGCCAGTTATTTTTTCAGTCTCCCAAGTTGGTGCCTGGGCCAGCTGCCCCATTCACCCCACCCTAGTTACCCCACTGATGGGCTGTCTCCTATTCAGAACCTTTTAAAAAAGAGTTTCATTTATATAAAACTATTTTTTCCCCCCAAAGGTCTAATGTAAGAGCAGAAAACACGTTCTGATTATGGAATCCCTCTTATTAACCTTGTTTGCTCCTTTCCAAATCCAAGGACTAGTTGGTTAATCAGGAAAAGCAAATATAAAAATTCAATCAGTAACTTTGCATTCATCACTTTTGGTGCCCCCACTAAACAGCAGACATGAAACCTTACACTGATCTCAGTCTTCAGTTACTATTTTATTAGCACCGAGTAACAGATGATTTAATTGGTTACCATGAACACAATCAAACAAATTGAAAGCTAAAGTTGACTCTGTCTATCTCATCCAGTTGTTTCAGCATTAGATTTGTGATAGAGACTACCACACATAAGGAATTAGTGCTACGTGACTTCAACAGATATCTCTTGGCCCACACCCGGAACAGTGTCATCTTCAATTTCTTTTTCCTTTTGTGGTTTTAGATGGTTTCCTTAAGTGGTTTTAAGTAAAAACTGTTTTGGTTCCTATGCAAACACAGGCTTTTCTTAGTAGTGTTTCAGGGGCAAAAGCATACAAATCCAAGAAAGTTTCAAAATAATTAGGGGTTTCTCTGACCTCCCTCTGCCAACTCTCTTCTATGCCTTCATCCAATGATGAAGAATAGCTTTTACCATGCCCTCTTTTATCTGGGTAGGGCCCATTTGCCCCTCTTCCCTCCTTCCAAGAGGTTCAACAGCCAGCCATTCTCATCTGGGTCATCAGAAAAGAGGTGGTAAAGTCTCTTACCACTTGGTCCTTCCCAAACTTAAACTACTTGACAACAAGATAAAAGTCAAGATTCAGAGATGTACTAGACCATGCTACAGAATTCTCCTGTGGGATTGCGTTTAGTAAGTGGGATTTGAGGAAACAGAAAGGAAAGCCACTTAGTGCACAAGGGTACAACTGCGGGTAGAGACAAAGACGAAGACAGGGGATCATAACAGGGAACCAGGTGCCCTGTTACTTTTCAGAGAGATAGATGAATTGGGGCCAGCTGCACTTTGGATAAGCGACCAAGAGAAATCCGGCAGCAGCAGGGACCCAGGCCTTGAAGCCTTGGACTGCTGGGTAATCAGGCAGGACTGCAGGGTAGGGGAGTTCCAACAGCTTGTTAGGCAGTATGGAAATCCACAGGTCCATTCAGTGTTGCCAGATCTTAAGCGCAAATTATTATATTGTCTGAAAAACCATCGTACACTGAAAAAAAGTATGCAAATAAGTTGTCTTCTTTTTTAAGTAACATCATGTTGCCTTATGCTGTTATCATCACATTAGGTACATGGCTGGAATTTAGAAACAAGGCAAGCATAAAACCCCTTTGACTTTCTATTGATTTAAGACTGTATATTATTGCATTTAAAAGAAAGCTCTTAGTAGTATTACACAATGAGATTTAGTTATGTGATCATTATGCAGTTATTTTATATTGCTCACTGTAAATCGCCAGTGAATGAGTGAGAACTGGGTCATCAAAGTTGAAGTATTTATTTCTAGGCAAGCAGTTATAAGAAAGCATTGACAGTGAACCTGAAAGTTGGTTAAGATTCTCTGAGAGTGGCTTAGGTTTTGCATATGCTGAATCAATTTACTATTTCAAGATTTTTTGTACAATTTGAACACTTTTAGTATAAAGTATCATGCATCATACAAGGATTGAAATTATTATACAAATATGATAATTATCATACACCTGGCAATGCTGGTCATGTTGTTAAAGGCAGCAGTCAAGTGACTAGAAGGGGCAAGACTTAGCTATATATAAGCCAGGCCTCACGGTGAGGCTTGCAGTCTATGCCTGCAAATTGCAGAGGAAGGAGCTGAGGGCTCAGCGGCTGCCCCAGAAAATTAAGTACCTCGTGAGGCTAGGCAGTCAGCTTCTTATGGGAGGACTGTGGCAACTGTTATAACTCTGAAAGGGTTTTGGATGTGTTTTAACTAGAGGGTTAACACTCTGCATTCTAGTTAATTTTTCTGCATTTAAATTGAAACACTGGAGGACCAGTGGCTACAGGGGGAGGTATGGAGGCCACACAGCTCCCTGTAAGGGTCAGGAACTACAGGGTAGTGCAGGGCTAGAGCAGCCTTTCCTAGGTCAGGTGGGGCCGGCACAGAAAGCAAAAGCCACCTTCCTGGGGTTGGGAATCCCAGGGGGATGATGTAGAGAGCAGGTGGGGCTAAGGCCCAGGAACCCAGGGGCTGAGGAAGTGGCCCTCAGCTGAGAGGGCTCAGCCAGAGGAAAAAGACTAAAGCCTGGACAAGAGTTTTAGGGCCTGAGGGGCCCAGTTTTGATTTGGGACCCAGAGACTCCATCCAAGTGACAACAGAGAGGCCTACAAGGTATGGGTGTGGCTATAGGGGAAGATAGGGGCCATGATCATAGTCCCTAAGGCACAACTAGGGCTGTATTAAAGGTGAATGCTGCCTGCAGAGGAACCCCAAGGTTTGGGGGTATTGGGTAAAGGAGTCCCAAGAGCTGTAGAGAAAGGAGGCACTGAAGAAAAGGCTACCCTCGCTTCTGAAGGAGCCTCCCTAGTTAAATACCTTAAGATCAACTCATGGCAGGCAAGAGACAGAAGGTAAGAGAAGTGGGGAGTGAGGGCAGGCAAGTCTGACCACTAGGGAGTGTCAGAGATGTCAGGGGCAGATCCCAAGCATGTCACAGGGATCTATCCATTTGCTTGGCTAAAATTATCCTATTTACCCTGCCAGTGGTGGGTGGAAGAAGTAAAGTTGTCCAGTTTGCCAGACATTGGAGCATAGTTCTGGACAGTCACAAGCCCAAGATAATCTGTAACATCAAGGGACACAAATCCATCCTCTAGTAAACCCCTTGAAAAGCCTTAATGTGCTGCTGTTGGACAGTTCATGTCTTAAGAAACCAAGTTGCTTATCTTATAAATGGGGTTGGAGTGTTGTTATAGCTGTGATGGTCCAGAAAATGTATGAGGCAAAATCCAAACAACAAGTTCTGCCTGAAAGGTTGTCTAACATCTCTCCCAAATATAGAGCTGGTTCAATAAAAAATATGTTGTCTTTTGTATATTTAGACGTAGTAGTTTAGAATTGCTTAGGTGTGTATTAAATATGAGATGCTTATTCAATTAACTGTTCATGTTTATAACAAATATTCCTTACCAGGTGAAAGAAGTTTCACTATAAAGATTTTAACATAGACCTTTGTTAGCTAGTTACTACTTAGCTGTTTAGAAACATGCCACCTAGCCTGTATTTTGAAAAAAACCCAACAACAATCTTTTCCTTACTCCCAAAAAGTTTGTTTTCAGTTAACCTCTCAGAAACAAATTACCATGGGGAAATGCTTGTCACCCATATCAGGCAAACACAACAATCTCAGTTAAAGAATCAGCAGGGACTGCCATAGTTTCATAGTTTCTAGGGTCGGAAGGGACCTGAGCAGATCATCTAGTCTGACCCCCTGCCATGGCAGGAAATAACACTGGGG
>NW_017728947.1:59483506-59541075 GCF_001723895.1 Crocodylus porosus | reverse complement strand
ACCCTGGTGATGACCCCTTCTTTCCACTGGGTATATGCCTCCTTTTTAGCAAGGAGACATTCCCAGATGCTTTTAGTGAGCCATGGAGGCTTGTGTTCTCTCCTGCTCCCTTTGGTCCTCATTGGGATTACCTTCCTTTGGGCTTGGAGGATTGCCTCCTTAAGGAGCAACCACTCTCCTTGGACATCTGGCTCCCCTCCCCTCTGGAACCTCAGCGCATCCCCAACTATCCTCCTTAGCTCGTTGAAGTTTGCCCTCCTAAAGTCTAGGGCTGCAGCCTTACTGCATGCCTTTGCCACCTTGCTCTGGATGGTAAATTTCAGCAGGCAATGATCGCTGTCGCCCAGGTGGTCGAGCACCCACAGCCCCCTCACCAGGTCATCACCCATGGCCAGCACTAGGTCCAACAAGGCGTCCCCCCATCTCTATAATGAAGCTTGAAAGAGGCTACAAGAATCACTTGTGTTTATTTTAGCAGTAACTTAAATTCAATTCTACTTAGAAAGCACCGGGAGAAAGATAAAATTGACTTAGACAATGTACAAACAAGTCCAGCATTTCTCAATTTATGAGAGTTTGATTTGGCAATCTTAATAATCTTCTTCATCATTAGTTTTTATCTATAATTAGTATGTGTACATGTAACTTCCAAATGACATTTTTGGGTCATAAGCAGAAAGTTAAATGCCCCATCTATCAGTTAGAATTAAGTCACGATTAACCAGTTAAGGAATAAGCCCCAAAGTTATTCCACAAAATGTGTGATAACTTTGTTGCTTGTTCTTATCATCCTATTAATTGAACATGTGGCCAGATACTCCCCCATGGCTATGAGCCCCATCATAGAAAATTAGAGTTGGAAGGGACCTCAGGAGGTCATCTAATCCAACTCCTTGCTCAAGGCAGGATCAGCCCCAACTAGATCATCCAAACCAAAGCTTTGTCTTGCAGGGTCTTAAAAACCTCCAAAGATGGAGATTCCACCACCTCTCTGGGTAACCTATTGCAGTGTTTTACTACCCTCCTAGTGAGAAAATTCTTCCTAATATCTAACCTAAACTTCATGTGCAGCAACTTGAGACCATTGCTTCTTGTTCTGTCATCTGCCACCACTGAGAACAGTCTAGCTCCATCCTTTTTCACACCCCATCAGTTGAGGAGGCTTGCAGCAGAGGGAGCATTCCATGAGTTGCCCCCACTGCGAGCCCTGCAGATGATGGGCCTCTCAGCAGGATCAATGCGCTGAACCCTGGCCTCACTGCAAGCCTCCTCAGTTGATGAGGCTCACATTGGAGGCAACGTGGAATGCTGCTCCTACTATGAACCCATCAGCTGTGGGGCTCACAACAGTGGGATCCAGCACAGGGGAAACCTTGGATTGTCATCTCAGGCTCTTCCTACACTAGCAATAAGTCATGATTGGATCCAATGCTCAATCTGTACCAGAGCACAGGTTGTGCCTACCACTTTAATGGGTCTGAGCAGGCAGTAAACAGCCTGCAGGTGGGATCAGGCCCAATCAGGCAGTCACATGTTAGGAAGGAAGTGCCTGATTGGAGGAGAGGCTGAGAGCCTGGGTATAAGGCTAGGCCCTAAGAGCAAAGCTGGCTGCTGCTGTAGGGGCTGAAGAAACAACATCACCCAGCTGGAGATCTGCTGCTCCCAGAACAGCTTGGAGGTTCACAGTAGCAACTGTGGGGAATAAGGAGATTCCTGGGGAATGACCTAAAACTACACCCTGCTGGGCAGGATGTGGTGGGGCTTCCAGGGGTGGGGTAGTCTCCAGGAAATGCCACACCTGTGCCTCCCCAGTGAAGGGTGAGTATGGGGCACCAGAAAGCCTAGACCCCAGCTGCCTTGTGGGTGACCCTGTGGAGGGGAAAGTCTAGGGGAGCACACCCTGACAGAAAAGCACAGGGCTAAGGTTCACTGAGTGGGGCCTGAGGTGGGGTCTAGGCCAGGAAAAAGGGGCCTGATACGGGCCCAAGTCCATTGAGTGATGCCTGGGTCCCAGGGGGCATTAGGCCCAGAAGCCCAGTGAGGGACATGGGTATTGAGGGCCCAGAGGGCAGGGAAGAAGCCCCCGTGTGGGAGAATGGGGGCCCAGGTAGATCTGAGGAGGCCAAGTCTGAGGCTGGGTACTTATGTATTTACTGGGTACTGAGTGCAGCCCAGATAAGGAGCTGGGAAAGTTTGTGGATGTGGATGCCATCTGTAAGGCAGGGGACACAATATAAGGAAGGTTTGGAGCCATGTATTTGCCTTTGGCATCAAGGGAATTAAATGGGCAGCCTCCTACCTGGGAACAACTTAAAGGCATGGCGGGTGGGCAGACTGCCCTAGGCAAATGGGTGGGCCAACATCTGGACTGGCCCCGGGATGGCCCACTTGTTACACAATCCCACAATCACATCTGTCATGCATATGTGGCCTGGTAGGATGTGTGACTGTATGGATTGAGCATCAGATTCTCTCACATCTCTGCCTGAATGTCTGAAGGGTTTCAAAGTTATGTATAATAAGGTCTTATTATGGTGCTGCCAGCTCTACCTCTCAGACATACATAAATACACAAACACACTGAAATACGATGTCTTGCACTTGTAATATATATAGAATTTTGAATTAGTTTCAACTGTTTTATAAAAGTTTACAACTTGTTTTTTATTACAGCTTTAAGAAGAAGATATTACTATACACATTTTAAGGAAAAGTAAACAAAGACACATTTAGTGACTCTATCAAGTTCATAGATGCTGTATAAAGAACTAGGGATGATCACTTTAGTCTCACCACTTCAGTCTTCTGCTCTGGCCAGCAGGTCTACAACAATAAATGAGGGACAAATACATTGGTTTTTCTCCCATCTTAGATGCTTCTTACTAAGACAATGAGACAAAGTGTCATTCTATATTACTTAGGGAAAAACAGCCTTGAATAGTTCTCCAGTGCTTTACCTGTCAATATGAAAATTTCTTTTGAATCGGGTTGATTCCTAAAGGATGGGAAAATTCTACTGGATGGAGCTGAAGGAAGGGTTTTCACCTTTTTGAAGGCACAAAATCTACCACTGAGGTAAGTCTATTTGAAAAGTTTGCAGAATGCTGTAGTTGTTCAGAAGGAAAGCACTGATAGGCTACAGATGTAAAAACAGGTGCACTTAGAGCAGATTGGGACTACTTACAGATATGCAACTATATCTGCTTTTTAACTGATGCTTTTATGTGCATTTTAATTATTGGTTGACACAAAAAAGGAAAAGAGAAAAAACAGAAGACAAGCTATACCCAAAGCCTGGGTATATCTAGGTGTGCACTCTATTTTCCTTTGGCTGTAGGAAACATCACCAGGATAGCCAAGCAGCATTCACCATGAGCATAATAATAACAACAAGAAAATGGAAGCTTTAACTGCATTAAGATGTCACTGAATTATTCACATAAGGCTCCTAATCAGTATTTTATAGTTCAGTAGTGTCCAAAGATCTTAATCAAATGGAGCCCCTAAACATGTCTTATGTAGTTTCTCTGAATTAGGGTTTGCTGTTACTTATAACATTGCAATAATTATGCATTGCAAGTCACTCAGTAGCCTGGTTTTCTTAAAGGCTCAGAATCTGAGATTCAAAACCTTTATTTAACCCTCCCACCCCCCTCTAATTCTCTCAGTTTTGGAAGAAAGTCTGAAAACATGGTCTGAGAATACCAGAATAGAATAGAAGAATTTTTTAAAGAATATTTTTGCAAAATTTTGATTTTTGGGGGGTGGAATCTATGTATTTTGAATGCTTGATACCAACCACATTCAGAGTGGTAATGGGAGTCTCCTCTGAGCCATAATAGCAGGTTAAATGATGCACCCGGAGAACTTCAGTCAAGTCTTTTAACAGCATAATCTAACAATCAGCACAACTCCTCTCTTCCATGCATGACTTCCATGTCTGAGGACTTCTGTAAAACATTATGCACATGCATAAGAACTACTCACACTGGGGATATGTACAGACATTCAGGGAAGTTAGGGGGATGTTAGAACAAGTTAAAAATGGCCCCCTGATCTAAATTAAATCCAGAAGAGAGGGGTTAGTGGGGGGGAGCTTTGGGGATTAGGTGGCAAGCAGGGCCCACAGAGGGGTATGGGTGGACAAGCAGGGTCCATAGGTAAACTTGAGGAGATCAGGAGGCAAGCAGGTTCCATGGAAGGGATTGGAGGTTGGGAGGCTTGGGAGCATCTGGGGAGTAGTGGAGTCCATGGGAGGGATTGGGGGGTAAATGGGGTCCACAGGTGGGTTTGTGGGAATTGGGGGGGCAAATGGGGTCCCTGGGAGATTGGGGGGGATAAGCAGAGGTCTGTTGGGGGGGATCAGGGGGTAGTATATTTTGCTGGGGAGGCTTGGGGGTATTGGGGGGACTAGCAGAGTCTGTGGAGGGTTTAAGGGGGCTAGGGAGCTCTATCCTCACCAAATGAACAGCCCCTGGCAAACCAACCCCCGCATCCTGCCCAACCCTCCCCCGACCCTGACTGACTTGGCTCCCAGCACTGTTGATCACTGGCAAAACCAGTACTGAGAGCAGCTTGTGGGATGGGGTGTTTAGTGGGCTTGGGGGAAGCAGGGGCTGGTTGGTTCGCAGGAAGGATCTGCCTGGGATGGGAAACTAGAAATAGCCCGGTGCCAGATAGGTAGGAAAAGCATAGCCCCAGGGCTGGGACCAGTAGCTCTGCTCTCTCAGCCCCAGGGCTCTACTGAAACCTGTCCAGAAGTTCAGTCAAATTGCTTTCACCAGACCCAATCCAAGTTAGACTACCTCAGAGGTACAGTTAAATTAGATTTGGTCAGCCAAATCTTTAAATGGATTTTTAAATGGATCTAACCTTCCTGAATATCTGTACAGTGTTCACACTTAGATGGACCCAACTAGATATTTAAGTGTAAGGTCTGGACCTGGGTGACCTAAGATCAGATGGCTTTTTAACTCAATCTTACCTCCCTCTAACTTCCCTGAAGGTCTGTATGCACCCTAGTAGTGCAACATGTACACACCTTATTGCTGAATTAAACTGCTGATGAAATGGGTGACAGTTAGCTTTTGGATTAAAAAAATTAAAGGAAATATTTTCAAGTTGCTCTCTAACCCAACTCGGGTATGGAACACTGTCAGTTGATCTCAACCCCTATAATAAAAATCACATTCAGTTATTTTTGAAGATACATCCCAAATGCAGGATTAATATGCCACAACAAGCAGTGAACAAGTTTTGATTGTCATTTATTAAAACAAATACCATGAAAATGCCTGCTACAGTAAGCTAAAGCAGCTTCAGAATGGGAGTGAAGTGTATTATTTCTTGAGACCCCTGATATCTTTTCAAACTTTTATTAAGACTTTGATAATTCCAAGGTAATTCCAATTTGCATTAGTCTAATAAAAGGTATCAGATTTACACAAAGAACCTTGTCTGATAATTCCAAGATCATTATTTATTTCCTGTAGGAAAAAACTTCCAACAATTCTACTAAAAACTTATTTTTAGTACGCAAATTCTGTCCAGTTAATAGCTTGCTAAAATAAAACCTGTGATTTGCTCACAGAATCAAAGATTGCATTTAAGATGGGAATAACTGCTGAGATCCAGAAATTAATATTTGAAAGTGAATTATAGATAGCCACCCTGACCAACTAAAAATACAACCAACAATATATATCCTTACTGTTTAGTATAAACAAAGGATCTGATGGTGAAGAATGATGGCAGGTCTGTATATCATTCTCTGCCTCTCAGATCATGCAGCTGCTTTCAATATATCTACCAGTAGTCATTTCCAGCCAGGTATTCTGTCTTTGACTGCAAAAGCATGTACAGAGTATCCAGGATGAAAGAGAAAAATAAATATCCAATCAGACCCTTCCTTGTAGACACAAAAATCAGAACCATGATCTTATGACAGGGATTTTCTTAGTCATAAAGTCATAACGCCTTACTTGTGAACAAAACTTTTCATACAGCTCTTGATCCAGCTTTCAGTTAAACTGCTACATTTCAGAGTTCCTCCCTTAAAAAAATGTTTTTGTCCATTTAACTTCACTGTATGGTAAAAAATTCTTGTCCTAATGAAAAGGTACAGTGTTGATGGATCCCTCATCAGTTCAACACTGACCACTGGTTGGCATTCGCCACCCTGCATCATCCAGTATCCGACCAGATGGGTGACCACCATTTGCATGCAGGAATACCAATGCAAAGTATTTGTTAAAGAGTTCAGGTATCTCCTGACTGTCTGTTATCAGATGTCTCATCCCATTCTGCAAGGGCCCCACATTTCCCTTGGTTTTGTTCCTGCTCTGTATATGCCTAAAGAAAGACTTCTTATTGTCCTTGGTTTCGGTCACCAACATGATTTTGATCACTGCCCTCACCTTCCTTCTCCCCACAAGTATGGGCTATACTTGTGTATTCCTTCTTGGTGACTACCCCTTGTTTCCACTGTCAGTAAGCCTCCTTATCCTTTTTTAAGCACCCCTTGACTCTGCTGGTAAGCCAAGACTGCTTCCTGGCCCCTTTACCACCTTTCCTGCATACTGGAATGGACCGTTTCTGTGCTCTGAGGATCATTCCTTTGAGGAACAACCACCCTTCCTGAACTCCCTTCCCATCCAGTCCCTCTTCCCATAGGGTCTCTCCCACTATTTTCCTAAGCTTATTGAAGTCAGCATTCCTGAAGTCAAGCACCTCTGTCCTATTGGCTGACTTCCCTGCCGTACGACTGATAGTGAATTCTATCATCACATGATCACTATCTCCCAGATGACCTGGTGGGAGATCTGAAGAGTGAGGGTAATCCCCTTTGGCTAGAACCAAATTCAGTGAAACCTTGCCCCGGTCATTCCGTTCACCTCCTGTACTAAATAAAGTTCTTCCATGCAGGTCAAAAACCTACATGACCAGTCAGATCCACAACCTTTCTGGTAGCCTGTTCCAGTGCTTTACAGCCCTCCTAGCATGAAGTTTTTCCTAATATCTAACCCTTGCTGGAACTTGAGACCACTGCTCCTTGTTCTGTCAACTGCCACCACTGAGAATAGTCTAGCTCCATCCCCTTTGTAACTACCCTTCAGGTAATTGAAAACTCTTATTAAATTCCGTTCAGTCTTTTAATCCCCACTTAGTCTTCTATACTATTCATTTATACTACTGTGGCACCCAGAAACTCCAGTCATGGTGCTTGGTGCTGTGCAAATACAGGGCAAAATAGAGACTTTATTAACTGAAAAGTCCCATATGTCAACCAATCGCCTTTATGTGCAAGGTCCTGATTCTTGTTTGCAAGGAGCAAAAAATACAGGTATATACAAAATTCTGGAACACTGGTGTGTCCCTCCCCCCACCCCCAACTATTTTTCTTCAGTAACTGGAGGATTTCTTTTTTTTTCTCCCCAGTCACTGGAGATTTCACAAATTTGACTTACAAACACGCATCCCTGCAAGTATGTGTCTGGATCTATAGAGCCCTGATTTGTTCATGATAGTCCTAAATGAATTCATACGTGTTTGTGTCTTCAGAGTACTGAATGAAACATTGGTCTATAAACAGAACAAAATTATCAAGCTACTTTTAAATTATCTATAAATATTTAGTAGAGAAGTGTGTGAGTCTTAAAAGTTCACATTGGAACATTACCCAAATTAAGGAGTTAACTGCTAGAAGTCCAGAAGAGCACACCAGTATATACTTTGACCCCTCCTGCTCAACAGAAGCCACAAGCTACTTCTACTTTTCATTAAAACAGAAGGCTCTTTATAATAAAGATCCTATAATGCAACATAGTAAGAGAGCCATTGGTCCCAGCAAGAACAGGGAAAGTGCTAGGCAAAATATGCCCAGATGACATAAGAAAATAGACCATGCCCTGTACTACACATGAAGGCAGAAAAAAAAATCAGTAATCCATGCCTATATGATCTGAGGGATAATCCTTTGTGACCTAAATGTGGTGTTCAATTTGCATGTGAGCACGACCTACCAACCAGTCACTGTAAAGTACCTCATTGCTTCTAGAAGCCCTGCCCAATATCCCACACTTTAGAGGAAGGCAAAAAAAGAAAACAGAAACAAAGAAAAAACCACAAAAGCATGTCTTCATGGTCCAATCTATGCAGTTTAGAGAAAGCTGTGTAGATTGAATCAATTCTGCCATGGGCTTTTTGATTATCTGTACTTAGCTGGTGTGCACAGACAGGTGGAGTCTTATATCCAGTTGAAGTGTGTAAGCACCTCCAACCAATGATTGGACAAAAAACATTTATTTAACCCATCCTTGTACATTCAACTTTTTAGAGCCACAATTCTTTAATCTTAGTCACAGCCAGCTTCCATCAGAACTAAACTATGCCAGCACTCCTATCTACCCGGAAAAAATAAAAGGAGAAATAAAGGACCTTTCTGTGCCAGCTCACAAGATACACAGATCACTGTGCCAGAAAGTAGCCCATACAAAAATAGTATAACATAATTCACACTTACAAGATTTTGAAAATGCAAGCATTTTGTTATCATAGTGTTTACTTGAATGTACCATATTTAAATGGTACATGCTAGCATCCTGACAATTAATTTAGTCAGACAAGTCAGTCAGAACTACTACAAAGTACTTTGGATGATAAAACACATTATGTCAGTTTGACATAAAGCCACAGAACACAAAGGGAAATTAGGAAGTACATATTTTCACTTGATGTGGAAAATATGCACCTAGTTACCACAAGTTAATTATGCAGTATTTATGAATTTCCTAATAAATGGTAAACCATGGTTAGGTAATGCTAAAAGAAAATAATAATTTTAACCATTATTTTTGTCCTAGGTGAACAGGCACTTGGTAACAATAATACCAAAGCCAAACAAAGCAAAGCACTTTATTAAAGATAAATGTTGTTAACCTAACTGCCAATATAAAAGCCCAATACATTTTCAGTTTTTCTAATCAAGCCTTTACTAGTAATAAACTTACTTCCCTTACAAATGCACTATTCAGATGCTAGGGACTAGGTACTATTAAAAAAGACAAACAACAAGCTAAACCAGAATAACAATTCTAGATCTGTATTTCTATGAGGCTCTTAATGCCAAAAACAAGACAAACCTGGGCTTAGCTGTTGCTGTGTCTGTGCAGTTAGTGTTCCCAGTATACGGCACTTTTCAAAATGCTCTCCAGTTGCACTCAGATGCTGGCTGGGTTGTCTTATGGAAAATCCTGATTCTCCAGTTTCAGGAAACTTCAGATGAAACTGCGATTCCAAACTCCTAGCAAAGAAGAAGTCCATGGCATTGTCTCTCCCACCGCAATAATCATTGAACGCTGATTCCTCCTCAGCATTCTGTGTAGGCAGTGGAAGAATCCGATGGTGAAGTTGTGGGCTAGACAATCTTGAAGATAAAGGAGAAGGAATAGGTGACATTTGTTTGTGTGTGTTAGATAACGGATGTAAATTAAGAACATTACTCACTGCTGCTAAAGAGGGTGAAAGCTGCCTTTTTTCTTCTGGTTTGAGATTGGTATTTGTCTGAGAAATATTAGGACTTATATTTATTGGCAGATTTAAAAACAAACGTTTGCTGCTTTCCTGAGGTACCAGAGGTCTTTGGTCATGCATTGAGCCTGGTAGTTTTCTGTCTGCTCTTGTAATTTGTTGCAGTTTCCTCCATTCTGCAGCTTCATCTAAACTGTCACTCTGTCTAACTTTCAGAAGGGTTTTATTGACTGCTCTGGTAAGGTTGCATGACTCATCAGTAATGCATGCTTTCTTTCCTTCGTGCTGCAACACAGAGCCACCTCGTTCCTTTGCTGGCATCACAGTGTTTTTGGAGTCCACAGCAATGTCATCTACAGTAAATATATCAGCTTTGGGAATAAATTCATTGTGCACTGTGGCAAGAATAGGAGTACCAGTCTCATCTCCTCGAAACTCAGGGTAAGAAATGGTCTCAGATTCTTCATTAGTCTGTACGACTTTCTGCACACAAGCTTTTAAATCTTGTACTTTAGCAACAACCCTGGTTGTAAGTTTCTCATTGCAGGTTTGCTCACCATACTTATAGTTATTCAGGTTACCAGTCTCTGCAGTCTTATTTAAGGCCTCAAATCTATTAGAGAAGTTGTCTTGCTGAGAATTGAGCAAAGGGCTGCTGTGTTGTAGCTTCACAGATTTAAGATTTCCCTCTGCATCATTCAATAGACTACTAGTGGGGTACATAATACAGCTTCCAAACACCTCATTGTCATATTCAGATAGAGAATCAGAAAGGTCTGCATCCGAATCCACAGGCCCACCGATCTTAAGAAAATACCCGGCTTCTCTCCATCTTTCTGGTTGAACTTGCGTGTCCAGTGGTAAATCCTCCTTGGTTTCTGCTGCCTGCCAATTAGAAATGGAAAAGGAACTGGGAGAGCTGCCAGGAGGTAATCTGTTGGAAAGTATCCTGTTATTTCCCAACTGAATTTCGTTCCTATTTAATACAGAAGAAGGCTGCAAGTCATCTTCATGAACCTTTTTTCCCCCTTTCTTGTATAAAAACTCCTCCATGTTCTCTTTCCTTTTGCTAAATTTCCTTGTCTTTTTGTTTTTCAAGCTGGTTTCCTTGTCCATCGATCCCAGAAAGGACTCTTGGTGATCCTTAAAGTCCATGTTATCTTCATTATGCAATGCCATGACTCCTGAAACATCCTGAAGCTTCCCATCCTGATTTCCCATTTTAATCCCCAAAATATTGTGTGAATTTAGCAGGTTAGCTACCAGTCTCTCCTTTTCAGCAGTCAATTTATACAGCTCAGTAAGAATGTCTCGAGTGGTAGTTTGTTTGAAAAAAATATCTCCAATATTTTCAGAAGGATGCTCTCTCAGTTTTGCTGTCTGGGATCCTTCCCTGACTTGATAGCAATTATGGAAACGTTTATGGGATCTGTCTAGAGTTACACAGCCCTTGTATGTAAATCCTCTAACTTTCCCCTTGGGGAGATAGAAGCTGACGTAGCAGAGTTCCATAATGGGGCTGTACAATTGGAGGATAGTATGAGTGCCTTCCATTATGCTCAACTAATTATTCATGCATTTAAATTATGTGGTCAGTGTTTCAAGGTTTGCGTGACACAGCATGTGATGCAGGGAATGTACAGAAGGCATCTGATTAATCTTCTACAGCACTGTTGCCTGTTAAAGGAAAAAGAAAGAAGCCTGTCAAACTTGATTAAGGCAATTTTGATACAACAAACCACAAATTACAAAGCATCACAATTTTCCCTCGCTATATTTTTATGCCAGTTTTTGCCGTAAAAGATTTAAAATAAAAAGCAATACACACCACCAGCCCTCACAGTTTTTCTTATAACATATACTCCCAGGTGGTCCTCGTCCATTCACTTCCATATTAGGAATTAGCTCTACAGCTTACCTTCCGAAACAAATTTACTCTTCAATTTTGCTGCTGTATTTTCTCATTGTTAAGTGGTGTTGCACTCCTATAGATGATACATTAAGACATAGGAAGAGGCACACTGCTGCAAAATGTGAGCTGCTATTTTCGCTCACACAGCACTGCCAGAAATACAACCGTTAAATCCTCAATACTCCATAGCTTTCATTGATACCTGTTTCAGATAAAACCCCCAAATCATCCCTAAACAACTGAAAAAAGATTGGGCATCAGATTTTGTCTTTATTTACACCCATGCAGTCTTGAGGAGATCATTAACATCTAAACTGAAGGGAAAGAATTGGATCCATTTATCTGATTTAACTATAACATCTAAACCAGCAACAAAGTTCATTGGATACTATTTATTCATCTGGAGCTTTCTAAGTTGGAGGAAAACTCTTTGATCTCACAGCTGTTGATTGAGTAGGTCTGTGATTATGCTCCTATACTTCCCCTCTTTGCACCACAGCATCCAGATTTTACTTGTGACAGAGCTAGATATGTCTGCATTTGTTTTATATTCCCCTGCGAAGCTGGATGTCACTTCATGGGTGCTTACTACTTTTGTAAACTGGATTGACTTCTTCTACAAACATTGATATCAGGCAGGAGAAGCCAGGGAAAAACACTTATAAAAATCAGGGGGGGGAAGTTCTACAAGTCCCCAGAAAAGAAACCAGAGTTGAGGAACAATTCTAACTGCATGAAAAGCTGCTCATAGGTTACAGGTTTTTCTCCCTTTTAAAAGAAGTGAGAATTGCAGCTTGCAAATGCTGAAGCAGAGTTTGTCAAGGGATTCCTGCAAAATACAGCAATTCCTGATGAATCTTCCCTATTTCTCAATGCATACTTTTTACCTTGCTGTTATGTGTTGGGGCCCAGTTTAAGTATTTGTACACCTTTCAGATATGACTCTGTTGCTACCGTAGCTGTGTGACAATCTCTCTGTGGTGCTTATCTTCAGATCTTGTATTGGTATTCATGGGCAAGGGAGTGAAAAACTCTTTTGTATTTATTTGACTGTGATAACATGTTTTAACAGTTTGAATATAAAAAGTTAGGGAAGTCAGGCTTGCGTGCATTGGCCTGACTTCTAAAATTGTAAAGTTCATAAGGGGGCTGATACTGTAAGAGAAAGTTTGGTAAATGTTGCTGAGGGTTCAGTGCTCACCATGTCTTATGTGGAAGTCTAAGGTGAAGGGACCCCTTAATTCAGAAATCACAAGAGGATGTTCCAGGTTGGAGCTCTCCATGGGGAATGGAGAGTATATGTCGAGGTAGTGGACTGTATGAAAATGGCGCTGAGTGAACTCCGGACATACTACTAGAAACCGGTAGCAGAGGATGAAGAAGACACAGCCAAAGTCACTTGGCATAGACATGTGGCACAGGACCTTCCAACCCCTCCCTGCCACCCCTGAGTGGAAAGTGGGGTGAAGGCAGTGAAGAAGAGGAAGGGATAAGTGAAACAGAGGACAGCAACAGCAGCAGTGGCTCCTTCAGTGGAACCTGGTGTGACAACAGTGGAGAGGACACTTGAACTGAGTATGTGACCCCACAAGTGGGGCGGGATGAAAAGGAAGTGGCCTGGTCCAAGGGACCAGGATGGACTTAGTTGCTTTGTATGTATTGCATGCGATGCAGGTATTGTAATGGGTTTGGGTGGCCAGTGGGCCTTTGTACAAGTGCGTGGTTGTTGTTTTTGTAATGGGGAAAGGTTTTTCCTTTTGTGGTGTGATATGAAAAGTGTAGATATATATAGCCTTATGTAGACATACATTTTTATAAAAAAAAAAATCACCATCCAGCCATAGAGGTAAGTATTGGTGATGTGCAAATCCCTTTAGTGGGATGAATCTGAACCTATTACTCCCTTGGTTCTGAAAAGCTGAATTCTTTAGGGTACTGTCAAGTCAGGTAGAAGCCTGTACCTGCTGGATTCTGAAAGAGCTGAGACTGTGGAGGTTGCTTAAGCTCTAAAAGAATTGGGTTCCTTCTGCAACCAAAAGAGGAGCAGTGCCCCACAGCAACAGCACGGGGTAGCAATAGCAGTGGTAGAGCCCCTGATGGTCATGGTGAGCAGTGAAGCAGCCTCCCCAGTGGTGGTGAGCAGCGGCAGAGCAGTGTCCCCCAGTGATGGTGGGTTATAGTGGAACCAGCATCCCCACGTGGTGATGAGCAGTACCTGAGCAAGCTCTGCAGTGGTAGGGAGGAGCAACAACAGCAACCAAGGAGCAGTGCCCTCCAGCAGCTGGGAGAAGCAACAATAGCAACCAAGGAGAAGCAGTCCCCAGCAGTAGTGAGGAGCAGTACAGCAGCAGTGAAGTAGCACTCCATAGCAGTGGTGAGGCAAGGGAAACCTTGGGCTTGTAGCTACATTGTCTTTATGGACTATGCTGCTCACTATGTGTGGGACTAGGACAAAACTCTGATCATATTGACTGTGCTGAATCGTTAGTAATAGGCTCAGGTGGGCTACTAATGATTTTCTAAATCTGTTTGTCATCCCACTTCCCCTTTCCCCCCATCAACGAACCCTGTTATAGTTTAATATTGCTTGTGAGTGCGGAAATTTGTTCATATTGCAATAAATACCCAGGCAGAAATTATTTTCTCAGGTTTCTGAGCAGGGGCTCAAGCCAAGATAATCAATTTGTATAAGATCCCTAAGTTGAACTTGGCCCTTGTTACTGCCAGCCTAGCAGAAGGGTCACACAAAAATAATTTAATTTTTTTACTTTGTAAATTATAAAGAATGTAAACTTCTATATTGTTCTGTTGTGTGTAATTCTGTGTCTTATCCTGGGGTGTCACATCAAACCAAGGTCTATGTCAGGGGCAGGCAGTTATTTTGTGTGCAGGGCCACTTACTGAGTTTTGGCAAGCCCAGGGCAGATAAATATTAATTTTCTAAATGTTTTAGGGGCCCCGTGGGCCAGATAGAATGGCATGGTGGGCCGCATGCGGCCCATGGGTCACATTTTGCTCACCCCGGTCTATGTGCTTGACTATTCTGTCTCCCACAGAAGCCAGATCGTTCAGGAAAAAGGATAACACTATGATATATAATTATGAAATCCCTTGTTATAAGTTGCAAGCCTGCTTTATTTTAAATTTCTAACCTTACTAGCACAAGTGATTGGATTTTTGGCAATTTTTGTTTTGTAAAGGATTATGTGCACAGGCAATACTCTTTCATAAACCCCAAATTGTGCTCTTGTTTCAGAAGGCTCTCCTTTTGAATTTCTGGTAAGTTATTAATATGAAATTTAATTCTGCAAAGGTATGTTCACAAGGAAAGGACCTCTCTCTCAGAGCAATAGCGATATTCCATTCTACACAAAGCAGAGAAAAGGGAACAAGCAATTTATAAATATGTGTACAATTTGTCTAAATATAGGAAACATTCTGGAATAGCAGTCATTAAGGAGAAAAAATACAGTATGGAGGAGAAAAAGAGTGTTTGAATTTTCCACAAGTGCAAGTAACATCGTTTGCAAGTTTGTATTTTGTTCTTGGAAGAGTACTTTGGAAAGTGAAAAAATGTCCTTGTTAAAAAACATTTTAATATTGTTTCCCTCATTTATTTACTGGTATGTTAATAAATTGTTATAGCCTCAATAGCACAGTTCTGACATTAACAAGATTTCAGGATTTTTATACAAGGCCTATTTTTGCTACTTAAATTATTAAAATGAGGGATCTAAATGTCAGCAAAAATATATTACAAGAGTTTTTTTCTAACAGCATTTTTAGACAAATTTGTTCAAGAAGGTGTTGAGCATGTATTTGATAAAAGAATGTGGGTCATTATTTAAATGAAAATAGTCTCGTTACACTTATTAGAGGAGTTAACATATTTTATAAATACAAGCATCCCTCTGAGATGGGTGAAGTTACATTTATATTCATGTGAGAAAATCAAGATTTAAAGTAAGAGAATATCAGACTAGAAACACCAAAGAGGAGACAGGATTTCCAGAGTGGGTCCAAAGCCTGTTCTCCTCAAACCTTCCTAAATACTGGCCCCGTTCTGGTGTGAAGTACTCTACAAGTGATAAACTTACTACAGTTTAAGGTAGGTTTCACAATTTGATTTTACATAGAAATTCAGCAATTCCTGGGAAATTCCTACCGTTTCTTGATATACAGTTGTTACCATGCAATTATGTGAATGAGTCTAGTTAAAAAATTTGTACAACTTCCAAGATTTTGTCTTGGGTTTTGTAAATGAGCACCGAGTAGCCCAAGGTAGTACATTTCATGCACTGAGATAATCTTTACTTTTGGAAAAATCTGCTAAGGGATATTTTTTCCCTGGGAAAAAGAAGGACAGGTTGCATGGTTTTATTTGATACAATCTGCAATAAGGATTTGTTTAATTAGCCTGTCCTAGTTTCCTATTTCTTTCTTTGTTATTTTAAATCAGAGGCATCCAAATCATTTGGTCCCATGGAGCAGATCAGGACAATGGACTTGTAGCCCAGACAATCTACCTCTGGTGTCAAAGTGAAGGCTGGTTAGTGCATCTACTGGATCTGTTGCACTGGCATAGCTGAGGAACCCTGAAGGTGAATGCAGCTGCCACTCCCCAGCTTTTTCCCCTGCCACCAATTTCATTTGCCAACAGTGAGCAAAGTCCCTAAATTTAGCAGTGGGAAAGGTGAGGTGGGGAGGAGGGGCAAGTGGTGGTGGCATTCACTCCCTGGATTTTAGGGCCATGCTGACAAGCCCAGTAGGTCACAATTTAACCACCTAACGGCTGGTTGGCTGGCTGCAAGTTGGTCAGGCCTGTTTTAAATGAAGTTGATCAGAGTAGAGTGTCCACCTTTTATCTACTCATGTATTTTATTGGTTCCTTAAATTGGAAACGTTTCTCCCATTAGTATCAGCAAGTTTGATTTTCCTTGTGAAATTTCCTGTGGAGACTATAGCCTGCACTCAGAATCCCCTTGAGGGAATTGTTACTACAACATGTTCTTTGTCAGAGAAAAATAAAATGGAAAACATGATGGAAAGCTCAGAAAATATCTGCTCTAAATACATTAGTACAAGTCAGCCTGTGTTAGACTGAATTTCATAGTCTTCCTTAAAGATAAGAGTCATTATTAAATCATGAGTTTGACCAATATGTTTGCGTTCTCTTTCTTGACTGGCTAGACATGTTATTGATGAAACATGATGTACTGACTATGCGCTAATAGCACCATGAAAGCTACAGGCATAGTAACTATATTATGCATCTAATTTAATATCCCCAAGTGACATCCTTTATAACATCAGTTCCACTTCAGCTTAATTTTGAAGTACAGGTTGCTTTTGTTTTCCAGTCTCCTTTTTCCCATATATTATCTTACTCTTGTCAATTTCATAATATCATCCTCTTCCACACCAAAAGTTCAATATTTTTCTTCTCATCCAACCTTTCAGAATAACCAAAGCAGGTCTCTGGATCTATGCTGATTTCTGGAATCATATCCTCTTTTTTTTTTGGCTGAAAAGCTGAGCTAGAAATCAAGTACACACATTTGCTTTGTTAATTACCACCTCATGGAGAATTTCGAAAATAAAATTAGACCCAAAGACTTTCTTTCCACATTAAAAGCAAACACATCTACTGGGCAATTTTTATTTAATTTAATATTAATCAACCCTATCTGTGAATCTCAGCCACTGTTAGTAATGCTGGTCCACTTTAGAGGAAAAAATCAATTAGGTCTTTCCCTTAATTACACTAAGCTAAATAATGTTTTTCAGTGTGTACGTATCAGGACATTAAAATCAGATTCACCCCAGACAGAATTTAAGCTATACATTCCAATGGGAAAGGTTTCTATCCTACTGTGAAATCAAGATCACCCAAGGCAATTGTTAAAATTCTGACAGTGTCAGAGAACCTCCTAAACCCTCGAAGTTTAGGCGTCCTTGTTACTACTGAAAAAGCAGATATTCTACATCATTTTTTTCTGTAGACTGAGTGGAAATACAGGCTGGTAGTCTACAATGAATGGAAGATTTCCTGATATTTGGTTAATTGTCTTACAACACATTCTTCACTTAGGGAAGCTATATGCTCCCTGTCCACTCCCTGCCAGTATCTATGAGTCAGACTAGCATTCTGTCCCTGCCCTTAGAGTCAATGGAGTTTACTGCTTCTCTCCTAATTGGATGATAAAAGTAGTAAAAGCATCAAAATTGCAATCTGATATGTGCAGCATTATATATGTTGGATAATTTGCACTTGAGATATATTACAGAAAGATTCGTCTGCCATTTTCATGATCTAGCAAATAAAAATACTGAAAGGCATGTTTATATATTAGGATGAACATCTATAAGATAAATGTATTAAGCAAGACACTATATGTATAGACTTAAAAGAGCCCCCAAAGCACCCTAAAAAACCTGAGAGAGATCTTAGATCAGTGGTGCCCAACCTTTTTGCCCCATGGGCCAGAGGGACAAGGCTGTTCATGGTGGTTTCAATTCTGCACACAGGGGTGTCATGGCAAGGGCCTGATCTAGTCCGGGGTGGAGGGTGGTTGTGCACTGCCCAATCACAGTCTGGCTGCCTGGGGGGGGCAGAACAGGAAGGGCAGGGAGTGCCTCAGCTCTGATCTGGATGTGTGCTGGGATGGCAAGGGTGGTGCAGGCTTGATCTGGGTATGGGACTGGGGGCAGGAGGGTTAGAGAAGTGCCCAGCCCTGATTGTGATACATGGGGACAGGGCAGGGTATAACAGACCTAATTCAGATACACAGGGCAGGGAGCAGCCCTCCACAACTGGTATGGGGTGGGGGTGGGCCCAGGTCTGACATGATTGAACGACAGTGGCCAAGGCAAGACTGCTTCCATTGTTCCCCCATCAACAAATTTCCTGACCCATGGGAATCCCTGCAGGCCAGATGCCATGGGTAGTATACCCAGGACCAAGAGCCCCATCAGCTGCAGGACTCTCAGCCTCAGCAGCCATGGGGTGTTCTTCAGTCTCCCAGCTGCCAGGGTGCATGGAGTGCCCTGAGGCTGCAAGACTGAAATGGCTGGGAGAGCACAGCACCTATAATCTCACAGCCTCTGCCTGGAGCACCATACAGGTAGAAGACTGCATTGGCTGTGATTTCCCAGAGGTGGATAGTGATCCCCAGAGGCCAGGAAATCACAGCAGCTAGAAAGTTGTTACATATTTTTAGCATTAACTGTATAGCTCGTTGGAACTTTTTAAGCCGTTGTAGTTAAATTTGCACATGCAGTCAGTCTAAATGTATTGCACATGTTAACAAGGTAATTGTGCAATAGATATAACATGTAGAGGGGGGCTAAGGTGTTGCCCTGCCCTGCCTTCTTCCGTGTTTATGGTCAGATAAATGGGTCCTTATCTATAGAGAAAAGTAAAATACAAATCACTCCGTCAGCTAGAAGCCAGATCTCATCCTTGTCTCCACTGAGCCCAAGACTGGGGAATGGCAATTGAAGTGACAGAAAACCAGCTAAGAGAGAAATCTAGTAATAAAGCACATGGGTTTCTTGACTAAGTGAAATAAAATGAAATGACACTTGAAGATTTAGCACATCTGGAAACGTTACATCATGGTCCTCAACTGCAAGAACAAAAGGTAGATTTGTGCATAATGACCTGGAGCAAAAAGCCAGCCTGGAAGCAGTGAGAAATTCTTGTCAGACACAGTAAGGGGACATTAGCAAAAAAGAAAGAAAGCAAAGTCACCAAATGATCTCAATGTCTTGGCAGATTAAGTAAAGGGATCCATACAGATCTTCTCTCAAGTGCAATCCCTAGCTTATCTTCAAACAACAGTTTTGGTTATTCAGTTCTGTTATTTTCCAACAGAGCTACCAAGTTCTTAGAAAGATTGTTAATAATAGGCATACTGGGCATCTTTACATGTGCTCCGGGGGTGGGTTGCTTTAATTAGAGTGACTCCGAGAGCCACTCTAATTAAAGTGCCCACAGAGTCTTGTGTATTCAGTGTCCTGCACTTCAAAATAGTGGCAGCCATTTTGAAGCACAGGGACACTGAATACGTGAGATGTAGAGACTACTGGGAGCATGCCAATTAGCATGCTTGAACAGACTCATATCAAGTCTGCTCTGGCACGCTGTAATTACAGTGCATTGGAGCAGCATCTCCACACATCTACAAACAATTGCTGTGATCAAACCGTGAAGACATTTTTCCTGCTATACACTTCCTTCTCAATTTCATACTTTGGTTTCAGTTATTCTGTTTCGTAGCAACTGAAATAACTCTTCCATATCCATGAGTCATCATCATCATCATTGGGAGTACCTTGATGGAAGGATAACAGTCTTCCAGTAGAAAGAGAAATAATCAGTGAGTCTGGAAATGCCTGAAGAGGCCACCTGAGTTCTGTGTTTGACTGCAGATGTGGCATATACTTCTAGAAGGAAAGAGTGGATCCTGGAGATATGAGGTCATAGCTCTTTCCTTTTTGTCTCTCTTGCCTGTTTGCCTCCATAGCAAGGTGAATCTGCTCAAAATGGTTGAAGTCTTGTCATACTTTTTGGTGCCACTAGAGACGATTCAATGCTCAAGTCTCCCAGGTATTGAGGTTAATATCACATTTCATCATTTTGGCCTTCAGGGTGTCTTTGAATCCCTTCTTTTGACCTTTGATGAGTTGGGAGTATAGGACCTGTTAAGGAAGCCAGTTTTCATACATCTTTATGACACGTCCTATTCAATGGAACTCGTGTCATATAAACATGGCTTCAATGATGGTGGTGGTTGCTTGAGCCAGGACACTAGCATTCAATCTTCTGTCCTTCTAACTGACATGTAGGATTTTTCAAAGGTATTGCTGATGGTAACATTCCAAGGCTTTCAGGTGTTTCCAATATGTTGTCCGGATTTCACACCTATACAATCGGATAGGGATAACAACAGCTTGGTATACCAGAAGTTTGGTTTGGGATCTGAGGTCGTAATCATCAAAAACATGATTTTGGAGATGTCCAAAAGTAGCAATGGCAGATTTAATTCAGTGTTGAATATCATCACTGTTTATGTTCTGGGAGACGTGATTGTCTAGGTAGGGGAAATTCTCAACATTCTCCAAGCACTGCCCTCTAATTGTAAAATGTGGGGTAGCAGCTGAATTGTTTGCAGTGGGTTGGTAAAGTATCTTGGCTTTTATGAAGTTGACAGTAAATCCAAGCATTTCATATGCTTCAAAGTAGTTGAGAGTGACCTGGAGCTCTTTATTTGAGTAGGCATATGACACAATTGTCATATGCCTACTCAAATGACACTAAAGATCAGTAATGGAGGTGTTGGTTATCTTGGATTTGGAATGTAATCAGTTAATGTAAAAGAAATTCCCAACCTTGCAATACTGTTTGCTGACCCCAGATGGAAGTCTGTCAGCAATGAGATGTGGAATAGCTGTGATACAAATGCAAAAAAAGTGTTGATACAATTACACATCCTTGCTTGAATCTAGTTCAAATGGAGAAGGGTTTCCAAGTCATTGCTTATGATGGCTGCTATCATACTGTCATAAAGAAGTCTGATGACAGTAACAAATTTTGGCAGGCATCCAAGTGTCATCAGAATTTTCTGTAGAGCTTCTCTGTTGATTGAATTAAAGACCTTATTAGTCAGATTGATGAAGGCCATGTAAAGATATCAGTATTGCTCATGTCACTTCACCTGCAACTGTTTAGCAACAAAGATAATATCGATGTTACCTCTGAATTAGGTACAACACTGGGACTGAGGTAGAACCTCAGCAAGGGGAGTGAGTCTTTTGAGGAGAATGTGGATGAGGATCTTCCCAGCTAAGGACAAGAGTGCATTGCCACAGTAACTGCTGCAATCTCATCTATTTCCCTTTTTATATATACAATAAAATGTTTGTTATCCGGCACCCATGGGGAATGGGTGGTGCCAGATAACATTGCCTGAACAGGTGTCTGTGCCTTTTTGGGCCCCTGCCTCTCCCGCCGCATCTGGGGCACTGCCGCCCCTCCCACTGCATCACTGCCCCTCCCGCGGGCCCCGCGAGCCCAGAGGGACAGGGAGGGGGACCCCACGTAAGCTGCTATGCTCCAGGCCATGGGGGCTCTGCAGCAGCTTTTACTGTAGTTATTATTCTGGCATTTCTCAAGTCACTGGGGAGATGACACTCAAATTCATGTTTCCAGATTTTCAGAATAACAGCATGTAGGTCATGCGTATTGATGTCATCTGGTATTCTATCAGGACTATATAGTTTGTTGTTTTTCATCTGTGCAATGGCTTTCAGGGACTCTTTATATTACAGTTATGTTTCCCTGAAGTGTCACTTAATGAAGATAAGTATCTTTAGCTCTTTTAATCTTCTCTTATGAGTAAGGAAGGGTGAACAAAAGGTTAGGTGAGTTTAACTGTTTAACAATGGAAGCTAAGAGCTTGAAAGAATCCTGTTTTGAGTTATAGTTAAATAAAACTATTTAAGTGGGAAGGGAAAATGTACAGACCCTTGGTAACTCTCTTTGCCACAGAAGAAGAAAACTTACAGTCTTGGAGAAAAAAGCCATACAGTCACTAAGATCCAACAACAATACGGTAATCAAACCAGCAGGCAAAAATAGAGCTATAGTCATCCTCAACTATCAAAGCTACATCAATAAAGCCAACAGAAAACCCTCTGATATCAATCATGTGTAGATGAAACAAGGCGTGTGTGTTCATGACACTTTAAAGCAGGGTAAATGCTTTTTCACTGCTTTACTGATGTTGGTGTTTGCATGTGTCGGTGACATATTGCGCATTAATTCCAGGTGCTGTAGGAAATTTGGCAGCATAATGCGCCTTAAATGACTTGGGGCACAACAAACTAAAACTCTGAGGAGGAGTTTCATTTTGCTGCCCCTACAGCATTGGAGTGAAGCATTGGGCTTCAGGCAGCTCAGGGGCTCTGCAGGAAGCCCTGCAGGCAGCCTGGCAGCAGTCTGGGAAGGCAGGCTTCACCCAAGAAAAGCAGGGAGCCTGATTTCCACCCCACTACCTGGAGCCTGCCTGCCTGCCTGAGCTGGTGGGGGCCTGGTGCTTCCCTCCATGGCTGCAGTGCCCCCTAGGACCACCTGAACTGGGTGCCACCTGGGGGGGGCCACCTCTGCCACGGAGGGAAGCATCAGCACTCTGCCCCCCACCCCGGCCCAGGGGCTGCTCCACCCAAAGGCAGCTCACCCTCCCCTCCCCGCTGCTGCAGAGGCAGGTAAGTGCAGGGTGTGTGCATGACACGGGGGTTTAAAGGACCCTAAATCGAGGGTCCTGAAAACCGGACCTCTAAGCTTCTGTTGCACCTGTGCTGTGCAAATTCAATTTAGGGCCCCTGTTTCATTTACACATGCCCAAATGTTTTGCAGAATTTGGGGAGATTTCAACAACAGTATTCACTCTGGTACTGGATAATATCATTCCTCCCACACCAGCTTCATAAAAAATGAATTCTACTAATCCCCAAGTCTCCTACCTCAGGAAAGTTTTATATGCTCCTAAAGATTCACAAACAAAGTAACCCTGGCAGCCCCATCACATCCAACTGTGGTACCCTCACTGAAGACCTGTCAGGATTCACAGAAACTATTCTGAAACCATTTGTCATTGAAAGAGCAAGTTTTCTACAAGACACAACAGACTTCCTCAACAAAATTCAGAATATCAACCACCTCTCTGAGAGGTCATATTTGCAATCATAAATGTCACCAGCCCATACATTAACATCCCATGCCATGAAAGCAGAGCTGCTTGCCTAAAGCACCTACAAAAATACAGAGTACCCTCAGATTTGCAACAACATGTTGCACAAATCATTCACTTCATCCTTACCCATAACAACTTCACTTTCAAAAATCAACAATTTTTTCAAACCACAGGCACAGCTATGGGCACAAAGACGGTTCCTCAATATGCCAAACTCTTCATAAGCCACTTGGAGGAGGAATTTCTAGAAAGCAACACCATCAAACCTGTACCATATCTGAGTTACATATATGGTATCTCCATCACCTGTGTGGAACACCTGGACTTACTGACTTCCACCGCAGGTATAACAACTATTGCCCCTCAATCAAACTTTCTCTGAAAGATTCATACATTAACATAAACTGTCAAGACATCACAATTCACAGCCAGGATATCACCATATACAAAAAAACACGCAGACTACTATACTTATGTCCACAAGACCAGCAATCATTCCAAACACACCAAAAATCTGTTTTCTACAGTCAGGCTTCAGATACCACTGCACCTGTTCTTAAAACAATCATGTTGCTGAACATCTAGTCTAAAATCTACTTTTATACAACAAGAACAATGAAGTACAGAAATAGACCATATCTTTGAAAGAGCCACCCAAATACCCTGCAGTAAGCTACTGTGGCAGACTCACCCGACCAAGCTCTGAAGCACCTTGGGGCTTGGGAATTCACACTTCCAACTGGTGGAGCCAAGCCACCAATCAGAAACAAGCTGGGGAAAGCAGGCACTGTCCCTTTTTTCAAGGGGAGGGGGAAAGGCCCTCTCTGACCTGATTGTGAACTGTGGCACAGTAGGTCTGCTGTGTATAAAAGGAAAGTGTGCTTGGCATGCTGGGCAGATGCAGTGAGGGACTTAAGAAGAGTGGAGCAGAGAAAAGCTGGGGAGCTCCTGTCCTCTTTGTGCAGTTCAGCGCACAGTTCAGTGCATAGAGCCCAGGCTTTGGGAGTTGCAAGCAGTGGCTAGAGCCTGCAACCTCAGCAGGTGACCAGGCATCCCCATGCACATTTCAGCGTAAGGAGCCTAGGCTTTGGGAGCCACAAGCGGTGGCTTGAGCTGCCCTAGAGAACCACTGGATCACCTGGTGCACATGGCAATGCACAGTGTCCCAAAACCTGGAGCAGCACTAGGCCACTCAGGTTTGCAATCTATTCCCTGGCATGAGGCTGAGCACCCAGAGGCACCAGCTGGGTGCAACAGGAGCCTAGAGTTCTGGGTTTCAGGACACTCATGAGGCAGCCTGAGCCCCAATGAAAGGCAGAAGACAAGGTCTGGGTTTCAGGACCCGCACTAGGCAGCCCAAGCTCTAACAAAGGGGCAGAAGGTGAAAGCCGGCATTGGGACCTGCACAAGGCGGTCCGGGCCCTGATGGAGGATCCAAAGGGCAGGGACCAAGGTGGCACAACAGAGCACCTGTGACTCCAGGAGACCCCTCCCAGGTGGATCCTTGGGCTTGTGAGCACCTGGGAAACAGGTCCCCCTTTTTTCCCTCAGCAGGAACAGTGGAGATGCTGATTCTTCACCCTGAGATAATGCTGAAGGGTCTCACCCAATACAGTGTGTAGAAAAAGAAGGAAAAACTTGTGCCTCCTGTGTAGGAACCCAATCTGAATCATCTTAATAACATTACAACACTGGTATCTATCTATCTATCTATACACATCTATATACAGAGAGAGAGAGAGAGAGAAAGAGAGAGGGATACACCAGTGTTGTAATATTATTAAGATGATTCAGGTTGGGTTGCTAAGTTGATGCTTGAATTTATTGATGGATATTTGTGTTTATTTGCTTGTGTATTTATCTGTGGTTATTGTGTATATTTGTTTCTTTTATGATCCTTATCGATTTGTAAATATTCTTATTGTATTGTATATTAATAGCTATTTTATTATTGGGTACATAATATTGGCTTGGCTCTATAGAAGAAAGAGGGAATTATCCCCCAGTAACACACCCCTCTCACAGCACTCTTGCCTGACCACCCCATCTCTTCCAACTGAGGACAGGGCACACTCCAAGTGTGTACCCAGACTACATTTTGGGGGCTCATTCAGGTTTGTGGTGGAAGGCAGAGCATTGTTGTTGGTGCTGTGCCTCTCTATAGAGCATCATGTCAGATCCCACAGGTGCCCAGGGATCTGAGGGTGCCAGCACCTCTGGGGCAAGTGGGGAAACTGCTTCTATAGACTGGGTAAACATCCTTAAGCAAGTGCTTAGGGAAGTGACTGATTCATCCAATGATAGAGCTGCATATAAAAGGCTCAGGATATTCTCTGGTAGGATGCCAGTCCCAGCTGGGGAGGAAGGCTTTGAGGCCTGGATTACACACATCCAGGAGACTTGGATCACATGGCAACTCCCAGAAGAGGAAAAGAGATGCTGGCTCTTAGATGTGTTAAGAGAACCTGCTTTCAGTGTTATATGGACCACCAAGTTGCAGAACCCTGGAATTTCTGTACAACAGTGCTTACAAATTTTGAGAGATGTGTTTGGATGGTCTACCTCCTATGGGGTAACCTATTATGAAATGATTGGGACTTTCCAACAAAAAGGGGAGGCAGCATCCTTGTACCTGCTGCATTTGGAGCAGGTGGTACAGCAAGCAGTGGAACAAGGGGTTCTTAACCCTGCTGAGGAAGACCATGCCAGGTCCAATATGTCCAGGTCGGGGCCTATTATAGTTTGGCCCTGGTGAGGGATATAAACTTGATTGGGCAGAAAAGCAATCCACTTGGGTTTGCCCAGTTTATGAGGGAGGTACAAGAGGAGGAAGAGATCCTCAAATTGAGGGAAACCCTGTGGCCTTCTAAGGAGCCTTTGGTTCACCAGGGCCTGGTGAGTAGGGTGATGGCTGTGGCCCTGCAGGAGGAACTGTGTGGCAGTGAGGTGCCCCCACAGGCTTCTGAAGGGGAGGAGCTGGTCCCCATGGACCCCAAACCCCATAAACTGCTCTCCCACGGGGGGAACTTACCTCTCACTGGGCAGCCAGAGCAGGAGCTGTATGAGCCAGCATTATGCCGGCTACTTAATCAGCTGTTTCCTAGGTGGGGAACAGCTGGACCAAATGTGGTGGTTGTTCTGGCCACCGTGGGAAGATTTAAAAACCCCACCAGAACCTGGCAGGCAGAGGAGCCGGAGAGAGAGCATGCGGACTTGAAGCATGTCAGAAGCACTGATGCTCCGGCACGGGCAAAGAGCCGTGCAGCTGGTGTAGCACTGGCAGGCAAAGCAGGAGAGGCATTTGAGCCGCCTGCAGCAGGCAGAGCAGGGAAAGCATTTGAGGCCCTTGTAGGAGGTTTGGGGAAAGGAGGCATCTCTGCTTCCCTCTCCTCCCCAGGAGCCTATTTCTTTTGAATGAGGAAAAAAAAAGGAAAATAAGAGAGAGAGAGAGAGAGAAGAGGCGTCAGAACAAAGCGCCATACCCAGAGACACTACAGTAGGCATGACATTATGCATATATAGTTTGCCCAGCCTCGAGGAAGAGAAGGCTACTTGTTGAGGCAGGAGGGGTGGCCGGACAAATAACAACCAAACTCATTTGGACGCACGATTCCCCTTGAGGCAAGCTGTGGTCAAGCCAGCAAGACCAAACCACCATTGTGCTGATGCTCATCTGGTTGGCAAGTGGATGGGATGTAGGGAAGACGGAGCCCCGTGGATCATTGCACCTGAATTGTGAGTATTACCGTTTCCCAGGAAAGCCCTCCCAGGAAGAAGATCTCCATTGAACCCTCTCTCTTTATAAAATAACATTAAGTCATGGCAGGAGAGTTGAGGGATGGGGCTACACACCCAGCAGGTAGTACAACACACAAGGACACTTACATCACAAACTGTCTCATGAGGTAGAGGAGGAATCCTCCCCGCCCATTCTGACTGCCACCGTCACTGGGACAATTCCCAAAAAACCCTCCAGAATTATCCGAGGCCCCAACTAAGGGCCCAGCCTAAGGCTGTGGGACTATGTTATAAGTGTGGGGAATATTGTCATGTGACAAGAGGATGTTCAGGTCCTGAGAACCCTGACAGGGTTTTCTGAAGGCTAAAAACACTATGGGGGCTGGGAAATGGGGAGGGAATGGAAAAAGGGAGTTGGTTTCACCCCAGACAGGGTCAGACTTTAGAGCCACAGCCATGAGTATAATACCAGAAGGGCTAATAGGTCCCTGGGCTGAAGTACCTGTGAAGGTCAAAGAGCATCCCTGTACTGCAGTATTGGATAGTGGGTCTCAAGGAACCATTTTGTTTGAATCTTTATATAAAGTTCATTTTAAACATTTGCAATTGTTTTCCTTTGGGTTGGGACTATGTGGCCTTTGTCAAAGTCAATATCTATATCATGGATATGTTAAAATAAGAATTCAGTCCCTTGCATCTGTGGTAGGGACTGATAGGGAAGTGGCGACCATTGCCTTGGTATGCCCATACCCAGGGTGGAAGTCAGAGGCTCCCCTTATTATATGAACTAATTCCCACATTTTCCAGCTATTGCCCTAGTACTGTAAGGGCCCTAGCTATAGGAAACAACTAAAAATGCTTGCTCTGTGTTTCGAGGCCAGGTGGAGATGGAGGAGCACAAAAGGAGGATCCCCCGGTTTGGGGGAATTATGGTTTGAAGGGAAAACATCCTCCAAAAATCCCTGCAAAGGGGCAGAGAATCTTACCCATTGCTTGCAGATGGACTGAAGGATCCCAGGAGGCTGAGACCATGGTACTTGAAGCTGTCCCCTATAGGAAAGACTCTCAGGTGTTGAAAGCACCCGATAAATTGCTTGCTCCTCAGGGGCTGGCCTAAGAACATGTCAACATCATAGTGGTGAATCCCTTGGCACAGGAAGTGGTGATCTGTCCCGGTCAGAGACTAGCCACTGTCAGGGAGGTGGTGGTAGTAGCCTCGTCTAACTGGCCCGGCTTCCCCCCACTAGACCCCAAGTGGTTTTATTTTGGGGATTCCCCTGCATCTGAAGCTTGGAAGGAGCAGCTGCGGGAGAAGCTACAGGACAGAACTAAGAGTTTCTCTCTCCATGAGTGGGGTGTGGGGAAGGCTGAGGGAGTGGAACACCAAATTTGCCCCAGTGATCCCTGACCCTTTCGGGAGTGGTCTCACTGCATTCCGCTGGCCGAAATGGAAGAGATTTGATACCATCTGCAAGAACTGCCTGACCATCAGATAATCACTGAGTCAAAAAGCCCCTACGTCTCGCCCATTATCATCATAAGAAAAAAAAATGGGAAACACCACAAGTGTATTGATTATCGAGTGCTAAATGTCTGGACAATTGTTTATCAGTATACGGTCCCTAGGGTACAGGAGGCATTGGACGGCCTTTGAGGCAGTAGATGGTTTTCCAAGATATTACTGTTGGGTAAACAATAATAAATATCTATATAGTTAAGAGTTCGTATTGGCTTGGATCTATAGAGGAAAGAGGGAATTATCCTCTAATGACACATCCCTCTCACAGCACTCTCTCCTGACCACCCCATCCCTTCCAACTAAGGCCAGGGCCCACCACAAGGGTGTACCCAGGCTACACTACTACAATACAAAAAGAAACCCCTCCTGTGACCACATACCCCTGGTGGTCACCTACCACTCCACATTGGGACCAGTTCAAAGAATCATTGAATAGTTGCAGCCTATACTCAACAAAGATCAGACCTTGAGAGAAATATTCCCAGCCCCCTATCCTGGCTTGTTTAACTATATCCCAATCAAGCCATTGGTGCAATAAAAACGGCACCCCCAAAACTCCTTGCTTCTTGCATAATTCCTGGACCATCACGTATACAGCATCGTTCTAACACTATCTCCATTATAACATTGTAGAAAGCCAAGCTTCTGACAGCAGCAGTAGTAAAGGAGAGTCAGGAACATGGGCCCTGACCACTGCTTGCTGCCCCAGGTGTCTGACTGCCTTGTTACACACATCTGATTTCACATTTATATGATCCCTCTCACATGAATTGTATTATATACTGTACACATCAGTTCACCCACCACAGAAATGCATCTGCATACAAAGTGAGCATAGCCACTACCATGGGACTAATTTTCATATCTGCTAAAATCATGAAGTTACATAAGACACTGAAGTTTCACTTAAAAATTAGTTTCAAATCCTCACAGTAGTAGAGATAGATCTTAAAAATGTGAAGCAAGGACACCTCAAAGGTGCAAAAGCCAGAAGCCCAATATAAAGATGCATCTTATAAATAATATTTGAATATTGACTACACCTAGAAGATATTCTCTTCAGTACACCATGCTGAACAACTGAGACTCAGTGAGAAAAGGGGACAAACAATACTACTACCAGAAGCACTGTTATCTTTAGGAATTTGCCATCCAGCTAGCACCAAGTGTTAATATGCTTAGTTTGTTCAACCAGGAAAAACAATTCATAGCACATAGCATGATAACTACAGGCTCTTCTTTTCCCAGAAGTATGTGCCTCACCCTGTAGTTGTTACAGCAATTGTTTCCATTGAACATTGCTAATTATCACCCTAAAACTAGCCAAGTGAAATGTAGAAAAGGCATGGACACATCAAAGAGCTGATTCACAAGTCAAATGACAGCTTGACAACCATTGATCCTTCCAGATCATGCTGTATGCATGAAAGGTCACCCAGACCTTCAATTCATGTGCCTAGGCAAGAGGTTTTTTGGAGGAATGGAGGCTGCCCACATCCTCTATCCCCTCTTTAGGCCACTGAGGCACTTGGTGCCTCCATGGCTGTATTTGTATAAGCATTAAGGAATTGAACCTAGGACTCCTATGTAGCAGACAAGGATTCTGCCACTGAACCACAGGGAGCTCCTCAAATAAAGGTGAAATAAGATAAAGGGATTTAATAACACTGATATTGCTCGATGAAGGTATCAGAGAGTTTCTAAATATCTATTTCCTTTTGTTGCTTCACAAACACTCCAAGGTCTGGTAATCTAACATTTATCAGCAATTCAAACAGCACCATTATAAAGTGAGCAGAAACTGGTCTCTTTGTGGAGAGAAGTTACTTTTTAACACTACAATTTGGATATTATATTATATATCTATATACACACACACGCATATATATATACACACACATATATATATACACACACACACATACACATATATATTATAAAAATTATTATATATTAAAGAAAATGATTTCCTAAAAACAGTTATCAGAACAAGCTCCTTTAAAAAATAATTGGAACACAGGTTTAAAATGTGGGTTTAAAATATTACCTGTACAATAGTAAGTATACTGTGTCATGTTGGGAATGTTCATTTAAAGTATACATTGCCTATTGCCTTGACAAATTGTTCTGTCTTACTATAACAAAGAATTGTTAAGGGATAAAAACAAATTCTCCATCAGAAGCTAAAACCATAATTACTCTTAAAAATATTGGACAGCTTTTCCACATAAGAAATAGATTTCTAAAGCTTGCCAACAACCTCACATAACACATCACAGTGCAGTTCAGAACATAAGGTTGAAGGTTGCCAAAATAAGGTACAATGAAGTTGGACACTACTTTGTACGTAAAAAATGGTGATTTCTAAATATGAATTCAAAATGTAATCAAGAGAAAATGCAAAGATTGAAATGGAAAATCATTTTGAAAACACAGCTGGGTTTTAGTCACTGTCCTGACTTCATCATTCTGCTCAAGCAAATCCATCCAGGGCTTTATGTGGGGGGAGGGGAGATCCCTTGAAATGAATTTACAATATACAGATATTTGAATCATCTCCTTATGATCTCAAGACTATAATAAACATTAAAATCTAAAACTCTTAATTAATAATCTACAGGTTATATGTAAAAGTACTTTGACAAAAGTATAGGCAGAGTAGACATGATAATGAAAAATCTTGCAGCAACCAAGAGTAAAAATGGCTTATTGTGCTGCTTGCTTTTTGTAGACCATTACTTCATTTGTGCCAGCTGAAATAAACAAAAGTTATGATTGCACCTTTTAGCTGTGTAAGAACAGGATGACAAGAAATTTCAGTATTGTCCTATCTTAGAATTAACTCTCTTCATTGTAAATTTGACATCTACAGTACATTTGGACTGAGCAGTTTGACAGGCAAACAAAGAAAGACATACTGATTTTTTTCAGTAATATTTTTACCTGGAAGACTACATTATTAGCATTTTGAGTAGTTTATTCGTTTCATTAATAATTTACAGTATTTGGGGGAAAAAAGCGGAGTCTTTCCATACCAATTAGTGGTTGTGAATGAAGAATCTGAATATTCAACATAAAAATATTTTAAATGTTTGCTTAAAATACTGGAATATAATACCATCTCAAAAATTCTCGTCAAATAGTTTCTTCTATGTTCTTTTAGGAGAAAGTCTATTCAGTTTTCTATTTCTAACAAAATGAAGTATTCAATAATGGGAAAATATTAGAGAACGTGGGCCAAAATGTGATGGAGTTCAGAAAGCTCCCCTGGATCAGCTCCTGCACCTGCCCTACCTTTTGCCTGACTTATTACCAACATCGCTAAACCCTCTGTACATTTAATTTGGTGATCAAAGCATTTGAATGGACAATAATATCTCGAAAACAAAGTAAAACCAGAAATACGCTGGATCATAACAAACCCCAGTCTGTGGGTCCTGTTACAGCATCAATATTTACCAACAAGAGCTCCATTAAGCATCAAATATATGAGTCATTTCCCATGTTAATTACATTAAAAAAATAATGTAATTCAGATACATCTGTGTGGTAGCTCCTGGTCAATGTTGAGCAAAAAATCAATCCTCTTATATTGCCTGATGTTCTTGAGCTATTAAAGTACTGTTTGGTGCATTAATCATATTACAGTGTCATAATGAATATTACTGTACAGCCATTTCAATATATAAGTGATAGGAATTATTTGTTCAATGCACAGGCACAAATATACTCGTTTTACATGTGTCATGCTGATTACATATACTTGTTTGTGCATCTTTCCAGTGACTAAGGACACTTAATAGTTCACAATCCAGTAGTCAGTAACAGAACAGTTTCTTTCATCAATCACTTTAAACAAACAAACAAAAAACAACAAAAACATCCCCCAAAACAAAAAACAAAAATAGAACAAACATAATTGGTTGTGACACCTGCCAGATTATAGGCTGCACAGTTTATAGTCCAACCCCTCCAAGGTCTGGAAAGATCCTTGAGGCTTTCTACACCCCTTTGTTATGTAGACTATGTAAACTTCAGTTATCTTCAGTTATCTGATAGTCCTCAGAGCCTCAGATCAGTATCAGTAATTGTGTCATTGATACCTAATTGTATCATTGATAGCTTTTTCTCAAAGTAGATTTTGTTAGTGATTGGTTCACTGATTTTGTCTGCTTCAAACTTTTGTTTGGCACCATGTAGAGACAAAGGAAGAGATGACAACCTTTTAACTTCTGAAAAAATACAGCCTACAGAGAACAGTTTCCTCTAAATCTTAGGATAGAAATCTTGTCTTTTGTGATTTGTGAAGAATACTATTCTCTTACAATTTTCTATAAATATCAACTAATATCTACTTAAAGATGCTGTAATATTAAAAATTTAAAAACTGTTTGAAATGTAGTTTCTGACAGTGTCATTAAAAATTTTATTCTGTTTTTTCTTTTTGTATGTCATCAATTTGTGTGAAGTCAGCTTTACTATACCCACTGTAACCTTTTCTTTCTTTTTGTGTTAGTCTTTCAATTAAACAACTGGGAAATGAAAAACCATTTAAAAACATAAGCCACTGGTTGTAAAACCACAAAAATCCACAAGGGGATTCAAGGAGAACATTACAAGAAAGAATGAAAGAGTGAATGAAAGAAAGAACAAATGAAGAAAAGAACCAACAAAAGAATGGAAGATCTTTCTTTGATGGTACCTTTTTAATTAGAATATCCTTGTTTTGTACATATATTCATTATTTATGCAGCAGTTTAGATCCGCATTATACTTCAGAAACAAAAATCCTAATGTGCCCTTGCATGGAGGGGTTTCTAGACTGAATTAGATGATTAGACTAAAAAGATATTTTAAAAAGGGGGTGCAAGGGTTCCAACAGTAGAACTCATACTTGTTTTAACATCTAAAGGTAAGAGTCTGTTCTGTTACAGGTTGGCTGATCTCCTCCAAAGGGCTTTAAATTAGGTTCATCGGGGGACGCAGAGGAAGCAGAGGATAAGGAGAACCTAGGATCAGTGAGCCATGAACAATGCATTGGATCAGCTCAGGTAAGCACTAAGGTAAGCACTAAGGGGCTTGATAGACATCAGGACAAGGAGTACCAAGGGCACCCATCAGGGGGCTTAAATGTCTCTACACTAATGCTAGGAGCATGGGGAACAAGCAGGAGGAACTTGCAGTCCTGCTTGCAAGCAGCAACTTCAACCTGGTTGGACTAACTGAAACCTGGTGGGACCCTACTCACGATTGGGCAGTAGGCATTGAGGGCTACAGGTTGTACAAACGGGATAGAATGGGGAAAAGGAGTGGGGGATGAATGTTGCTCTCTGTGTTTAGGAGCAATATGCATCCTCTATAATCAAGATGGGATCAGAGGAGGACAAAACTGAGATACTGTGGGTCAGAATACAAGGGGGTCAGGGGGACAGGGACTTGGTAATGGGGGTCTACTACAGACAACCAAACCAGGAGGATGAGCTAGATCTGAAATTCTCCAGACAGCTCTCTGAGGCCATACAGTTGAGAGATATGGTTGTCATGGGTACCCTGACATCTGCTGTGAGGACCAGTCAGCCAAATCTACATGACTCATGTAGGTTCTTAACCTGCATACAGGACTTTCACCTAACGCAGGAGGTATAGGATCCCACTAGGAAGAATGCCTTGCTGGGCTTGGTGTTAGCTACAGGGGATGACCTGGTTGAAGAATCAGGAGGTACAAGGTAACCCAGGGGATAGTGACCATTGATTGATTGAATTTACTATCCAGAGAAGGGTAAACTAACCAGCAGGGCTGAAGTACTACACTTTAGAAAGGCTAACTTCAGTGTGCTCAGGAGATTAGTTAGTGAGGCATTAAAGTTCAAGAGTGTTGGTGAAATGGTGCTGCAGGAAGGGTGGTTGTTCCTCAAGGGAGTGATCCTACAGGTGCAGGAGACAATCCCATTAAGCATAAAAGGGGGAAAAGGCACTAAGAAGCCCTCTTGGCTGAACAGGGAAGTCCAGGAAAACCTAGGGGCAAAGAAAGATGTATACAGGCTGTGGAAATGGGGTAGCTACCAAGGAAGAGTATACCTCCCTGGCTTGCACTTGTAGGGAATCAGCAGGAAGGCCAAAGCAGGATTCAAACTTAGGCTGACAACAAAAATTAAGGACAACAAAAAGTCCTTCTTCAGGTACATAGGGAGCAAAAGGAAGGCACAGGATAGCATAGGACCACTACAGGACAAACTAGGGCAATTGGTGACAGTGAGGAGGGACAAAACTGAGCTCTTCAATGAGTTCTTTGTATCTGTATTCCTAGAAACAGACCAAGACAAATCTCCCAGTTGGATCATAGATAGACACAGGAGGGACATCAGCCCACCAATTGTTAGTGCAGACTGAGTGAAGGGGCACTTGGAGGGGCTGGATGAACTTCATCCAAGGGTGCTGAAGGAATTGGCCAGTGTCACAGCAGAGCTGCTGACACAGCTGTTCGAGCACTCATGGTGCTCTGGTCAGGTCCCGGAAGAATGGAAAAGGGCCAGTGTGGTCCCTATATTCAAGAAGGGGAGGAACCAGAAAACTATAGGGCCAGTTAGTCTCCATCCTTGGGAAAACTCTGGAAAAAAATCATTAAGGATCACATTTGTGGGAGCCCAGCAGAGGAAATAATGCTGAAAGGAAATCAGCATGAGTTCATTACAGGTAGATCCTGTCTGACTAACCTTGTTTCTTTTTATGGCCAGGTCACAAAATGCTTAGATGCAGAAGCTGAGGTAGATGTCATCTACCTAGACTTTAAGAAGGCCTTCAATACAGTATCACATTCTGTTCTTGCAAATAAACTGAGTGGCTGTGATGTAGATGATTACACAGTCAGGTGGGTGGAAAATTGTCTTAGGGGTCACACCTAGAGAGTGGTGGTCGAAGGGTTGATATTGACCTGGAAAGATGTGGGCATTGGAGTCCCGCAAGGCTCAGTCCTTGGACCGGTGCTATTCAATGTCTTAATCAGTAATTTGGACAAGGGTGTAGAGAGCACCCTGTCCAAGTTCGCAGATGATACCAAATTATGGGGCAAAGTTAACACACCAGAGGGTAGGGAACAGATCCAGGTGGATCTGGACAGGTTGAAAAAATGGGCAGAATGAAACAGGATGCAGTTCAACAAAGACAAGTACAAAGTGCTACACCCGGGCAAAAAGAACCACCAACACACTTACAGGCTGAGGGATGACCTTCTCAGCAGCACAGCAGCAGAAATGGATCTCAGAGTCATGAGCCTTCAATGTGATGAAGTGATCAACAAGGCTAACTGCACTTTGTCATGCATTAGCAGGTGCATGATGAACAGGTCCAGGGAAGTGATGCTTCCCTTCTAAGCGGTACTGGTCAGGCCACAGTTGAAGTATTGCATTCAGGTTTGGGCGCCGCACTTCAAGAGGGATGCGGAGAATCTTGAGAGGGTTCAGAGGAGGCCCACTGGTATGGTCAGAGGCCTGAAGGCAGGGCCCTACAAAGAGAGACTGAGGGACCTAGATCTCTTCAGCATTTGCAAGAGAAGGCTGAGGTGATCTTGTGTCTGTCTATAAATTCATCAGGGGAGGGCAGCAGAGAATAGGAGATGCTCCTATTCCAGGGGACTCCCTGGAGTAACTAAGAACAATGGCCACAAATTGATGGAGAGCAGATTTAGGTTTGGCATTAGAAAAAACTTCTTCACAGGAAGGGTTGCCAGAATCTGGAGTGGGCTTCCAAGGGAGATGGTGCTCTCCCCTACCCTGGGGGTCTTCAAGAGGAGACTGGACAAGCACCTTTCCTGCCAGGGCAGGGGTTCAGACTCAATCTACTGGGGTACCTTCTGACCCTAACATCTATGAATCTACCTTGGAACTTTTTTCTTGAGTAAATTATGGTTTTAATAAAACACAGGCTTCTACAGCTAACTTCAAGAAGTTATTTTTATTCATTTTTCAAAATACATGAAAACATTGGATTTTTTTATATTGAGTTTTCCCCTCCCACTTTTTTATTGGGGGAAAAAAATCTCCAAAATAAGGGGAAAACAGAAAAAGACAGTAGTTAAACACCAAAAAAAGAACATAGGGAAGAGAAAGGAGGGGAAGAAAGACAGCATGGAAGTGAAAAGGGGGTAATGTCTCTATTTTTATGTACTAGGTATTGATCAAAGTTTCTAGAAGTTAGAGCAATTATTTTCAGTTCTGTTTGAGGCTCCTCTTCTCAGAAACGTCACTTGCTCATTAACTGATAGCCTAGTCATTGCACCAGCCTTCAATCTCTGTAAACAATCTACTTTTCCATCTAAATAACACAAGGTGTTTGGCTAAAAGCACTTCTCTAGAAAGCCAAGGTCTCTGAGCTGGACAGTTTCCAACAAACTGGGATATTTCCCAAACTACAGTTCTGCAAAGTAATCTTTAAGGATACTTCCATTATCATATTAACATCCTTTCCACTTCTAACCAAAGGGATCATTATACCATCAAGCCACTATGGAACATAAGTTCTGGTGTAGGTCTGGAGACCAACATATCCAGCAGGAGCAGTCTCCTTTGACAGGCAGTCCCTGTCCTGCCGTGCACCTTAATGCATGGGCGACTAGTGCCTCCTGAGTCAGGGGGGCACTTGCCCCCCCAGCAGCCAGTCTGTGACCAGGAAGCAAACCCCCTGCAGCCAAAGGCACCTGGTGCCCCCACTCCCAAGCTTCTCCTGATGCCCCCACTCTCCAGCCAGTGCTCTCAGGGGGAGGGGAGGGCAAAAGTGCTCTCGTCTGTTCCCCCTGCCCATTACCTAAGCAGGGAACGCTGTCAGGGTGTGCACCAGCACTCTCAGGAGGTGCACATGCACCCCTGTGCATCCCCCTACACATCATCACTGCCCTCATGTATCATATTACAGTGTCATAATGAATATTACTGTACAGCCATTTCAATATATAAGTGATAGGAATTATTTGTTTGATGCACAAGCACAAATATACTTGTTTTACGTGTGTCATGCTGATTACATATACTTGTTTGTGCATCTTTCCAGTGACTAAGGACACTTACTAGTTCACAATCCAGTAGTCAGTAACAGAACAGTTTACGAACAGAACATCATAACCAATAGGAACAAAATAGAGTTTTTTGCTAGATCAGCCTTAATGGTAGGTGAAAAATAGAGTTTTTAATATTCTGAAAAGAACTTCTCCATTATCTAGCTCAATTATATGTACAAAAATATTTGTTTCTGAAATCACTAAAGACTGCCTAGCTAAGGACTAAAGCCATTGGACTGTGGTTCTCAAACTTTTTAGATTTAAGACACTACTCAGAAAATGCCAGTTTTTCATTTTCACTTTATTTTTGACTAGAGAAAAATAACAGTGCAATTCCTCGGTTGCACAGATCTTAGAAAAACCATAACAGATAAGAATGTTTTTTGACACTGTGAATTCCTATTTGAAATCTCTGGGTTTATCTCATGAATCATATTTGCACACCTAACTGTGCCAACTTTGTGTGGCACCCTTCAAAGGATCTGCCCTGACACCCTGTTTGAGAAACACTGCTATAGAATAATGTTGCAAGGTTGGAAAACTGCAGCCTCCAGGCTTGACTGTAAGTTAGTTTTTACAGGAACTCAGTCTCAGCCTTCTACTTCCAGAGAAATGTTTTTAAATTTCAATTTAAAATTTTCTGATATAAAATGGAAGAATAGTAAACTCAGTACAAACAGCAATCTGGTAAGCACATACATTTAGTAATATTCATTTCATTTCAAAGGCTAGAGGGTAGAAGTTTTTATGGCCACTTTCTAGAATAGATTCCAGATCAGGGTTGGCAAACTCATCTGGCTCCAGCAGGTAGATGAGGGTGACTGGGCTGGTTTGTGGGCTGGCTCTGGCTGTGCAGGTGGTATGCAGGCAGTACTGTGAGCATGCCCATGACCCACGAAGCTGACAGTGTGCTGCATGTGGCTCCCCACTAGACCGGTCCTGAGTACTGGATCTGAGGCCAGTCAGGATTGGTCCCCAGGCTGTCTGTGCACACTGTAGCCAGCATGCAGGGCTGTGCAGTGGGGCGCTGCATGTAGCATGTGCCCTGTCTAGGACCCAAGGCTATATTGGGTCCACAGGCCATATATTTGATACCCCTGTTCTGGATTACTTCAAGCAAATTCTTCATCACATTGTGGATGAGAATTGCTAAACATTCCTTATGCTGGATTTGCCACTAAAAATTGCAGTTTCAATATGAGATTGTTTATGCCCACAGTGCTCAACAAACACTGCAATGATGGCAATCATTTTTTGAGACTATCATATCCCTGTCTATAACCACAACTGAATGGTATGAATGATTTGGGATAGGATCTTGCTAAGCCTTCTGCACAAAGCCATTACAGCAAGTATTTTGACAAAACATGTTTGAAGTAGATCAGCCTATAGCTACCATACTCTGTGGTATCCTTACCTGGTTAGGGGATGACCACTCCCCTTAAATGTGAGGGACTGCATTTGACTCCTGGTTTCAGTATACATATTCAAGTATTTGGGAGGTAGAATTTTTAGATCTCAGAATTTTAAAAATAAGAGTTCAACTGAAGGTTTATCATTTTCATGCATTTGATTTCCAGATCCAGTTATGCTAATTCCAGGACTTCTTTCAAAGAGCTGAAGAGCTGCAGCTTCAAAAATGTGATGAAATCTTGTAAAGCAGCTAAACCTCCTAGAGCAGCTGCATGCATCATTAAATGAGACAACTGGAACTTAGAATAAAACTGCTTATGTTGTTCATTGATTGTCAATTGTGTCATATATATTTTGTTTTTCCTATCCAAAATAGCTGTGATTTTATTTTGATTAGTTTACTTGTTTCAGTCTATAAACCAACAGTTTGCTGACTCTTTCACTGGATTCCCAATAAGCCTGTACTAAGCAAAACATGGTAAATTCTGACCTCTGCTTGTGGAGCTTACTGAGTTCTTAACCTAAGTGGGTAAGGACCCAGAATTTCCCAAGACATTCCTCATCACCAGTTTTAAGTTTTGTTTCTGGTAAATATAATTTAGCACTGCATCACTTCCAGAGGCAAAAGCAGTAATATGTCTATAAATACATTTTTTGATGGCTTGCCACAAAACTACTTAAAAAGGAGCTTCAGGATAAGAGAAAAAGGATACATTAGGTCACTGTGTAGAAGCAGGAGGGCTATGTCCAACAGGGGCCAAAGACATCAGTATAGGGGTATGATATGGCATAGCAACTGTCTCAATAAGACAAAAAACTAGGTTTTCAATTAAATCATGGGTAACCCAGATGATGGCAGATGGAATTAATTATAGAAAGTATAATGCTTGGCTATATAATTACATAGCTTCTAAATGTTATGCAGACTCAGATCTGCTTTGTAATATTGAATCATATTTCAGATTTCCTACTTGATGGGGAGGTAGAGAAAGAAAAGAACTTGTTCAAAATAAGACTGAATATTTCACTGAAGCTCCTGAAGCAATAATAAAGGGAGCAGTGTTTCCTGTCATTTAGATCAGTAAAACATCATAGGAGGACATGGGAAGAATCAGCTGGGCTCTAACCTAGGAGGACACGGGGAGAATCAGCTGGGCTCTAACCTAGTTGTTACAACTCAAGAGAGAGATTCAAATCACTGTAGACAGTTCTCTAAAAATGTCAGTGTAATGTACAGCAGTGACCAAAAAGCTGATAAAATATTGGGCATCATTAAGAATGGAGAATATCAAAAACAAAATGGAGAATATCATCGTGCCACTATACAAGTCCATGGCATGCCCACATCTTGAATATTGTGTGCAGTTTTGGTCTCTGCATCTCAAAAATGATATAGTAGAATTACAAAAGGCACAGAGAAGGACAGACAAAATAATCAGGGGGATGGAGCAGTTGCCATACCAGGAAAGACTAAAAAGGCTACAACTCTTCAGTTTGGAAAGGAGAAGGCTGATGGGGGATATGATAGTGGGTTATAAAATCAGAGGGCATGGGCAAATTGAATACAGAACTGATTCACCGAGTCACAGAATACCAGAACTGGGGCACATCCACTGAAATTAATAAAACACAGGTTTAAAACTAACAAGTACTTTCTTACACAGTGCATATTTATTTTATGGAACTCACTGCCCCAGGAGGTAGGTTGTAGATGGGGGTAGGCAAAATGGCAGATCTGGCCAGTAGCCAGATTTAATTTCCCAGCAGTCCCTGCCCACATCGCTGTGGCTAGTTTCATAGTTTCATAGTAGCTAAGGTCAGGAGGGTCCTGAACAGACCACCTAGCCTGACACCCCGCCATAGGCAGGAATGAATGCTGCATTCACAAGACTCCAGACAGGTGATTGTCACAGGGAGAAACAAGGGGGAAAACCCTGAGGAGCCTGGGGAGAACCCTGGGAGCAGGAGATGTTCAGGGAAGGAAAAGAAAAAAACAAGCAGCAAACAGAAAAACTCTTATCTCTAGCTGGAACCGCGGCAAAGCCGGAAATGGTGGCTGGACCTGAGTGGTTCGTTAGCCATGTCTTTATACAGCTGCAGCCAGCTGATAACGTCAGCTGCAGGAGCTGGCCGGGGGAGATAACAGGAGCCGCGGGCAAGAAAGAAGGGGAGAGACCAGCTGGAGCACCAGAAGGGGAATCTCTCCCGGAGTCCCTGCGAAGGGGAGGAGCATGGGGGGTTTGCATCCTGCAGCACAGGAGGAGAGAGCAAGACCCTTTATGAGGAGGACGCCGCTGGCAGTGAGGCAGGAGGCGAGAGTGCTGAGCAGAGACCTGGAGACAGAAGAGAGCAGGAGAGGCTTGAGACCCAGAGTTGCCTGCATAGGGTCAGAAGAGTCAGCAGAAGCCAGAATACCAGATCAGGTGGGATCGTAGAGGGTTTGGACAGCCTCAAGGAGGTACCCCAGGCAGAGGCTGAAGGGCACAGTCAGCGGGAAGGGCAACGGAAGACGGGCACTAGCCACATAGAGCTGCCTCACCAGGAGACATGGGGGAGACGTGCCGAGGGGGGTCATCAGGGATCCAGTGAATCCTCAGGATTGATAAAGAATGAAGCGGAGGACGTGGAAGACATTAGGTTGACCCAGACCCAGCCTACGCTTGTCAAGGGTCTTAGAGGCCGCAGCCAGTTAGAGTAGGGCAGTCTGTAGGAGCAGGCAAAAAGGGGGCGGAGGCCATCCCTCAGTATCTGTTATTTCTTCAGTGGTGATATCCTTTTTGTGGTTTTTTTTTGTTACCCACCTATGGAGGGGTTGTTAGGTGAGGAGCCCAGGTACTTTACAACCATGGGCAGGGCCAGTTGGCTGTGAGGAGAAAGGGGGCCAAGTGGGCCTTTAGCCTGACTTTCCTATAGTCTATTAGGAAAAGGGTGTGAAGCCTCAACTATTGGAGGGGCTTGGCCAGAGATTGTCAGGATTCAACAAGATGGGGTGTAAGGGCAAGGTAGAGCCTCACAGAAGATCATTTTCCCGGGGTCCTATGCATTAGAGACGCCAATAGTTAAACCCCACCACTGGGAGAAGATTGAAATTGTGGCAGGTGAGATTGGGGAGAGACTATCCAGGTGAAAGACACCGACTCAGTGGAACCACAGGGACGGACAGGCGGACAACCCCAAACTTTTAGGGATGCATAGCGTGTGACGGGATGTTCGAAGCCAGGTGGGTACAGTGATCATCCAACCTCATCTTGAAGTTGCCCAAGGTAGGGGCGACGACCACTTCCCTGGGAAGTTGGTTCCAGATACTGGCCACCCTAAATATAAAATATTTCCTTCTGATCTCTAACCTAAACTATTCTCCATCAGCGTATTACCATTGTTTCTTGTCACCCCAGGTGGTGCTGGGAAGAAAAGGGCTCTTTCTATTTGCTGTTGAACTCCCCTGATGAGTTTGTAGGCAGCCACCAGGTCCCCCTCAGTCTCCTCTTGCTGAGGCTGAATAAGTTCAGGTCCCTCATAGGGCCTGTCCTGCTGCCCTTTCACTAAGTGGGTGGCCCTCCTCTGAACCCTCTCCAGGCTGGCCACATCCTTTTTAAAGTGTGGCGCCTGGTACTGGACGCAATACTCCAACTGCGGCCTGACCAAAGTCGCATAGAGGGGGAGTATCACCTCTCTGGACCGGCTTGAGATGCATCTTTGGATGCATGCCAAGGTATGGCTGGCCAGTTTCCAATCCCCTGGCACCTGGCCAGATGACCACAAATGCTCATACAGATGAGCCAAGGGCTCCACTATGACACCTGCCAACTCCCTCAATACCCTTGGGTGGAGGGCATCTGGACCTGCAGATTTAAAAATGTGTAGTCCTTCCAGAAGATCCCTAACTACATCTGTGCTGACTGAAGGCCTGACAGAGCTATCCTCAAGACTGTCCCAACCTCTGGTAGGTGGGATGTCCTGGTCCCTGTTCAAGAAAACAGAGGCAAAGAAACTGTTAAAAATATCAGCTTTCTTGTCTGGCATAGCCACAAGATTATCATTTGCGTCCTGCAGGGGCCCTACATTGCCTGGTGCCCTCTTCTTGCTCCCCATGTACTGAAAAAGGACTTTTTGTTGTTCTTAATCCTGGATGCTAGCCTGAGTTCCTGTCTCTGTCTTGGCCTTCCTACTAGCCCTCCTACACTCATGAGCTGAGGAGAAGTACTCCTCCTTGGTGATAGCTCCTCCTTTCCACTGGTTGTACACCCCCCTTTTAGTTCTCAGGCATTGCTGAGGACTAACAGGGAGGGTCCACTGGTTTCCATGGAGACTCCAGGAGTGGCAGTGCCATAACAGTGTGGGGCTAGGGTTTCTATGGAAACCAGCCCCAGCAGTGCTGGCAGGGCATGTGGCAGGGCAGGGAGCTGTCCTGGGGCCAGGGCTGGGATCTTGCAGTGGTGACAGCATGGTCCAGAGCCAGGGCAGAGCTGTGACCCACCACCTGTATGCCCCTGCCTGGGACATGTAGGTGGCTGATCGCAGCTCTGCCCCAGCTCCGGACAACATTGTCATAGCCATAAGATCCCAGCCCCAAAGCAACACCCTGCCCTTCCGCACACCCTGCCATTGTTGCTGGGGCTGGTCTCCATGGAAACGCTGGCCCCATGCTGTCATGGCTCTCCTGCTTCTGGGGTCTCCAGGGAAACTGAATATAGTGATGTGGGGAGGGGCTGCTGGGAAGTGGAGTCTGCCATGATCCTGATCTGATCCGTGGGCCAGACTTTGTCTTCCCCTGTTGTAGATACAAATAGTATAGCAAGGTCAGAAAGAGACTAGATACATTTGTGAATGATAGATCTATTAAAAGCTATTAAACAGAACAGCTGGGGATATTTTCTCTGGTGTCTCTAAACCAATGACAGTGGATGTCAGGGAAAATATTGAATAGAAGAGAGATTATAACAGTTATGGACTATCACTTCCAAATTCTATGTGTTAGGAATCTGAAGACTTAAGTGCTGAAATGCAATTCTATTGTGTCCTATTCAAGTCCATGAATCTATGGAATGTATCTATTTTTCTAGACAGACCATCATCTTACCATAAGAGTAAGTAACCCAAACAGATCAAGGAAGAGGAGGACTCCCAACTTTCTGACTGAGCTATTGTTTACAAGCAGGGTGTAATAGATTCATACTTAGATGCCTAAGTCCACTAACACCTAAAGGGTGGAATAGAATCTAGCTCCTAGTGAATTTGCACTTCATCAAGTCTCAGGGATAAAGGTTGTAGCCGTGTTGGTCTAAGAGTACAAGCAAGCAGTGTGCTAGAGGCAATATTTTTATTAGACCAACTAGACAGTTGCAAATAAAAATTCTTTATTTGCAGCTTTTGGGAATGTGCACCCTTCTTTAGGTATAGCAGAATGCAAAGATTGTAAAATGTCTCCCAGGTATAAATGAAAATTCATACTGTACAAGAGAGTTGGTGTAATTTCTCATGGTTGGAAAAGTTCACTTTATGCAAACTTTTATGCATTTTATGCATACTTGCAGAGCAACCTCAATACAACAGAAATTCCTTGCCCAGGAGACCCTTTCCATCACCAATTCTCCTGTGAAATATGAAACATCATAACAAGAAAGAAGCATAATTCAACATCCTGCTTGCCATCAGACAACTCTGAGGTAAACAGATTGCTCCAACCCTTATCTAAGCCTAATTTGCATAAAATGAACTTTTCCAACCAAAAGAAATTACACTACTTCCTGTACAATACGCATTTTCATTTCTAGCTAGGAGAAATTATATAATCTCTGCATTCTCTTATGTCTGAAGAAGTGTGTGTGTGCCCAAAACCTTGCAAATAAAGAAATTTATTTTTTTTGCAACTGTCTAGTTGGTCTAATAAAAATATTGCCTCTAGCACACTTTAGCAAGTGTGTTTTCTGGGACATGATTATTTCAGCTGTCTCTCTCCTCTCCTGCATATTATGTAATTATTGTTTAATCCTAAATCCCTAATTGTTCTGGCATCATTGATTAAAAACAGAAAAGCAAATCACACACAGGAATATTAATACCATTGGCTAGCAGTGAGCAGGATGTATAGTGTAATGCTTCTTCAGATATTTCAGCCAATCCTCTCACACAACAGCAAAGCTAAGAGGCTATGCTTTTATGCCAGTGGTGTTCATGGTTTTGGCCCTGCAGGCCAGACAAATGACATGGGGCTAGTCCACGGGCCAAATGAGGCCCATGCTGCCTCTGTCCATATGGAATTCAGTTCTGAGGGCCTAACAGCACTGGGGTGGTCAGGATTGGTCTCCAGGGCTCTGCACTGCCCTATGTGCCTCATCTAGCACTTGGGCCAAGGCCCCCAGGTCTCCCAACAAATCTGTGGGGAGCCAGGCAGGCTGGATGACACAGTTCCAGGGGCCAGATCTGGCCCATGGGCTGCCAGTTATTGTAAGGGAGAGAAGGAGCTGGCGGGCTCCACAGCTCCACGCCCACACGGAGCCCCGCTGATCAGCCACCCGCCGGTTTCAGTGGCGGGGCGGGAACTTACCTTCCCCAGGTATGTGGGGAGAGGAGGGGCTGATGCCCATGAGGCCAACATAAAAGAGAGGCCGGGGATGGCCAGAGAGGAGGACGTGGAACCCGAAGCAGGCGGCAGGGAGCCTGAAATCCGGCAGAGCTTGTGGCAGTGGATGCGAGCGGTCCTCTGGCGCGGTAGAAGCCTTTGGCAGAGAGGCCAGCCCCAGCAGGGTCCTTGGAGCCTGGGCGGATGGCCTGGGGGAGATTGACTTATTATACGGTCGGCTGGGAACGGCTGGAGCCTGCAGGAGCCAGGCGCCACATTGATTGTATTATAAGAGTGGACCAGCCCCAGGGAACCGGTAAATAGTGAACTGTTATATCGCCGGTCGGAAGTGGCTGTAACCCAGCGGGAGCTGGGTACCGCATTGACTCTAATATAAGGGGCACTCGTTGTCTGTAAGTGCCATAGCTCCAGCAATAGGGACAGAATGGCCGCAGGGAGCCCAACTGTAACTTGAGGAACCTACCAAGGTCCCTAACAGAGCTAGTCGGGAGCTAGCAAAGGGTTAGATGCCATGGCATACAGGGAACGTAGGAGGTTGGCGGCTGAAGGCTGAAGCCGTCGCTGCACGCATGGAACCCCTGGCCATAATATTTTGCATTAATCTATATGTTTTCTTTCTGGATAATCTTAGTGGCTGAGCCGGATAGGCGGCCACCACCCGGTGGAACGGGTGAGGGTGTAGGGGTGGCGGAGCCCTCAGCAACGCAGGACACGCAGACACTGAGGAGTCTTCTAACTGGACAACACGCGCCAGAACACCAGAACCAACTCTAATATCATCAAAGTCACGGCAGGCGAGGCAAGCACGTGTGAACGCCCAACACCCGGTGAGCAGACCCTGGGTGACCGGTAAGCGACCCCGCCGCGGGGAGGCGGTAGAGGATGACCACTCCTCCCCGACAGTTATAAGCATGCCTATTTTAGGCAAATAAACTGTCACCCATTGTGATTTGAGGGCTTTGAGAGTTCAAGAAATAAGATGATATTCTCTAACGTAAAAAGGATCTTTAGATTGGAGGCTAAAGATGGAAGAGGGCAAACAGAAAAATAAGAAGCTCTTAAAGGACAAGAGAAGAAAAAGAAAGTATGCATTAATCTAACTTGAAGAAAGGGGATATGATAATAAAAGAATTAGAAGAAAACTAACAACTTACACTTTTGGACAGGTGTATTCAATCAAAAGTCAGTTTTCAGTTCAAGTATTCCACCCTCATTCTGATGCACAAAATTCTCCTGACATGATTTACTGAAAGGAGCAATAGCATCATGCAATAAAAAATAAACCCAATACTCAGTAATTAATGTCATGATTGACCCCACAGTCTGAAACCCTGTATCACTCATCTTCAGTGTTTTAGTTGCCAGCCCATTGACTTATCAGAATGTTAAGCATGACCAATGTCAACTTAGACTAGAAGCAACAATATACAGGTGGGGAGCCATTAGCAAAGGATTCAGGAGAAACATGGACCAAGCCATACAAAAAACCCTTCAAACAATAAACATACATTATTAGACATATTATCAAACAAGTATAATAATTGGATCCAGTAGATATGTCAGTGATCCTATCACAAATGTTTCGAGTTAGCACAGTTCAGTACCTTCATAACAGATACATAGCTTCCCATAAAGCAGGTATGTATGTGTGTCTACAGAATGGATATAGATAGCTGAACAGATCAATATCTAGATAGACATATATACATATATAGATCAATAGATTGGTCGATTTATATACATGCTACATATATATATATATATATATATATATATATATATAGGGAGAGCGAGCGAATGATCATAGGAAAGTAGGCTGGAAGGGACCTCACAAGGTCATTAGTGCAACCCTCTGCTCAAGGCAGGATTCTCCCTGACTAAACCATGCCAGTCAAGTATTTATCCATCCTGCCCATAAAGTTTTCCAGGGATGGAGATTCCACATCTTCTCTAGGTGGCCTATTCCAATGCTTAACCACTCGTGTAGTCAGCAAGTTCTTCCTTATCTCCTAACCTAATAAATTGTATATCTCTCTCCATCCAGTGTGTGTGTGTGTGTGTGTGTGTGTGTGTGTGTGTGTGTGTGTGTGTGTGTGTGTGTGTGTGTTTGGGGCGGGGAGTTAAACTCTGACATCCTATCAACAGTGGCTTGTGATCCACCCCACAAGAAAGAAATACAACAAGCAAGCAGAAATGGACACCAAAAGGATTACAGAGATCAAGAGAATAACCAGAGGCCTACAAGAAAGAACACATACCGGCCATTCTTCCTAAAACAATGTTTTCCCCTTTGGCTCTCCCGTCAGTTTCTGTTTTGTCATTTTATCTCCTCCCCCATGTTTTCTCTCAGAAGCAGCTGCATTCTTCTAACTGAAATAGGGCATAAAAATTTTAGTCCCCATGGCTGAAGTCTGGCAAAGTTATTAACAACAGAAATTTTGATGGCACTGTCAGGTCCTTGTATAATATTTTGATTGAAAATCTGATGTGTTCTCATCATTATTTGCAAGTATGGAAAATAATATTATTTAAGTTTATTATGCATACTTGCAGATGAAGCAGAGAGACCTCTTCTGTCTGCTTTAGAAAACTAAATGAAAAAATCCCAGTGTTGCTGCAAGGATGCTACTGCCTCCACTAACTGGTACTGCTGCAGCAGTTAGTGTTGAGGGAGGCAAGAAGAGTAACTATAAGGATCTGCACCAGAGATGACAGGTGTCTTGGCTGCCAGTCTTGTGCCCACCCCTCACTGTGCTAGTGAGTGAGGCCACCCTCCTAACCATTCATTCTGCCTGCAAGAGCCATAGTATTTCCACTTTAACGTGACCAATTAATATCCTTAACAAATATTACATTCCTTCCCATTTCACTTGAATTAAAAACTGAGGAAAGAATGTTAAAGGAACTTGCCCAAAACTAAAGCAACCCACTGATGAATATGATCTAGAACTCAGGTTTCTAGCTAGGCCTGTATTATGATCATTTTTAACTGACATATATGGAAACCTAAAAGTATTTTTCAAAATGCTAAAAATGAAAGCAGATATGATCATCTTTTAATTAATTTTACAAAAAGCATGTGTAATTTGTTTCTTAATCACAAACAGTTGTGCTTTGCTGTATATGTATACTGTTATAGCTGTGACTCATTCAAACTCAGTTTGTGGGCATTCAAATCATATATTGAAAAGGGAGTTTATGCTTCTTTTTCGTTAAATCAAAGAAGGCACTATAGCCAAAGACACAAAGCCATCCTTCTGTACTTGCATCAGGGACATATCAGCAGTATTCAGCTAATCTCAAACACCAATGAAAAAATTAATTACAGTCAAAAGGAAACATCTTTTGCCTGTAGGGCACAGAGGTCTTATTTAGAAAAGCTGTACTAGTTACCAGTCAGCTGATTTGCCAACAAACTAAAAAAACATGCATATGAGAGACTGCAACAGCTTGTATAAACTTTTGTTCATGTTTCTTAAATGTCATCATTTTCTCTTTACAAAATGCATTGTAATAAAAATCTGACATCTCTAGCAGTCAAAATTATGTAAAACTGATTTGTCCCATTTGTATATTTTAGTCCTTGTGTGAGCATGACAGTTTTGTAGGATAATCAGTCTCTTATCTAATCTTTATCCAAAATGCTTGACAACAAGTCTAAGAATGCCTCTGGTTAAAGGCCAAATCTTTCATTATGGTGCAAATGGTACCAAATCCCCTGCCTGCACTTGCTAATCTTAAAATAATGGTCATAGATGAAGAGAGGATTTGAAAAAAACTTGTTAGAAAATACTTACAATGCAGAATCTTGAATGAGGTTTTTTAATGAGCAGTGTTCATTGAAGTAAGAAGCCTCATATACCTTTCACAAAAATGTAGAATAGTACCTGAATTTAGTAGTTAGACTATAGTTACCACTACATGGTACATGCTGCCCAAGGCCTGCTCAAACATTACCTCTTGTACCTGCAACTAGACTTCTGGAAGTGAGTAAACAAGAACAACATTTTATTCAGCATGTATATTTTCTTATCATTTCTTGAATGTAGCAGTGAAGTGACTTGTAGCTGTATTCAACCAACTGTACATACCCATAAGTCAAGGTTATGTGTTTCCAATTGAGTAAACAGAAATGCCACAGTTAAACTAGGCCATGTTTCAGATTCTTAACAAAAACTGAGACCAATTTGTTTCTAAACATGTAACTGACAAACTGCAATACTTGGTCAAGATATATGGTCTTTTATTTTAGCTTTTAATTGGCCTTAAGTTTGGATTTCTTCAAACACACTTGCTCTAAAGCACATTATATTATTTTTTTGAAGAAGCCTACATATGTTAGCTTTGTAATTCATATCTCTGCTAGAACTAATTTTCTGGGAATTCACTGATCAGTGCTATTTTCTTTTATTCCAGAACCAGTTTTATGAGCTCAAAGTACCAGATTATTTCCTCATGTAGTTGAGTTGAATGTATGTTCAAGTTTCTTCACAAAACTGTAAAGAAACATTTTAATTCTGCCCTTCAGAACAAAGGGCTTTTGCCTAACCATTACTTCCAACACCATATTTGGGGAGCCTTATGGAAATATTGATTCACATTAAAATGCATTTATTTAAAATAAATATTATGCTAGCAATTAAGTGTTTTAATTGCCAACATAATAGTCAGGATAACCTTTATAATGTTTAACAAAATAACTCATATTTAACAAGACAAGAAGCATGGAAATTTTGGATTTTCATTCACAATCTATTTTGCCCTTCTTTGATGCACATATCTAGACCTAGATAGGAAAAAGACACTTGGCCAAAAAAGACTGACCCCCTACATTTCTCAATTTTATCTGTTTGGTGCTATGTCCTTTAATCGCTACAGTTATAAAAATATTGGGTACTTTTGCCAGTGAAGTAAAGATGTTTAATGTCCTATTGTCTTCTTGAAATACCCAAGTAAAAAAAAAAAATTAGAAGCCATTTGGCGTGCTGCATCTTCTGCTTTAACTCCTCTTGATTTTTGTAGTTTTACAATTGATTTTTTTTATGTCTTCTAAGAATGCATATGGAGAGAATATGGCAGCTTCACAAATTCAGAGAGAAAATATATTTCTTTCTCCTTTGCTATGGTGTAACTCAGGGGGGAAATGGTAATACAAAGTGAAATGTGGAAAAAAAATTCTTCACACCATACTGTCGAATGCATAAAGGAACTGATCCAAAGACCACTGAAGTAACTATTAAGATTCCCAATAACTTCTCAATGGGCTTTATAAAGGGCTTAAAGTGTATAATCTGAATTTAAAAAACAGTTAATTCCAATGTTATTTATCAATACTAGGGAGGGAACATTTCACAGATGCATGATTTAAGTCAAATCAGAAGTAGATGTGTGAGGCACTTGGAAGATGGGGATGAGAAGTTCACATCTGATGTAATGTTTATGGGGAAACCAACAACAACAATCTATGTTCAATTCATGAGCTAGTTGATGGCCATGAGGATAATTCTGGCTCTGAGAGTTTGGATAAATCAAAGAGCACACTGCCAAAGGGAGTTTGTAGTCATGAAACCACAAAGGCCCCTGTTACATATTAAATATGTTATGCAATTAACTGATTAATTGCACAATAAAGACCAGCCAAAAGTGCAAAGTAATTATTACACCATAAAAATGTTTATCAAGCTTTAAAAAGAGCCAACCAGCTATAAAGTTAGTGCTTAAAAAATGTGTAACAACTCTATAGCTAGTTTCTATTCCACTTTATTTGAACATGTATCTGTGCCCTAAGAAATCAGAGCCTAGACTATTTTTTTTTTTGATCATGGCAGGGGAGGATTTTTTAAACTGTTGGGAGAAAGGAAAAGCTTGTGTACAGACTAATGTGAAGAACAGACGAGTCAAAGATACATTCATGTACTCTGGTCATGAATATTACAAAGAATATTTCAGAAGTGTAGACCCTGAGATCCTTTCAAGGCTACTTTTCCATGCTCCAACTATATCTCCATGCATAAGCCAGGTCATAAAATATTAATTAGCATTTATTAGCATGCATGAGTGTGGTGACAATTCTGCAGTTTCTGAAACATATGTAGATTATATCATTGTAAATACACCCTTAAAAATGCACATGCTAAATATTTTGTCTTCACAGAAAAGCATATTTGAAGCTGGTGGTTTTTTGAAGCTGAGTTAAGGGAAACTGGATAACTTCACAGTGTTCAGATTTCTTGTACTTTTCCACCTTTAATTTCCAAATTATTAAAAACAGTTGTGTGTTAACCAAAACCTTTGTGCTTTACCATGTCCTTTCAAGTATCACTTAAAGATAAATGTCTTAAAAGCATTTTGTTCTAGAATTAGAAAAGTAGAAGTGGACAGGATAGCAATACAGCACTGAGTTGCTGCCTGTTACAGTGAGGCAGGCTCAGTATTCCCCAAACCATTGCTGACATTTGTTTATCTAATCTGGTCTTGAAAACTTCCAATGAGGTAGATTCCCCAGCCTCTGTAGAAAGTTTTCCTGATATCTAACTGAATCATCTTTGCAGCAAATTAGCCTGATTACATCTTGTTAGGAGAAGAGATATGAAGAAAATAAATGACCACCATCAGCTGTAAGAACCTTTAACCTGCTGAAAAACAGTTGTATGGGGGAGGGTGCACAATCTTTATATACATGGCTATATAGATAAGCTAAATACAAGATAATATGAATTCACCAGGGCTGACATCCAAAAAACATTTCCAGTCCCATGTTACAACTCCCTGACATATTTTTTATATATATTGTGTAATGCAGTGTGCACATAGTTCTTCTGCTTTTGATTACAGCTATATAGTTTGCCTGTGCACATTAATATTGTTGAGATGAACAGGCTGTAATACAACTAAGGTACATGTATGTCAGAGTCAAGGATAACAGTCATTTTGTAGAAATTATGCCTATATTTATACCAGTGATATAAATGAAGCTGTACATATTAAAGTCAAAGTGCTCCCATAACATGCAATACCTTAAGAAGCATTAGCACATGAACAGATGCCAATTTTGGGGAGTCCATTTTTGTTTTCCACAAAGTATTCTTACAATAAAGAGTCTACTAGTCTTGCAGGATGCTTTTCTTTACTGGAGGTCCTGATCAACTCAGATATGGGCTTCTAGGCAAATAAGCCATCACACAAGACTGTATAAACTTGAGATAAATCAGGCCGGATATCTGACCTAATGATGAAAAGTTCAGCTTGCTGTCAACAGACACATGGATGTCTGGGAGACAAATCTGCTTGCATGAGGACTTGTACGGCACTACTTTCTGTTTTTTTATTCTTCTTCTCCCAAACAGCAAAGGCCCTAGTGATAGTAGCATCTCAGAGTCACTGTGCAAGTAGGATGACAAACCCTAACTCTGAGGAGGGTAGGAATCCTCTCAAAATGCCAAATGGTCTTTGTTCATGTAGGAAGTTCTAGGATGTGCAGACTGCAGTACTGTAAAGGAGGTAGAGCCTTTAGTGGAGAATCAAGCTGAGAATAATGATACCATATTTATTTAAATCCCAAACAAGGTTTTTTTCTCCATTCAACATGGGAGAAAAGAAACTTCATCTTAGATTTGAATATGGCCCAGGACAGGCAGCTGCTGAGGCTCCAGCTCTGGCTCTGGCCCTGGGGAGACCACAAGGTGCAGGGCTGAGTGTGGAGGAGATGATATGGTACATGGAAGGGTGCACAGAAGAGAACGTGCAATAGCAGGGCAGCTGCTGTGGCTATGGCTCCAGTGCTAACCCAGGTCCGTGGCTAAAACTAGAGCTAGGGCCAAAGCTAAGGCTGGAGTTGCTGCTGCCTCCCTGGGGCTGTAGTCAACTTCTTCACTATGGCCTGGGCCACAGCCAAAGCCAGAGCTGCTGCACAGAGTAAGCAGAAGTGAAGGAAGTTACTGTTGGAGAGGCAGGCACTAGTGGTGAGGGAGCAAGGAGCAGGCTGTCTGCCCCCCTGCAGATGCTTTCCCCACTGCAGCAGTGGAAGGAGGGTGGGAGGATGAATTTAAGAAGACCCTCCAATAATTAGGTTTTATACATGGAAAATTAAAACAAATTTGTAATTTCCATACATAAAATCTAATTATTTGGGGATCATTCTAAATTTGAAGTCACCTTGAATTCAGCTAAATATTGTAATAATCATGTTAAACCCCAAGTTACATTTTGTTGGTACAGAGAGACAACAGCATTTTAAAGCATGTCATTAAAAACAGCACACGAGTCCCTAAATTGCGTTATCCCTAAACAACTCCAAGAAACATGACAGTGCAGTAAACCTCATAGCCACAAACAGCCAATGACAGCTGTGAAAGGCAATGATGAATAGCAGAATATAGTAAGCAATGTGAGCATAAGGAATAAGTATATTAAAGAAATGTTCATACTCCAGTCACTGATCACGTCTACAGGAGATGCTGCATTGCCATAGCAATAAGCTATGCCGATGTAGCGCTTCACCACAGCGACATAGCACTGGCAGGCATGAACTTGACGCTGATGCTACTGCACAGTAGGGTTGGAAATGACCCATGCACTGCTGAGACTTGCTTTAGCAAGTACTTTATAAGTGCACAGTAACAACTGCGCAGTCGGGCATACGTGTAGACCCGCCCACTGAGTACATGAAGTATAAGTGCATTACAGTCCCTCAAACACTTATGACATGCACAAAATAACTCCCAGTTTCCTAGTAAAAAAGGTCTTTGGCTTTTCTTTTCTTTTTTTATTATATTCTTATCACAATAATGAATACAGTTAACAAAATATACATATTCAGTCAGTCAAGTAATTGACTAATATATTGTCAAAATATAAATATTTAAAATGCAGAAAAGATAAGAGATCAGTCCATTCAACAAGAGAATTCTCTTCTAGGTGTACTAGTTTGCACCAAACAGTTTGGCTGGAACAAGAATAAAGCTGATGTGTGCATTTTTGGATATACTGGACCAGATTCATTGGGAAAAGTCGTTTTTGAAAAAGGCTGTTCCTTCTTGCTCACGCTCTATATACTAAAAGCATTTCTTCTTCTAAGTCAGAAAGATAGTTCATCTTTGCAGACACGTAAAGAAAAATACTTGAAGAATACTCATCCATGCTTCCCCTCTTTTCCTCCTTCATACCCAGTCAAAAACACACTCACCTCTGGATCATCACAGAGAATTACTTTGTAGCCTTGGGCTCCAGTCTTGTAAATGTTTATGCTTACAGGATCAAGGGACATCTTATTAGTAGGGATTTACTTACTACTGACAGCATGAAGACCTGTTCTTATTCCACCCTCTTTGTTGATCTGTATCAACAGTATCAGTGGTTATTCAAACAAAAAATAGTTGAAGTGTTCTTTCATTCTGGAGGCTCAGGGGGAGTGGAGTCAAAAGACACATCGTTCTTTTCTTCACTGGACACAAAAGAGTATTCTCATTTTCTGTGTGCATCTGATTATTTTTCCATATCTTTGTAATAAAACTATTTTGGTAATGAAGTTATAAAAGTGAGAAAGTTTACACTTGGTTGTATTTTTATTCCGTTATTTAAATAAAAAGCTGCCATCTATGAGCATGTCCTCTTTGATATTTGTCTATTACTTGACCTTTCCAGTTGTGAAACTCAGGTGTAACAGAGTAGGGCTCCCTCCTGTGTCTTCCTATTCTCAATGCAAAAGGGCTGAGAGAAGGAACCTGCACACTAAATAAAGGGATACAGTAAAACTCTGCTTCATGACTATCTATGAAGCATTCACAGGAAACTCTGAATTTTCCTTTGAAACATTTGGTGAAGGTAGAAAAAAATTAACATTTATAGAAATAATTTTGCCCATGCTTTCACAGGGCCTTTTATCTTCATCCTAACATGCCTTCCAACATGTTCATGAAGATTTCCTTAGCTGCTTACTTCCTACTATCTAGTTCACCGTGTCATTCACATATAGCTATATGTCTTCCAGTCTCGGTGGAAAATATAAGGAAATACTGTATGTGCATAGTGGCCCTGTTTCCAATGCCTTGCACAAATCAAAATCAATTTTTACTGAAAAGCTCCTCTCTGTATGGGCCAGTTACGTACAAAATTCCAACCCTTTGTCCTCAAATATTTCCACTAGAGAACCATTGGAAAAAAATTTTCAAAAACTTTAGCTGGTTTTTTTCATGGAAAAAGAACAGAATTTCTTCTGCTTTCATCATGCCCAATTTCCTCCTAATCCCAACTGGGTGAACTGATTCTACTGAAACTTACCAAAACAGAGTGATTCACCTCCAAGCAGAAGACAAGCATGGACTATTTCTGCCTGAAAGGTGAAAGGTCCAAAGAGTTATGCAGGTATGTTTTACCTATTTTTTTTAACTGATCATATTATCAGTACAATTCCAGAAATACTTATTTTTGTGTTATTACCAAATGTTTCAACACGTTTTACATGTATATATCAGCTGACATTTTCAAAGTGTTCCAAACACAACGGGATAATGGATGCTATAACTGATTATGTACTAAGATTGAATGCTTTCTTCAATCACTTGTAAGCAGCGTTTCTTATTATAAAGCTCCAAGAAAGTAGAGAAGCATTATTATCCCATTTCACAGGTAGGAAAACAGAGACTAAGCAAATTGCACAATACCATATAACAAGACTATGACTAAACCATGGTCAGGGGGTAGGTGTCAGACCTATGTTATTTCCTCTTGACTATGACTGCTAGCATAACATGATATTGGAGGGGGGCAGGGAAGGGAAGGGGCTTCTGCCCTATATGCACAAACCTTGTGATATTTGCATGTTTCCAAGGAAGACAAGTGGTTCCCAATTTGCATCCATGTAGTGCACTGATAATTTTTCCATAATCTAAATAATTTCCTGACAGGATCAAAGCTAGAGGTTCCTGGCTACAGAATCGTATTCCTCTAGGGGTTAGGGTAACCACCCATCCCTAATTGGGTAGGATGGTCCTGAAATGGGAACATCAAACCTGGTCCCGGGCTGCATTACTCTGGGTGACATTTATCTTGGATTTGCAGTATCCTGCAGGGATCCAGGTTTTCTGTTCACCACAGAGTACTGGGCTGCTTGGGGCTGGGGGAAGTGGAGCATGGGGTGCCAGGTGCATTGTTGCACATTCATGTGTGCATGTGGCTAGCAATTCATCCAGGCAGCAGTGAAGAGCAGTTACTTGCAAGTAAGTATATGGGGAGAGGGGGAGATTGAGGCCCCCGCAGTGAGGGAGGGAGTGGGGCTGGGGGACTGCCAGTGAGGGTGGTGCATGGGCAGGGAGTGGGACTGAGCCGGCAGCTCATTCAGGAGGTGGGAGGCTGCTCCCTGCTGCTGTGCACACTCCTGCAGAGGGGGGCACGGGGGCACGTGCCTCTCAGACATTGGCCGCCATGGTTCCCTTGCTTTACCTGTTGCAGGTTAGGGTGTTAGGTCAGTGTTGTGTCAGACCTGATGGCAGTCTTAAGTAGAGTTTGTATGGGATGCTTTGGTTAGGGATAATCCTGCCTCAGTTGGTTTAGATGCCCTCTGGGGAGCCCATCCAGCCCTGCTTCCCTATGACTCTATATGAACAGCCTTTCCCATGAAGCGGGGAAGAGACATTTCCCTGCAACTTTCCAGAGACCTGTTCTGGCTCAGGGCACGAGTTAAAACGGCCTCCTGCACTAAGGTGTCTCCCCCTAAGCCCTGCGCACTTAGGGTAACAGACTGTCTGAACGCTGTAAACAGTCATCACACGCCTTCCAGCCACTTGCCCCCCTGGAGCAGGAAGGGATTTGCATCCATGAAAGCCAAGCCTGGCTGGATCTCTCCGGCACCATCAGACCGGGAAGGAGGGGCACCTGAGTCCATTTTTGACAGTGTCACACACACACACACACACACACACACACACACACACCTGCGACATCTTGCACGAGTGCTGCGGATGGGAGGGGAGCCTGGGAGCGTGTGGCACTGTCCAGGAACTGCCTCTGCAGAAGCAGAGAGACAGATGCCAGGAAGAGCCGGGCATCCTCCGGGCAGCCCGCAGTGGGGAGGA
>NW_017728947.1:59467484-59483404 GCF_001723895.1 Crocodylus porosus | reverse complement strand
GTCTTGCCTCCTGGGCTCCCGGCCAGGCCAGCCGGGGAGGAATGACAGGGCAAATGACCAATCTTCAGCCTGAGCAGGCGCCCCGGATTGGCGAGGGAGCCAACCGCGCGCCAAGGAGGGAGGCTGCCGGGCGAGGCAGAGCCCCCCTCCGGGACAGCCTTCAGGGCTATGGGAGGACGAGGCAGCCCCGCGCCAGCTCCTCCCTGCCCCGTGCCCCCCTTCCAGGAGCGCTCATCCCAGCTCCTAGCCTTGAACCTGAGGGCACAAAGAGGTGGCCCTGCAGGGGCGGCGGGTTAAGGCGGGGGCATGGGGACGGCCCTCATGGAAGAGCCCCGCAAGCCGGCAGGCAGCGTCAGATGCCCGGTGCCATAGCCCCACCATGCCGGCCACGGGCACAAAACACCAGCAGGCTCTCCCGATGCCTGGGGGAAGAGGTGTTTGTGCCCGAAACCTTGCAAAGAACAGTTTCCTCCCCCACACACAACTATTTAGTTTGTTTAATAAAAGAGATCCCATCTACCCAAAGACCCTTGTCCGCCACTGAAATGGGCTGCTAGGGTACAGCAGTGGGAACAGCGGCAGAATGTGAGCAGCTCCAGGCCCAGCTTTCACTTCAAATGAATGGGGACAAAGCATTTCTAACATCCCCCTCACCCAAGAATCTTTCTAAAGTTACCCTAAGTGGCAGGGCTTGAACCCCAGCAGGGGCAATGCGGGAGCTGAGTTTGGGCGACGACTGATTTCTTCCCTAGCGAGTCTTCCTGCTCTTGATCCCTCTAACCACTGGCCCGAGAGAGTGCATTGCACAGACACACTTGATATGTCCTCCATAGGAGGTCTGTATTGAGCAGATTCTTTTTGGTATTGGGTGGTGGAATCGGAGCTTGCTCCATCCACTCCATGCGTTGACCTGGTATTGCAGTGCTTCCAGGACTGGTGCAAAAAAACAGAAAAAGATCCCTCTAATGCCCCGTGCTGGAGGGCAGCAGGGAGGAAGGGAAAGGCCCTCACTGGTGATCCCACAGCCAGGTAATGTTTCAATAAACTTGCGCTAAAAGGACCTCTAAGCAAATGATAAAGCATACCCAAGCTGGCTGGCATCCTTATGGTTATTTCTAGTGACTGTCAAACGTGAGAGGAAAAAAGAGGTATTTTTTTTGTTCACTCTTTCTGTAGTGAACACTGTCGGCAGAATGCCCTCTCCTCAGTTGAGGTTCAGACCCTTCACCAACCAAACCAAAGTGACATATAAGGAAAGAAGGCATCTACCTCCACCTGAAAGACTGATCAGAAAGAAAAGCTGCCCAATTTAAACTTGTTTATTGCTAGCAAATTTGTAGTCACTATGATGTCTTGCAAACCAGATGTATTTGAACCTTCCCATTTAATAACTAATAAGCTTACAGTGCCTCATCTCTATTGCCACTTGTTCACCTCGAGTCACTGAGAAGCAGATAGAGAATATGAAACAGATAAAGACTTGTTGCCAATAAGGCTGTTCTCCTTCTGAAATTTAGCTCTTTCAAATGGAGATTAATGATTACACTGGTTTGATGAGAATTTCTTTGTGTGTGTATGCTCTGATAAGGAGGCAGAGAAAGGAGAGCTGATGTAAAGCAACCCATATGAAACAATTATATCACTTTGTAATGTAGGGCACATCAAAAGCAAAACCTAATCTCCAGAATGCTTCCACTTCATCTGCACCCATCTGTGTAATCAGCTTTTCATCTTGACATGGGATAAATGCAACCTGTCTGCTGCCTCATTTACCCTACATAGTCACCTACTGTAGATTTATATGAAACAAACAAGGACAGAGTTTAGCAGAAGTTTACTATGTAAGTTACCTTCAAATGTCCAATTTTTAGGAGGTATTAGATTGCCTGCTGTCTATTGAGTTCCTATACTTGTTAGATCTGAAAGCCATTCACCACGATTTAATACAGAGTTGAGCCACAGCTGAGAATGAAACATATTCTCATAGTTACCTACACTTATAATTTTATTAATCTATTAAGGCAATAATACTCATGACCCCATATGTACTACTTGAGGCCACGCCCAGATAAGCACAGCTGTGCAGTATGTGGTGCTGGAAACATGTCTGCAGCGCTACATACTGCACATTTAGATGTTCTCCATGCTGCAAGGGAGTGCTGCCCATGCGTGCGCTGCACCGTATTTTTTTCCCATGGGTTTTTTTTTGACCCTTGGGGATCAAAAAAACCCACAGAAAAAAAAAGCGGAGTAGTAGCAAGTGCTGCTCAAAAGCGAAGCTAAGCCACCCAGAGCTATGCTGTGGGTGCTGGCCAGTCTCCACACAGCTCCACTGCTGCAGCTCCAGGAGGCCCCCAGGCCCCCAGGTAAGGTCTCTGGGGCAAGCACAGTGCTGACCCCAGCCTTTCCTACCCCACCCAGGGCAACTTGCCATGCACAAAAGAACACATGGCATGGGCATTCCCTGGGGATAAGAAGGTAGTGCAAGGTGCACCACTGTTACTTGTCCCTTGGGAACCAACCATCCACATGCATCTGGATGTGCCATAAGATGCCATAAGAAGATCCCAGCAGATTTAAAAAAATGAATTTCTTGAATAATATAGGTTCTCTTTAGTGACAATAATTGGTATGTTTATAAAACTCTACTGCTCTCAGCTCAATTGAGTACAGAAGGTTCAAACAACTGGATATATTCCCATATTAGGAATAACTGTCTCCTATTCACAGTAATATTTCTGCAAGTGAAAGAATACTAAGAGCCACAGCTCACGCTGCATAATAAACAACTGTACATTAATAGATACTCCATCTCCAAAGCAAAGAGGCAATGTCTAAAATGTTAAAACACTTATTAGCCAAGGAGGTTTCACGGAAAGGGAGAAACAATTCAGCAGAAACATTTTAGAGAATATCTACTATGGTACGGTACTGTGCAAGGAAGGAGATAATTGCTAATTTACTAAATTTAGTATTGAACGGGATATATAAAAAGGTTACATTTTTTTCAATATTGAAAAAATGTTTTCTTTTTACTAATGTGGAACTTTTCAGAATAGTCTTTCCTTTTAAAACATTGGTTATTTTGCCTTAATAAAAAAGATGTTCACACACACAAGTTATATAAACCTGCTCAACCATTCTGAGTGGCTGAAGAAACACCGACTCTTTCCATCTCCCTGAATGGGTCTTTTATAACTCTCCAGAAAGGGTGCAGCGTTAGTTCAAAAGAGGTCTTGGCACCTTCACAGTCCCTTTTCACAATTGCCACTCTTCCATTAACCTTCTTTCCATACTATCTGTAGAAAGGCAGTGTTATTCAAAATACCAAGTTACCTTCACAGGAAAGGCACCCAACTTCTTTACCAGGTGGTACCTCAGGGGTGTGAAACTCATTCAGTGAATAGAATTCCAATTTTATTTATGGCTGTGGAATAAAGTACAAATAGGGGTCTATTTACTGTCCTCATTTCGCAGACCAATGCCCAACATTAAAAAAAGAGGCTTAAAAAGAGATCAGGGGGTCTCTGAGTAGTAACTAAAGAGGATTATTTGTTCTTCACTGTGGACATGCCTACACAAGACGTTTAATGTTGAGCTAATTAATTAGCTCCACAGTAAAGTATCAGCATCTACATGTGTGGTGTTGTTAGGCTGGAGTAAATTAATAAACTCCACCACCGCCCAACACAAGTAGTATAGGATGGTGGAGTTATTTACTCCACCACAATACATGTGTAGACACTGACCGGAGCTGGCTGGTGCAGAAGAGTGCTAGAGTGCCTGGCTTCCTGCTAGCCCCACACTGTAGCATTCTCATGACCCAGCCAGCCCCTCTGCAGCAAACTGAGCTGGCTCAGAGCATACCTGGGCTGGCAGTCTGTCCCCTAGGGTCCTCTGCCAGCTGGGGCTGTTTTGCCCTGGCTCAACATGCTGTGGTCCTGGGCGCACATGTAAACACTGCACCTGGGACCAATAAACTCCAGTGTAAACTGCACTGGAGTTTACTGTATTGAATTAATTTCACATGTAGATATACTCTATGTTGCCTTCAACTTTCTAGGATGAGAAAGCAGATCTTTCTCATTTCATCTTTAGGATCACTGTTACTTCTGCACTCTCCCTTCCTTTCCTGTTCTCCTATCTGCTTCCCTCTTCTAAATCCCTCTTCTGTGTTTGAAAATATACCGTAACTGGTTAGTTTATCCAGGCTTTTAGTCCACATAAAAAATCTCTGATCCAGATCTGGAGATACCTTAAGCTTGAGCTATCAATTGGGAATGAATTAGGCTCGACTAACTTATGGTGAAACCAGAATTCTTTGTAGTGAGGACACAGGCTAAAATAACTTGAAGTCCTCCAATGCCCTTCCCATAATTTTCTCACATCAAACAAGCTCTTTCACAAATTTACACAATTGTCTTGGAAAGCATCTCAGACCATCTCTGCACAAAGCATCACAGAATCTTCTGTCAGATGCATGTGAGAGACCAGAAACAGTGAGGATTCCCTTTCTCAGGTAGGGCTTAGCTGTGGGGGTACTTGGCCCTGGTTTGGGCTAACCCTGGTTAAACGTAGAGAGAAACACACTGTATTTGCTTTGCTCGTCCTTCCATAATTCCTTTCTCATAGCAATACCTAACTCCCATTTCCTCCCCTTTCCCCCTTCTGCAGCAATCAGCACTTGAATAGTTAAAATTTATTTTAATATCTTCTCAACAGGCATCAGAGTTGCCAAGCTAATGTAATTAGTGGGGGATGGAGGAGCTAGCACCTCCCAACACTATTATTTTAAGCTCTTTCTGAATGTAGGCAGATATCACTTCCTCAATTTACACTTCACTCACGCTGAAAAGGCTAATTTTGCAATGAGCAGACCTAGAAATTTCCCCACCCAAAAAAGTCTTGAATCTGCACAGTCTGCATGTGTCATACACAAGGCATAAATACCCAAAGGCTGTTAATCCTGTGGTGTCTGCTGAGTACATTGCACAGTTTGGGGACTGCTCGTAGTCCTTCATTCCTCCCCATCCAGAGTCCTATTTTCATATCCCTAGTCCTTCATCCCATATGCCATGCCTCACTCCACTAGGCAAAGATAGTTTACTTCTGCCAGAAGGAAAAAAAAATCCTGCTACCACAGAGGAACTCTGACTGTGAAGGCAGAACTGGAGTAAAATGGTAGTATATATTACGCACTGATAATTGCTAAGGGCTTTGAGATCCTAACTGCATGGCATTATTAATGATGAATGATGAACTTGTTACCGATTGACAAATGTGCTCTATTCTTTAACATGCAGCTGCAAATAGAAGCTAATAGTGCTGGCTTCTGAACATCATTCACATATTTAAGCCTGTTTTAAAAAATGAATTTTGTGACCAGCCAGGCTTTTTGACTTTGAAAGAGTCATTATACCACATTGTGTAAAACTCTCTTTTTAAATTGACCCACTGATAAATAAACTCCTCCCCAGGAATTGTTACATTTTACAGAAGAAATCCGTTTGTTATGCACAGGCATCAAGGGCTGTTACCAAAAGGAAATATGGATCTGCCAATTTCAGAGTATAATAATTATATTGAGATCCTCAAATAGGTCTTAAAATTCAGCCACAGGCTGACATCTCTCTGTCCATTTATCAGCGAAAATGACACATCAAATAACAGCAGAGAAAAAAAATACAAGTTTGTATTATTCATGCCTAACCATCACAGAATCAGCTAAAACCAATGTTATGTTGCACAAATTAAGCAACCGTATTAAAGGAGACTTTGGCTAGAGAGGTTTATATTGTTTCTGCATTATATACAGCACTGACACTTCACTCAGGAAATTATAAAGAATTCCAGCATTGCTAACACTTACTATTTTTTTCTCAGTGACAGCATTTTGGATAGAACTTGAGGCACTCTTGGAATCATGAAATGCTCCAACATGATTTTGATTTTCCTCCTTCTTTAGGAGAACATGAGCTAAGGAAGAGCAACCAAACATGACAGCCACAGGAGGAAATCATTTCTTCCCTTTCCCTCAAGGCCAGCAACATTCTGAGTAGAGAAGAAGAGAAGAGAAGTGTGAAAGTAGCAGATGCTATTCTCACATAAGAGGAGGGGGCAGGAAACCTGAAAGAGTTCTGATGATGTTTAGGTTTTTTGGAGCTGGAGCTCTCAGCGCTTCCAGGTTCCTTGTTGAAGAGCCAGGAGCTGAGCCCAGTTACAGCTGAGACACCCAGGAGTCCCAGACCCCTTTACATATCTTTATACAGCTTTCCAGACTCTGCAACAGAGAGATAGGAAGAACTAGACTTGCAAAATTGCTGCACAACTTGGAAACCCAGGTTCTCTAACAGTCGCCAAGAATGTTTTTGATTAAATAAAAGTTCATCATACTCAAGCTGCTTTCATAAATCATTTAAAATACAACAAATTGTCATGTTCTGACAACACTTCTGTTAGAAAATTCCATGCTAGCTTAAATTGTAACTATCAATCCCAAACTGGGGTTGCTAGAATTCCACAATATTCTGTTCCCTAGTACCACACCAGATGTATCCCTCCTGAAAAGAACTCCATAAAAAGACTCATGTTGCTAATTTAATACCTAGTGGGTGTGTCTGCACGAGATGCTTTACTGTGTAGTAGAGCTAATTACTGTATAGTAAGTGTCATCATCTACATGTGGTGACCCATACCGTATAGTAATTTCCTCTACTTGGCAGTTAATTTGCTACCTGCAAATGCAAGTAACACATTAATTGCTGAGTAATTACAGCACCCTACAGCATGTGTCAACATCAACTGGGAGTAAATTTGTTCCCAGGCACCTGGGCAGAAGGGGACAGGAAATTGCTGCCTGCCTCCAGGAGCTGCCTGCTGCCAGGGTGGTTCCACTACCAGAGACCAGGTGGGAACAATGTCCCTCTGCCCTGGCAGCATGGAGCTCCCAGACCCCGCTCCATGATTGCCTGCTTTCCCCAGCCAGGGGCTCACTGCTAGCTGCTCCACCAGCAGACGGGGGCAGGGAGCTGGGACCTGTCCCTCCCCTGCAGTTCTTTCCAAGTCCCTTGCCCCCGGTTGGGGAGCAGGGACCAGGAGCTCATGGCTGCAAGGGTAGGTGGACACTGTCCCTGCCTAGGCAATGCCACCAGCGCCCACCCCAGCAGTAGGCAGCTCCCAAAGGCAATGAGCAATTGCCCAGCCCCCTTCAGGAGACAGCTATCTTCTGGGCTCATGTTTCCTGCTAGCCTATGGGCTAGCATCCAGGGAGAGCCTAGAGTTCCCCTTTGCTGCTTCATGGGACCAGTGCAGGCCTGGAGCAGACTGCTGACAGGAGCAGCAAACCTTCTCCAAAATCCTCACAGGTATAGATGCCTGCCCAGGGTGGATTTGCTCTACAGTATTTGCATGTATAGACAAATGCCAGTGACGCTCCTTACATATGTCACCCGCCACAAGTTGTTAGAGAGCAGGTTTAGACTAGACATCCAGAGGCACTACTTCACGGTCAGGACGGCTAGGGTCTGGAACCATCTTCCAAGGGAAGTGGTGATCGCTTCTACCCTGGGGGTCTTTAAGAGGAGGCTTGACTTCTACCTAGCTGGGGACATTTGAGCCCGGTTTTCTCTCCTGCCCAGGGCAGGGGGTTGGACTTGATGATCTACAAGGTCCCTTCCTACCCTACTTCTGGGGATCTATGAATCCCAAAATGTATTCTGCCAGTGCTTGCAAGTTTATCCCTTTTGATCTGCCCTCCTACTTGCCCCAGTAATTCTCGCTTCCTCCTAAGAAGCAAACAATGGAAACACCAAGTTCATGCTTTGTTGCTATTTAATGCTCTCTGATAAACTGCTACTGCTCAGCAAATTCTTTCAGCCACCTTGCTACCTGACCATAGGTAGAGTGGGAAAATAAAATTTAGTACTACAGCCAGCAGAAGATGCTAATGGAATAAAATGGACAGAAGTATAGAAATAAAAAAAAATGAGGGAAAAAATAAGAATAAAAAAACTGTGGTCCTAACATTTTTATTGCACAGGTTTTCAATGGAGAATTATTTGGATTATTTGAGACAATACAGTTTTTTTCACTTCAGCTAAGTATCTTGAAGAACATTTTAGGAGTCAGTGAGTGTGTCTACACGGGATGCTTAATGCTCAGTAGCCTAACAACAGTGTGCAGTAGTGTGCCGGGCAAAAACCATGCTAATACCCTACTGTGCAGTACTATTAGGCTACTGCACAGTAAGCATCACTAAAAAACCTTTTGCTGGTTGTACTGCGCAGTAACTATAGTTAATTCACAGTAACTACTGTGCATTAATGAATGTGTAGATTAGCCTAGTACAGAGAAAAAGAACAATCCTGATGGATATGGAATAAAATCTTCCTCAACATTTCCCAAAGTTTTAAAAACTGTAGATGTGAGTGGGGAGAGGAAAATATATTAATATCATATACTAAACAGGGAGAAGGGTTTTTTTGAGGGGGGGAGGAGTGTTTGTTTTATGTTTTTGGTGAGAGTTCCCCACAACACAATTACACTGGTTTGTTTTACTAAGATGCACCCCAGAACAAAATGTTATGTCAAATTTAACACAGAAGAGACTTCTGCAAATACAGTAAAAGCTCTGTTATCCAGATAACACAGTATGTCGGTTAATTGAGAGGCCCTGGCCATGGTTTCTCCCACCTCATCTGGGGTGTCTCTCTGCCTCTCCCACGGCATTGCTGTCCCTCCCACCACATTGCTGCCCTTCCCACAGGCCCTGCAGGCCCCATGGAACAGGGAGGCGGGCCCTACACAGCTCCGCGCAGCCTGTTATGCCCCTGGGCCGTGGGGGCTCCACAGCGCAGGCTGCTTTGCCCCCAGCCATGGGGGCTCAGAGAAATTGGAAGTGCTACAGCGGACACTTCCGGTTTCACTTTATCTTACAAGCCAGCATGCCAGTTAGTAGAGCATAACGGATTGTAATATGCTGGATACTGCAGCTTTTACTGTATTTATTTAAATCCAAATGACCGAAATTTCTTATAGTTAAAGAACACTGATTATGCATTCGGTATCTAGGAGACTATGCTTTAAATAAAGTCTCAGATACAAAACAGGTTGAGATGGTAGTCAAAATGCTGCAGAAGGAAACTAGCATAATGCTTTAAACTAGGAACAAGCATAATGCCTTATAAATGCAGCTTTTCTAAGTTTTTAAATAATCATAGACCATAACTTAAAAACACATTCACAGATAATTCAAATTCAAATCCATAAATCTAATACATGTGTTTATCATAATTTCTAGGACAATAATGGTTTATAATATTCTGAGTGCACTATAAATTGAGAGATTTACCTGGGATAATTGGTTAAGCAAATCCCAATGAAGTCAGTAGGATTTCGTGTGATTATATCCGTGCAACTGAAAATCTGATTCTCACATATATATATTATCACTTTAAAACACAGACATTTTATCAAAATTGTACCTGTAAAGCTTGAGACCAAACAAGTAAAGTGTTTGCAAGGTAAGCCACAGTCAAGTCTCTAACTACAATTTTAGAGACTAAAAAATGTGTCACTTAGAGTAAGTCAATCAAATAATAATTATGATTAGTTTATGACTTGTTTCCTCAATTGTTAAATTTAGTCATACTGGTAAAGTCAGCTTTATAGATGACAATGAATACATTCTAATAAGGAAGATCTAGGTTTAGTGAAGATAGGGTGGAGAGTCTTTTACATTATGCCACTGTTCGTCTTTCAACTGTAACTCAAAGAAGTTAATTCTTTTTTCCTTCTTAACATATTCTGTCACTTTTTACTATTCCAAGATACCTATGAGCTCTAGTGTTTTTGGACATTTCAGAATCATATCCTGAAGACTATTGCTTCCCTAAAGGTAGCTGGCTCCAAAAACCCTGCCAGGCAGTGACTGAGCAGGCATATAAAGAGATCAGCTTACTTTGCTCAGCAAATTAGACAAAACAAATAGTAGAGTAAACCAAGTGGTAAAATAAATAAAAGAGGTAAGACACTGTGCAATACTGTATTTTTATGTCATGGCGCTAATGGGAATTACTGTCATATAAGTGACCTGCCTCTAAAATTAGTTTGGAGATTAATAAAAATGGCAAATTTTAGTTCAATAACTCCTTGACTTCTTTTCTCTCCTTCTCAAACACATACCTCCTCTACATACTTTATTAGGGTCTCCAGCGAGTCTAAAATCAGATACCCAGTGGAAGGGCAAAATTTATGTGGAGCTGTAATTGGCTTAGTTTGTATAAACACAAAATGGGCACTTATCCAAAGCTCCAGAAGCCTTCACCTTATATTAAAAATACAACTTCAGCATAAAGGTATCTGAAGAGTCCCCGTAGCACTCTCAGTTTACTAAATGATAAGGGACCAGAGGATACTATTGTTAATCATACCTGTGCTGCCCATATGCATACTGGTGTTAGGTAAAGGTGCCGGAAGGTGATACTTAAAATGCCAAAAAAATGACTAAAAAGTAAATTCTACTCAGCAGTCATGTTTCCTGTAATTCTATTTCATAATTACATACTTTAACAAAAAAACATTTTTCCATCTTTTCTAAATCCACCAGCTGGCTCAGCAGAGCCGAACAGATATAGCTGTGTGAGCTGGATTTTATTCCATTTTGAGGATCAAGAGTTCAATTAGCTACTTTTCAGCCAAATAATCTATATTAACAAAATGATTCAGGAAAGGGAGGAATCCAGCTTGACTAGATTGGAAAGTGGAATTTCCAGAGCATGTAGTTAAGAGGAAAAAATATTTTTAAACCATTAAAATCAGCAGATTTGATAAAGAAGTTATTAGGAAATAAGCATGGAGCATCACAGTGGCATTTTTATAGAATCATTTTGAGGATTGAGGGCATTTTGAGGGCACTTAAGTCTGGCAGTTTTATAGAAATTCACTCTTGATAATCTTAAAGGGCTTTATAATGTAAAACTTAATAAATACCCCCATGAAATTCCCCATTTTTCTTATGCTAAGACAAGAATATTACTTGCCTAAATGGTCAATAAGTAGCACAGTTGAAAACAGAACAGAGGAAACCTGTGCTCCTTACCATACTCTGAACATATCTTGGTGGTGGTTATTAATTATATTTATATATTCAAGAAAAATAAATATATATTTCCAATCTAAAGTAAATTCCGTAAAGTTACATAAATTCCATATGAAAGTTTCCAAGCAACATATATTAGCTGTTTAATTCACAAATTACTTGTTCTTCATTAAACTACTCTTACCTCTCAATGAGTTGTATGTCCTTCTGAAGAAAGGTAAGTTTTTTTATTGAGAATCACATACATCTGGCTGTATTAACCACTATAAGATGTTTAAAACAGAAAGAAGATAATAGTGGATAACAGCCCCTGACCTAAACACATGACCTACCACTTATTTTCTAGTAGGTTGATCATATGAGCTTGACTTCAAATGCATCCACATTAATAAGCCAAGTAGAACATTTATGTAATTCAAAACACACCCAGTTTTATTTGCTGATGATTACTAAAGATAAATTCACTTATAAGGATTCATATGATCATTTTCTCTCTAAATAAAAAGTCACACAACAGCATTCAGTCATTGCCAAGAACGTGATAATAGACAAATATGTTATTATGGTTATTTAAAAAACATTTATGAAGTTCTTTTCATTTAGTGCTCTAAGACCCTCATTGCCATGCCCTCTGCGACTCAAAACCAGATCCTTTGTACTCATAAATAGAAGCCTAAGCTGAAGCTTGAGCCCGTCTATAAGCTTCCCAATGGGGAACGATGTGACCTGGGGTAGCCAATGGGAGCCACAAGGTATAAAACCCTCCCACTTCTTTCAGGGCTTTGTTCCAGCAAAGAAGGAGTTGCTACCTTGTACCCTCCTGCCTTGATCAACTGTTGCCTTGACCCTTGGATTGACACCCCAGAAACCAGGTCAATACCTGGTTTGACTTCATCTATCTGGCTTCTGGTAAACTACTGACTCTGGTCCTCATATCCTAGTCCCTACTTATTGTTTCTCGTTTCCTTTTCTCTGGGTCCTGCTTCCAAGGTGCCTGACTCTCTTTGTTCTTGGCCTCTTCCTGTTGACACCTCTGCCCTTACCACCCTGTCAGGTGCTGGCCTAGCCTGTTGATTGCCTACACCCCAGTTATAGGCCTGACAGATTGCTGGGATTATTAGTATACACAACTTCCTCCCAAGTTCTGAACCTGGATTGTGGAAATATGGTTCTTCCTCCATCTTTGAGATCCTACACCTCCACCAAAGAACTTGGAGCCTCAGAAGCAGGTTATCCACCTGCAGCCAGCAACTCAGGATTTCCAGGCCCTAGTGAATCAGCTTCAGGAGAAAAATTGGGATTTTTCTGGCTCAGGAAGACTGTGACTGAGACTGTTCAAAAAGCCTTTCTTGCCCCCCTTGCTAATGGAATACCATTATTTGACCCCTCCTAAGTTACATAATGGCTCCAGAGAATCATTCCATGACTTCATCAATCAGTTTTCTTTACAGTTTCTCATTTACTTCCAAGAATACCCTCTAGGTCAAAACAAAAAAGGACCTTGTCCTCAGTCTCCTTGCAGGAAGTGCCTTAGCCTGTGTCTCTCAACTGTTAGAGTAGAACCATCCCCTTCTCCTAGATTAGGAATCCTTTTGGCAAGAGTTTTCTTTCCAGTTTGGTGATCCTTATTGGATCAAGGTGGCTGAAACTACTCTGAGGAATGTTTTCTAGACCTTGGGCTCAGCTACACTTATGCCCGTGAGTTCCAGCAAAGGGCATATGACACCTGCTAGAATGCCACCACCCTGGTATGCCAGTTCCAGTCTAGCCTGTAAAGAGGTGAAGGATGAGCTTGCCTTAGTAGATCCCCCTCAGAATTGGAAGCCTTCAGATGCCTCTACATTCAGAATGATACCCAGCTCTACAAGAGAGCTGGAGTTCAGGGAGTTGCAAGCTCCTACACAGCCTCACAGAATCCAACCCACTGTCCAATGCAGAGGGACTTTGGGGCCCTGCACAAGCCCTACTGAACAAGATTGTAATTGTAGAAAGAACCCATGCTTTTACTGTGGCTTCCCTGGCTAGAGGAAATCCACCTGTCCAGCCAAATCTCCAGTGAAACCTGCACAATAACAACTTGTTATGGTTACTGCCCCTGGAAACCCACTCAAACCAGCTCCTAATTACAAATCCTGGTCTACCCCTAGATTGCGCTATGTTGGACCCTGCAGTGGGCTATGCTGGACTCTTTCCCCTTGCAGTGGGGTATACTAGACTCTGGGGCTGGGTAGAATTTCATGTACCTTACAACGGCTTGTATCCTTGGGGTACCCATTCAGGCCAGAAACCCTATGGTTATAGTGGAAACAACACATGGTTTCCCACTGGTGTCTAGGCCTATCACCCAGTAGCTACGGACCCTAGAAAGGAGCTCCCTCACTTTAACCTAATACCAACCCCCTACTTCCTGCTTTTTCTGGGAGCACTATGACTGGCTCAACACAAGCCTCACATTTAGTGGTTCTACCAGGCATAGGTGACACATTGGGAGGGCACGGGGGGTGGGGCAGGGGATGATCATGCTCTCCCTGATATTTGTCTTCACTGGATGGAGGGTGGGGGGCAATGGCCGGTACCCCCCCTGAGATTGTGGGGGCACCGAGAAAAGTGCCAGCAGCACTTCTGGGTTTGCTGTGGCAATTGGGTGCTAGGGGATCCTCCTGCCCCCGGTCAACAATTAGCTGCTGGTGCCTCTGCAGTATCAGGAGGCACCAGCCACCCATGCTGCCAAGTATTGACCTTTGGATTGGATTATTGCTGGGAAAACTGCCTCCAGTGCCAGGACCACCCAAATGAGAGGGATCCCAGACAGAATATTCTAAACCAGTACACTCAGCTACCCTCTTTACTTGTTAAAGACTGCCCATGCCCAACTGAGTCCTACCTATTGGAAAAGTATTCAAGATACTCCAATACCTCCAAGATGTGTTTGAGAGAAGTAATACACATCCTGAATGACTGCCATATAGGATTTTGCCCAGATGCTAAGGTCCCATGGGGATGTCTGTACAGTCTGGTGCTGAGCTGAAGGCACTGAAGGAACATGTTCTGAAGTGGGATAAAGTTTTGGTAGACACATCTGTGTCTGATTTCTCCATACAGTATTTGCTCTTTTGAGAAAAGGCTTCTACTTTTCTATTTTTGCTCTATGGCCAGTAGTTCCACATGAATATAGAGTTGGAAGGGGAAAAAAAAGGGACAGGGGTGAACACCACTGATGGGCATTCAAGCTACAAGGAAGTAGGGGACTGGTATTTGGTTAAAGCAAGGGAATTCATTTCCAGGGTCCCTGGCTTCTGGGTGATAGGCCCAGATATTGGTGGAAAGCCATGTGCTGTTTCTACTATAACTAAAAGATTCTTTACCTGAATGGGTAATCAAGGACACAAGCCATTGTAAGGTCCATGAAATTCTCCCCAGCTCCAGAGTCGAGCATAGCCCACTACAGGGACAAATTATGTTATGGCACAGGGATGTGTAGGCAGACCAGGATTTGTAAGACCTAGTTTGAGTGGGCTTCCAGGGGCCAGTAACTATACAATGTTGTCATTGTACAGGTGCATAGTGCACAGAGCAAAAACAAAAAAGTAGAAGCCTTTTCTCAAAAAGGCAAATACTATATGGAGAAATCAGATACAGGTGTGTCTACCAAAACATAATCTCACTTCAGAATTTCCTTTGGGGAAACACATTTCTGGATTTCCTTTCCTTGCTTGGAGCAGCTTTCCTGAAAAGACTCCTGAAACATGCACAAAACCCACCAGAATTCCTTTCAACTCCTCCATATCTGGAAGGAAGGATTTGTAGATATGGAATGGCTTGTACCTCCCTGAAGGGGCCCTGTGTCTGGAAGCCTGGCACATTACCCCTTGGGCAGGCCACTTTACCAAACCAATACCTTCCACAAAGCTTCCCAACCATTGTGGTGGCCCCAGGTGACAAACTCTGTACAGTGTATGTGTGGTTTTGCACTCTCTGAAGAAGCATCCATCACAAAACATTTGGACTGTTAGAATCAGCACAGACATCATGAAGACTTTGAGCCCGTCTTACCACAGACTCCACAATGGAATTACCAACATCCAAGGGCCAGAACACCATGCTTGCTGTGGTAGATTAGTTGAAAGATGGTCCACTTCCTGCCCTAGTTCCCTACTCCCACCTGCAAAGGCCTGTCCATCGTGTCTTTTGATTATGTGGTCTTCCAAACAACATAGTCTCAGATCATATTATTTTTGAAGGAAGCATACCAACTCCAACTTTCCACAGCATACCACTCTTAAATAGATGGGCAGTCAGAACAATTAAACCAAATTTTAAAGCAATACATCAGATGCTTTCTAAATGATAAATCAGGACAGTTGGGCATCCTTATTGTCCCTGGATGAATATGCACACCAGATGACAAAGCCAATGTGTTTAATGATTTCTTTGCCTCCATCTTCCTAACCAGGGACCGGAACAGTCACCCCGCCACTGGGCCCCCCTCAGGCCCCAGGGGAGGCGCACCTAGGCTGAGGGTTAGTGAGGAACTAGTTAGGGAGCTTCTGGAGGGACTGGACGTATTCAAGTCAGCCGGTCCAGATGATCGGCTAGAGTACCCTAGAGTACTAAAGGAATTGGCTGAGGTCATTGCAGGACCCCTGGTACGGCTTTACAAGCACTCGTGGTGCTCTGGTATGGTGCCAGAGGACTGGAAGAGGGCCAACGTAGTTCCCATCTTCAAAAAGGGTAAGAAGAAGGACCTGGGAAACTATAGGCCAGTTAGTCTTACCTTGATCTTAGGCAAGCTGTTCAAGAAAATTATTCTGGCACACATCCA
>NW_017728947.1:59450323-59466490 GCF_001723895.1 Crocodylus porosus | reverse complement strand
CGGACTAGATGATCTACTCAGGTCCCTCCCGACCCTAGAAACTATGAAACTATGCATAAAAAACACAGAACATGCCTGAACGGGAATCAGTCATTTTTATGCAAATTATGGATTTCACCCCCATTTCTACTATGCATCCCCTTCTCCCCTACTTGAGAATCAGTACTTTAAGTCATGTAACAGAAATAATGTCACTATCACATATTTACATACCATTCTTTATCAGAAACAATACTAAAACATTGCCCATGTGTTATTTGTAGTTGTGCTCAAGAATCAGTTAATCAAGGACACTAAATTGCAGCAATCTCCAGAATAAAATATAGCTATAGTTTAAACAGTAAACAACAAAACTAGTTAACAACTGAAGAAAAGCATTAAATGTAGCATATCCAACAGAAACTGAGAGGGTTAAGTGGACAAAGTCTGTCATATTTGAAAATACTCAAAATAATTTAGTGATATGACAAGAGTTTTACTTCAAAAGTCATAGGTTTTTCCAAAAGCTTCCACAATGCCTGGAGAAAATGAATTTGCAAGTTTCTTCAGGACTTCTGGAAGCCTATAAACAGACCAGTTCACAACTGGAACTATTAGTCTGCAAAGCAAGTAGACATGCTATGTTTATCAGCAGACTTGAGAAAAGAAGGAAGAAATTTGCATCAATTTGTGTTTAGAGGGCTATTTTTACAACTTCAGTGCCAGACATTTTTTACATTCTGAAAGCTGAAGTTCTACAAAGGTGGATGGGTTAGCCCACTCTATTCTCCAGGGAAATCGTCCCATTTGCCAAAGGAAAATACTGAAGTGGATTTTTTCATTCCTTGTTGTGTACTTCAGTGACTAACCACCACAGAAAGATGTTTCCCCTCCAGTCTCAGTTTTCCCTATAAGTCTCTCCTTGTTTATTTTTCCCCCGTCCCATTTTAAATTTTATTTAATATCTGCATTATTGTAGCCAAATGTTTGTCTGTATAGCCTGCTGTTCTGTTTTCCTAAAAAAACCTCTATTTTCACATGCTCTTTTTGCATAAAGAAATAACTTCTTTAGTATTCATTACAGAAATATGTTTTTCAGCTACTGTGCTTAAGAGAAAATTTTGAAAAAGTGTTTCTACTGAGTTCTTCTACAAGCACCTATGATCCCATACTTGACACACAGGCATTGCATCAGCTAGCTATTACTTCTAAAGTGTGATGGTCAATGTGCTTCAGAATTAACAAGATTTTTCACAGACTGGTCTCTTGCAGGATCTCAGCCTGTTTTATGTAAATAAGTAAAAGGAATATATGGAAAGGCTGGTAGAGAAGGTAAATGAAAAAAAGAATTTAAGATATATCTATATTTATTCTTCCTAATAACTTTAATAAATATAAACAGAAGTTAATATGTAAGGCCTGCTGGGTTAGAAAACTTTCTCCCATTCCTACAATTTCTTATTCATTCATTATAATGACAATTATGTCACTAGGCTAAGCTAAATGAATTTGCCTCCTAGTTACATACACACAACTCTGGTGAAATCTAAGGACATAATCTTACATCTCTGATTTTTGCAATGTCCACCTCTTATTCTTTTCAGGACTATGAGCAAATCATTTAAACTGAGAACAACGCTTACCTCTTTGACATCTGTGACATGAGAATTAATGTTTGTTATCAGTTTGCAGGTGGAAAATGTTCCAAACACATGATTGTCATGAATTTAACCTCTTCCAACCCCCAAGGAAAAGGCTGTTTAGGGTGACCATCCTTAATTGGTGGGACTGTCCTGGAATGGGATCAAGTCCAGATCCCAGGCAGCACAACTCTGGGACACCACTTGTCCCAGATCTGCAGCATTGTGCAGGGATCTGAGTTTCCCCTTACAGGCTGAAACTATTCCATCCTGCAAGGGGCTTCTGGGAGCGAGGCACACAGGGTGCCATGTATATGTGCAGATCTGCACACATACACATGGCTAGGGAAGAGTCAGGCAGTGCGGAGAGCAGCTCCCTGCAGGTAAGTCTATAATGGGGTGGGAGTGCAGGGGGCATGTGGGGACAAATTGAGGCCCCCATGGTGAGGGAGGGAGTGGATCAAGGACTGGGGCTGGGGGTGCTGTCCAGCCAAGGCGGCGCATGGGGCCTGGGGCCAGGGTGAGGACTGAAACAGAATCCAAGGGGCATGGCTCTTCACTTCTGCATGCACCCCCCAAGGATGGGGGCATAGGGGGGCACATGGTGCCCCAGATTTATGCATGGAGTGGGGGTGGGAGAAGATGGGGTTGCCCACTGTGGACTCGGGGCTCCTGGGGGTAAGGCAGCAGGGTGGGGAGCTCACATCCACCCCCACCCTGCCTGTTTAGCTCTGCTCCAGCCATGCCAGCACTGGCAGCATGGGGGCTGGGGTGGGCATGTGCACTACCCTTACATTTTAAAAAGGTGGTCACCCTAAGGCTAAAGCATGGGAGCATGAAAGTTTGAAGTTTGAACATTAAGAAGCTACTGATCTTCTGGAGATCTCATTCCAACTTTTTGTTTACATAATGATCCTGAACTCCTTCATAAAGTACTTTGAAATCTATTGATGGAAAGTGCTACATAAAAAGGGTTAAGTATCATTATTATTATTTCACACTGCTGTCAAAAAATTTAGTTGAAGAAGTCCAGCTTTAGGGTCTTGCAGAAGTGGCCTGACACAGGATTCCTTCTTTTCAGCAGCACTTAACTTCTTAGATTTACATAAAACCTTCCCTTAATCTACACTGCTCTAAGAACAGTTGCTTTTATAAACACTTTCTGTGAATAACAGCATTTTACTCAAATAGATGAAGTCATGTACTATTCTCTTGATCTTAAAACACAGACATTTTTTACATAACTGTACAAGATCAGATGCCAGAGAGCTCTGCCTAGAAAAGGCACTAAACTAAATAGAATTTGAAACACATGACAGCCACAGTGCAGGGGATTGGATATGACCCAATTCCAGCCCAAATGATTATAGTGTTCTCTAATACATAAAGCTATTATAGCTACTGAACAAGGAAGACAGCATTTTAAAAATAACAAGATATTATAACTCTTCTGGAGCATTAGAGGGAGAAAAAGTAAGCACAGGAGCTTGTGGATAAATTAAGTGTCATCACTAAGATGATTGCATTGCATTTCACAGAAGACACCTGTAGAGAGTTAATATTTAAAAACCTGTGAGAAACTATACATAAGGGAAATTATCATAATTTAGGGAGAAATATTTTGGCAACTGGTGATCCTCTGCATCACGGTGTATGTGAAAGAGGTCTATGCGACCATCACACCAAGACCTTCTGTGCACATGTCTAGGCAAGAATGGAGGAGCTGATACTGCCCTAAACCTACCATACCCACTTCAGACCATTAAGACAGAGTCTGAAGGTCAGACTGAGTTCAGATGTTCAGTGCCTTGATGGTTGTTGCTTCAGCCAGAGAGCAACAGATAAGAGTTGCTGCTGGCAACTTAATGCCTCCACAAGGGTGCCTTTCTGTCAAGATGATGTTCCTTAGCACTTCTTCAATCAAGGAGTACCCACAAAGCAGTGGGAACTAACTAGGGTTTTGAGGCACCCTATGCTTGCCTTACTCTGGAGGTTGCAACATTGTGGTATTTTATAGGAGCTACCCTGCCACAAGTAGCCCCACTATGTTGCCACCAAGCCCTCCAGTCAGATGCAGTTTATGGCCACACCCAGGACCAGGAAGAAATATAGTCTCTTCTAAATTACAGTAATATTTTCTGTCCTAAAATATACATTTCTATAGGAAAAAAAAACATATGGAATGTTTGTGGGGGAAAGAGGGTATAGAAGGGAATTATGACTTTGTCTGGAGAAAAGAGCAGTGGCAATATTTAGGACACCTTATCAAAATAAATAGCTTTATGATTTTTGGAGGGCTGTGAATGTCGGTTGAATACACATATTAAAGTTGAAGCTGGGAGAAGACAACCAAGGAATTAAAGAAGATATCTAGCTCATTCTAGAGGCGGAGTAACTGCTTGGTAAAAAAGGAAACCATGGAAAACAGAAAGTAAAGTAAACTGCTTTTATGTAGGTCAAACTCCAGTAAAAAGCAAAGCTGGGATAGCTTTAAAACTCTATGTTCTGCAATATTAAAAGGGCAACCAGAAAAAACTTGAGAAGGAAAACATTCATACAAAAGCAATATATGTCACTACTAATTTTCAGTAATCCCATTTGTTATTAATCCTGATGTTAAGAAAATTCCTTGAAACTCACTTACCCAGCAAAGCTTTTCTTAGAAAGGAGAGAATCCTCCTTCACCTCCTCAGTGCTTGCTGGGACCTCATAAAATATGTGTGTCAAATCTGTTTTTCTTTGTCCGAAAAACAATTAAAGTTCCTTAAACCGGGACATGGTTTATATTTAGAGCTCTTTAAATATAAACTATGTTAATTACATTCACTAGGGTGCAAGTCTAAACTCACCAACATCTAGCCCAACTAATTGTATTTTAACTCAACCCACTTCATTTTCATACTTCAGATTGAAAAAAAACCTGCAAGCATTACACACAACTCCTCAGATTGTCCAAGAAGCCTTGGAATGCCTACACTTGGGTAAGTAAGGATTTAAAACTCATGAAATGCCTGTGAGAAAATTGGCTGGAGGATGAAAAAACACACGTAGAATGTTTGACTGCAGATTAATTGTAAAGGAAAATTAACAAATAAGTAATTTCCATAATTGTTGCCCTTGTAAACATCTCCCACCATGCCTATTTTAAATCCAGGGCGAATGCATTTTATAATGTCATATGGATGTAGGAATTAAATCCTAGGAGTCCCAAGTAGTCTGAGCATTTGAACTACCCTAATATTCAAGATTATAATGTCCTTGCCACCTGAATTTTTGCATTTACTTAGCTGTTAAGAAAAGTGACAGTGTATCTAATAATGGGAAAATTCAGAAGCATCCAAATTCTATTACATAAGAATCTGCATTTTTTTGCAAATAACTATCAGATAAAAAAATTAAGTGATAAATTTGCTTCTTCACATTTAATTCTTTCATCACACCCATGGAATTGAAAACTCTTTGTATGGTGTAAAAACTAGTGCTTTCTGGAGTTCTTGGAATAAATTTAGAAAACTAATCTTTATGTTCAACTGAGTAGCTGACTTGAAATCAACTTCAGAAGTGGGGGTTGTGAGTTGGACTTAGGCTAGGTACAGATTTCAGGGCATTTATATACATGCTTCAGGAGTGTGGGATGAGGTCTTACATGGACTGCAGTGGTGCCCGTGGGTTCTCATTGTCCATGGGTGGGTGAAGGTCTGGCTGCAAAGAGGTGGAATGAACAGTGGGTGCACGTAGGTGTGGGTCCTGGCACTTGGCTCTCCCTCTCTCTCTAGAGTAACCATGGTCCAACTGGCTAGGCCACTCTCATAACTTCCCACTTTCCAAGGGCTTCCAACAGACGTCCTCTTCATTCTGGCAATGCCCTGTGCCCTGGCCTGGAAATTTCAGTGACCCCTATATGCAACACCAAGGCAACTGGCCATGTCCCACCTGCTCCTGAGTTTTCCAGTGGCATCCATGTGCTTACTCCAGCTTAGATGCTTGGTGCCTCCCCACTCGCCTGGAGCTAGTACTCTGGACCCTGTAGCTATGGGCCAAGGAAGAATTGCAGCGCCCCAGTTGCACCATGACCCAAGTACCTGCTGGCAGTGACTGAGCCACAAATGTTATAGGGTCATTTCTGTGCAGGCCCAGTTCTGATATTTGTCATATTGAATGTAATAGTTTGAATTCTTGTAATAACTGCCCATTAGCCAGTTAAGACAAAAGGCAAGGGTTATGTTCTTATCTAGGCAATTGCTTACTTTGCCTGGCCTGCAACAAGTTTGTTTAAAAGTTTTAGATTCTCAATCTTATCTTGAGAGGCCTTTGACAAGTTAACCTAGGAACAAGAAAAATGACCCTTCGGTAAACATTCTGAGAGATCAAATCCTAGAAGCTTGTGAAAGGGGGTTGGGAAAGATGGGTCACCGCAGTGTTGTGGAAAATCTCCAAAAAGCAAGGATACAAACTGACCACCCAGGAAAAATCTGTTGAGTAAGATCTGAGCCCAATTTGGGGGTAGTGACAGGTTTAGGTAGGACGGGCCCATGACAGCAACTCACCCAGTATATAACTTGTAAGCTATAGTCCCAATCTGGAGGTAACTTCACTTGCAGAACACTGAAGAAAGAATCGCAAGTGTAGGCTGGATCAGACTGATCACCTGAACCACCCTCTCCGTGAACAAGAACTCCCGTTCACGCTGAAGCTGCGGAGTACCCGAGTGGGACCAAAGGAAGGGGACTTGTTCCTATCACTGCTGAGACCTACCCTAAAACCATAACTAATAAATGAAAGTATATCTGGGAATTTGTTTTTTCAGAATTCTAGGATTGTGAGTATCTGTTTTTGTAATACTAATTCTTATAGCATTGTTTGGGAAGGAAGTGCATTTCAAGCATTGTTTCTAATATATGTAGTTATTGTGTTTTTAATGTTTGTGGTTTTTCTTAAAGCTAAGCGGTGTTATATTCGTAGCAAGGAGTTTTAATAAACATATTAAAGGAATAAAAATCGTGATCATTGTGAAAATGAACAGGGCTCAACCTCACCCCACCAGCATACTAATTTGAACCAATATATCATGTGGGACTTCTCTCTATCCTGTAAACCCATAAGAGACAATATTCTGTCCCCTAACATCATGACCCACCAGAGGCAAGCTGCTCACTTCACACCAACTTCTGCTTGGGAGTGGGGAGGTGGCTATGCTGGTGTCCAGGCAAAGGGTGCCTGGCTCTGGCCTCTTAGGTATGGTGTGCAGGTGCCAGTGTCTGGGTCAGTGGGACTGTGCCCAAGTGTAGGGGAATGGGGGGTCCCTGGCTGGGTGTACAGGTACCAGGGTCAGGGTATGTAGGACTGTGCCTGAGCATGGGGGTTCTCCTGGGCTCAGTGCTGGGGTCTGCATATATATTGTGGGGTCCTTTGTGACAGGGTGTTGAAAAAATAGTGGCATTCCTCAGGTGCTCAGGTCCTGGGGTTCATGCAGGAGATACAGAGACCGTCTCACCCCACTGCTTGCCCATGGCTGATGGTTGGAGGCAGGAGGCAGGCCTCAGAGGAGGAGCTGTGCTTGCTCGGCACTGTGAGAGCCCAGCAGTGGGGTTGGAGGAGCCAAGTGCAAGCCTAGTACTAGCACACCTTCTATAAAGCAGTGGTAGGGGGGCTGTAAAGCAGGTTGGGATGCCAGCGGACAGCGATCAAACTTTAATCAATAGGAAGACAATGCAGAAGTTTGATACATCAATCTAACCTCAATCAATCTCAATCTCAACCTTGCACCAGTTCTGTCTTAGGTTACTTGCACCATCTTTAGACCAGTCTACATGAGCTGAGCTTCTGTACAGTTACAGGTTTAAATTGATCTACATTTGCTTTATATTGATTTATGTACAATCTATGATCTACTGGTCTAAGTGTAATGTCTATATGTGATTTCAGCATTCCTTCCTTTTGTACACAGTTGTTAATGCTCCCACAGACAGTACATCAAAAGGCTATATAATATCTTTAGTTGGCCATTGGCTTTAATAGATATCAGTTAAGGGTCTGCTACCCAATGTTGCGAAATAAGAATTTCAGGGCACAAATGCTTAGCCTTCCTCCCAATCCAATACCACTTCTATCATGAAACAAGACTTAAAGAAAAAAGATCATTTCTCTTCACTGCCCTGAACTCCTTGCTCAGTGGGACAAGCTTATGGAGATAAGAGCTATGTTGTTCTGTTGGGGTTGTAACAAAATAAGTTTCAGGTGAAGAGGAGTTAAGTGGCTGCTAAAAGGGCAATAAGCCTATGCAAGAGTTGTAATCATAGCTCTGATTTGTCATTTTTCTTCCTCTTTGCCACCACTATACAACATTGCTTCTACAAATTAACATCTTTACCAAATTTTAAACACAGCTACCTCCAGAGTGATTAATAGCACTCAGCATAATTACACAGCAATTTATGGTAAATAGTAAAACACCATTTAGATAAAATTAGAGTTACTCAGAAATTTTACAACAGAAAATGCTGATTCAGAGAACATAAACCATTCCATAACAATCAGTCAATTTAAAATAATCTTCCAAAGGGGACAAGGCAGTTTTACAACAGTAACCTATTTGGTTTCCTGCCAGCTCAGCTAATCACCTCCATCATAGCCTACCTACTAGGGATCTTAGGACCTAGGACCATCCAGGCTTCCACCTCCTCCACAATTTGCCTAAAAAGCTGCTGTGGAGCCAGAGTATTCAAATTGTTAGGTTCTTCAACATCCAGCTGGCAATCTGCCACAGAGCCAGTAATCCCCACTTCCATTCTCACCAGGTGTCTAGTCACTCACTCAACAGCCTGCCCTGCATAGTCACAGGTCCTTTGAGGGCTTCCATATCTTTCACAACTGGCCAGAAACACTCTAGAAGAGAGGAGGATCATTTTAAGTGTTACATCAACATAGCTCCCAGGTCCCTTAGCATATTACCTGACAGGCTTTGCAGAGCTTGATCTCCCAGATTCCCATAGGACCATATTTGATTTTCAAAATACTAAAAAGTCCCTGCTTTGGCAAGATTATGGAGTTTCTGAAATAAAAAACAACAAGATTTATCTTCTGCAAAAAATATGCAATTTTCATCTTGGTTTGACCTTATATCTCTCCTCCCCCAAAACAAAACTAATGCCCACAATATTTTTTCTTGAAAGTGAATATAATATTTTTTTTTAGCCAGCCCTTGTTAAAACTGCAGCTGTAGCATTAAGTAGGATCAAACTGAATTTTGAAACTGCCTCAAAAGTCATAAGTAAGTTCCCTAGTCTTCTTTAGTGACAAAACATCCATAATTAGACCTCAAATCTCATCCAGAAGATACCATCCCCAACAAACAGGTGCTTCTGACTCAAAGATATGATTTTAGTATCAATAAGGGACAAACTACAACCATAGAGGCTCTCATTGGAGATCATTCAGCCAAGTAATTGAGGTTTTTTGATCCATCTTCAGTTTGCGGTATGTGCAAAAATCATAGCTGCAGAGAGTACAACCCCACTTCAATATTGGGGCTAGTCCTTTGGGTTTTGGGATGCCATGACTAGACCTGCATTTTTGCAGGCCTGATCCCTAGCACTGCTCAGATGGACTCTGCAATGCATTTTGCCTTCGCATGTCACGGGGCAGGAAGAAAAATGTAGCCACAGACAGCCATATATGGAGACTTAAAAAGGAGGCAACACAGCCTGAAACTGGTAACTTTAGGATTTCAAGCTCACAGCTCAAGACCTCCAGGCACAAAGAAGCTAACCTAAAGCACCTGTGTACCACACCCACAGCACTAACTGACCGTGGTAACAACAAGGCAACTATACCTCAGCAACTTCAGGATTGCGGTGGTGTGGGGGAAAGGAAAAAAAAAAAAATTTAACATGTGACAGACTAGCTGGCAGTGACTTAGACCAGGGGTTTTGAAAGGGTAAAAGATGATTGGAGGACTTGGGATTCCCTTTTCTCACCAGTCAGGCCCCAGAGACTCACCCTCCATGTCCCTTGATTGACCCCTTGGGTCACCTGGAGGGGGATAAAAGGGGCAGCACAGCTGACTCAGGAGAGATTAGTGAGGGACCACAAGAAAGGAGCTTCAAAGAGCTGGGTGGAAGCAGTTGTCCCAGAAGCACCTGAAGGAGTGAGGCCTGCAGGCAGCAGTGGGACCCTCAGCAGTGTGGCATGTGGCTGGTAGGAGAGGTTCCCTGCTGGGCTCCAGGATCCCCTAGGAGAGGCTGTGGCCAGCAGGAGAGGCTCCCCAGCTCCAGTAAGGATCTGAGCAGCAACCTGAGAGGTTCCCAGCACTGCTTCCAGCTCCTCCAATAAGAGATCAAGTAGCTTAATGTGAGGCTGGGGCTCTGGGAAAGTCAAAACCCCTAGCAGTTTGGTATAATACTAGTGCTGGTGGCTGTGTGGTAGTGTTTCTGTGAGAAATCTGAGTTCACATCCCAGTTGAGATACCTTGGAGTGAGTGAAGTAATAGGGAGAAATTCTTGTTGTAAAGGGATTGCTGTGTTTTCTCCCCCTCCAGGTACCTAGGCCCTATAATCCTTGTTATTTGACATTTTGTGCCTTTTATATTTCACCAACCCATATTGTTTGTTCTGCTGTTCGTGTTTTATATTTTGTTAACCCTGTCTCTTGTCAATGATTGTAAGTGCCCAACCTTTGTTGAATCCTGTGTGTCCTGGGGCATGCTCCCTTGGGGCACTGTAGTGTCCCCTATACCCCCTGGTTTATATTGGTTATGGTCCCAGTACTGGTCTCTCACTAAAAGGTATATGGTTAAGTCCCCATTGGTGGTCTGGCGCCACTCTATAGGGGGAGGAGAGACCCTACACTTCCCACAGTGCTTGTGTACCTGCTTTGAACCCTTCAATTTGACAGGGGGTACCTCTTGGATTACCACCTATGTTACAAACACATCTTGGAAGAGGGCCTTCTGCCCAAAAAGAGGGGCCACGATCAGCTCCAAAGTCCCATCTTTTAACTACCAGACACATGCTGAGCCTAAGTGATGCTTCCCAAGCTGGCTGTCTTCTTACATGCTAGAGTCTGAACCTTTTTGGCTGCCTGAAGCTAAAAACAAAAAGTTAACGGAAGATCTAGAAAGGCCCTCTGACCAGCAGAAGGCGGCAACAAGCAGCCCCAAACTCTCTCCTTTTATCTGCCAGCCTCATGCTGAGCCTCAGAGATGCTTTCCACATGCCCAAGCCTACTGCCATCTTACCTGCGAGGGCCTGACCCTTCTTGGCTGCTCAAAAGCTGGAAAAAAAAAAAAAACCCTAAAAAAGCTACCCAACCAGCTGAAAGGGCCCTCTACCCACCAAAATTAGGACTCTAGGAACCCCAAACTCTCTGCTTTTATCTGCCAGCCTCATGCTGAGCCTCAGATCTTCCCAAGTGCCCGAACTCCTTTTTTACCAGCTTGTTTCTGGACCCTCTCAGCTGCCCAAAAGCAAAAAAACCCCTTCAAAATACATTTTGGCTGCACTGACTCACCTTCCTAGGGCTGCCAGGGAAGCTCCGCTTCAATCTTGGGGCTAGTTGTGGCATCCCAAACCCTTGGTTTTTGGGATGCCATGACTAGCCCTACATTTTTTCAGGCCTGAGCTCTGGAACTGGTCAGATGGCTTCTGCAGAGCATTTTGTCTTGGCATGCCCCAGGGCAGAAAAAAAGATGTAGCCCCAGATGGCCATATATGGAGACTTCAAACAGGAGGCAACACACAACCTTGAACTAAGCATTTTATCGTCTTAAGCTCACAGCACAAGACCTTCAGCCACAGGGAAGTTCACCTAAAAAAGCCTGCCAACAGAACCACAGCATGAACTAAACCTGGTCACAAGGCAAACATAACCCAGCAACTTCAGCGGGGGAGGAGGGGAATGTGTGGAAAGGAAAAACAAAAAAAATTAACACATCTTGAAACAGGACCTTCTGCCCAGAAAGAGGGGCCACGATCAGCTCCAAAGTCCCATCTTTTAACTCCCAGCCATATGCTGAGCCTAAGTGTTGCTTCCCAAGCCTGCTGCCTTATAGAGCCTGAACCTTCTCAGCTGCTGCAAACTAAAAAAAAAAAAAAAAATCTTAAAAAAAAAAAAAAAAAAAAAAAAAAAACTTTACCAGAACATCTAGAAAGGCCCTCTGCCTGGCAGAAAGGGGCAATAAGCAGCTCCAAACTCTTTCTTTTATCTGCCAGCCTCATGCTGAGCCTTAGGGGTGCTTTCCAAGTGCCCAAGCCTGCTACCTTCTTATCTGCTATGGCCTGGATCTTCTTGGCTGCTCAAAAACTGGAAAAAAAAAACTAAAAAAAAAAGTTACCCAACTAGCTGAAAGGGCTCTCTGCCCACCAAGATTAGGACTCTAGGACCCCCAAACTCTCTGCTTTTATCTGCCAGCTTCATGCTGAGCCTCAGAAATGCTTTCCAAGCACCCGAGCCAGTTGCCTTCTTACCTGCTAGGGCCTGAAACTTTTCAGCTGCCCAAAACCTAAGACAAAACAAAAAACAATTTTTTTTAAGGTACCGGATGTGAGGAGAAGAGGGACCATTAGTGGGACCAGGTGTATTGGATGATAAGAGAGAGCTTCCTAGCTCTGGAGAAGCAGAACATTCAGGGCCTGGAGTGGCAGGCTGTCCTGGTGGCCAGGGCAGTGAAAGCCATAGAGGAGGACTGCCAGGTTCTGGACACCATCCTGGCTCTGGTGGTTGCATTTGTATCTCCTGCTGCCCAACCCCCAGCTGCAGCCCTGCCAGAGGAGGGCGCACACACAGGACTTGTAAATAGTTAGCATGGGGAAGAGGGTGTTTTATTAGTGGTAGTGGTGGGTAGGTTGGATGGTGGAGAGTCTCTGTGGGAAGGTCGGGGGGGGAGGGGCTCTGTTGTGAGTGAGGAAAGGTGGAGGTGGAGGTCTATTTTTATGAAGGGGAATAAGGTGCTGTTCTGAGAACTGTCCACAGTACCCATGGTTCTAGGGGCATGCAATGGGGTGGGGGTCCATGAGCAGTCATTGAGGTAGGCTACAGTAGGGAGCATGGTGAGACTAGTCAGGCAGGTGCTATGGGGGTGCTAGCCTGGGCTAGCAGGGCCCAGATTGCTCTGGGCCAGGTGGTGGTCACTGTGGCAGGCCGCCTAAGCCAGTGGTATGGTGAGCAGGAGCCCTGGGTGCAGGATGTTTCTTCCAGAAGGAGGCAATTGAGCTTCCATGACACATAGGACAGAGGCAGCAGTGACAGAGCTGTCATGCACTGCCTCCATGCTCTGCAAACTGTTCCCAACCAGAAAAGTAGCTGGCCAGGGAGCAGCATGTGGGGCTTTCTTTTACGGGTGGCTACCATCTGCAGGCAGCTGAATAGAACCTCCAGCTCCCTTGTGTGTCAGCAGGAGCCCGGTGCAGGGCTGCATGAAGTGGAAGCAGTTTGCTGTTAGGAGCAGTAAATTTTCTCCCGCATCCCTGCATGTCTAGACGTGTGTCTGGGACACTTTACTCTTGAGTAGTTTACTCAAGAATAAGCTGCTCCCAGATTATTTGCATATGTAGATGTGCCCACTGAATACCAGATTATAGTTTCCACTGTGAAGATAATGTAATTAAAATACAGGACCAAAAATTAACACTTACGGCCTTCTGATAAAAAGGCACTGTAAGACATACAAAACCCCCAAACAGCAGGAATCTTGAAATGGCATGTGCTTTAAGATGCATAACATTTTCTACAATGTCAGTTTCAGAAATCAGCAATCAGATACCATCAGGTCTGGATGATAGTGAGGCATATATTGCTCTTAAGTGGGTAATAAATCCCATAATGAGAGACAATTGGAAGACATGGTTGAGACAGCATAAAGACAGAAACAGATTAAGCTTAGAGTTTCCAATCATATTGACTTTTATTAATATTAGCAGTGCTACAAGTGTACAGGTAGTTGGATTGCTCTCTAACTAATAACATTACTGCAACATTTCCCATCTTTTCTTATCAAGTACTTGTAATGCTTATTTTCAGTCATCAAGCCAGAGGACCTCCTCCATGTTGAGTATACCTTTAATACCTTTCAATTTAGTTGTGTTTTACTTGGTGAAAATTTCAAGATAGAAGAGATACATATATAGAAAACAGAAATAACAGCACACAAAGTATTTGTGTCCAGTCTACCATTTAAGTCAAACAGAGAATAGTTCAGCTGAAAATCTTGTAATTTTGAATTGGTGTTACTAATTAGTAACTGTTCAGAGAAAGTGGGGGTGGACATGTGAGAAATCAGGAAGTGATAATCAGGGCCAAATGATGAGGGAAGTTTTGCAGAAAAGATTTTATGCAAAAAGACCTTGATCCATAGTTCAGAATTAAGACTTATTCTGATATAGGCTTTTGATGGAGTCCTATAAGTGCAATTAATAAGGTTGATGTGATTCAAATGATGAAAATCTAGCAAAATCTGAGCTTGTTCACACTTGCATTGATACAATTCATTTTAAAACAACTATGCAAAAACTAAGTCCATCTAAATTTTGGAGTCAAGTGAGCAGGAAAATAAGAAATTTCAGAAAGAAAATTAGCTAGGAGTAAGTTGGGCCCCCTCTACACATGCAGGTAAAGGTGCAATGGAATATAATGCAAAATCCAAACAATTGCACCTCTTGCCATGGCAGCAGATGTGATTGTGAGATTTTGCATTAGATGCCATTGTGCCTTATTGCTAGTGCAAAAGAAGTCCAATCCTGGGATTCCCCCTGCACTGACAAGGAAGCTCCCACAGCTGGGAGCCCATTCTGTTGAGAGACTCCCAGCTGCAGAGGCACCCCACGCACCCCTGGGGTTGCAACTGTGGCAATCTCTCAGGCTTGGAGGTTTGTAGAACTCCCAGGCCTGGGGGACTGTGGCTACTGCAGTCCTGCAGGCCCAGAGGTTTCATGCATCCTCCTGGCTGTTGGTACCCAGCTGTGGAACTCTGTGTCCCCGTGTTGCCAGTACCCAGTCAGCAGTTGCTAGAGCTGAGTCCCTTCAGTTGCAGGATGCTCAGTCCTGGCTAGGCATGGTGGATCCCTGTGGTTGGGATCCAGGTCTTCTCATGGGGTTCCCAGCCACAAGGGAGACCCTGCCACTCATGCAAATTAAAGCTTGATAACAACCAGCTATAGAGTTAGTACACATCTTTGAGGTCTAACTTTATAGCTGGTTGGAGCTTTTTATGGCATAATAGCTACTTTGCACATCTGTAAGTAGCTGTCTTCATCTGATCCACAATGCAATGAGGGTTCAGATTTTTGCCTGATCAGCCATTTTTTAAGTGATCTGCATCCGCACACTTGTGTTTGGTCATGGCCTAAGTAGTTGTGGGTGAATTAGCTGAATTATAGTGTGCCTTACATAGGGCTGTGCGAAGCTTCAGTCCCTGATTCAATTTGGCAGAGATTCAGCCCAATTTGGTGGCTGAATCTCCAAATCTGAATTGAATCAGGAGACCCTTTAATCTCTCCAAATTAAATCAGAACTCTCTGAATTGATTTGGAGAGATCTGGAAAGATTTTGTGATTCGGGTATGTAGAAAAAACATTTCTATATCTCAAGGTACCAGGTATCTCATGAATGCTGTGATTGTGGGGGCGGATGGAGCCTCCCACAGGAGCATGTGGTGGGGGTATCCCCAACACAGTCAGCAGTAGACCCAGAAGTGGGCCAGAAGTACTACAGGGAGTGCGCTGGGGGCTATCTCCTTCCCCCCCACCACTCAGTGATTAGCCACAGGGGACCCCAGGTGTCCCCCCCCCAGACCCTGGAGGTACCAGTCACAGAGCTGGTGGGGGGTGGGACCTGTGTGTTCCCCAGTGGACCCGAAAGTGGACCAGAAGTACTTCTGGCCCACTTCCGGGTTCACCGTTGAGCATGCGGGGGGCCCCCTGCACTCCTGTGGGATGCTTCATCCGCCCCAGCATTGCAGCATTCACAAGCCATGCCTGGTACCTTAAAGTATGTAGAAAAAACATTTCAAGATGTGTCTATGGCCAAATTGCTGATTCTCTGAATCGGCATCAAATCTTCAGATTTGGATTTGGCCAAATTGAATCAGGGACAATGATCTGAATCAACTAATTGAATCACTGTCCCTGATTTGGGCCAAATCTGAATCAAATATGACCTGTTTCGCACACCCCTACAGGGCAGGTAGGCCGGCATTGGCCTTGGGGAATGAGCTTAAACTGCACCTTGCTGGGGAGGATGGTGTTGTGGGGCTGCTTGTGGTGGGGCAGTCCTCAGGAAGTGCCACACCAGTTCTTGCCTAGTGAAAGGCGAGTATGGGGTGCCAGAAAGCCTTAGCCCTAGCTACCTTGTGAGTGACCCTGTGGAGGGAAAAGGCTAGGGGAGCATACCCTGAGAGAAAAGCAACAGGCTTGGGCAAGATCATGGAGGCCAGGAGGGCCCAGGGCCCAAAGATTGAGAGTGAGGTTTGAGCAACAGCATAGGGTCTAGGAGGTCCTGTGGCCCAAGGCCTAAATGAGTGAGGCCTAGTGGGAGGCCTGAGTAGGAGTATTGTACT